>NC_041219.1:41828022-41836057 GCF_002837175.3 Physeter macrocephalus | reverse complement strand
GGCATGTGGGATCTTCCTAGGCCAGGGCTCTAACCCGTGTCCCCTGCATTGGCAGGCGGATTCTTAACCACTGTGCCACCAGGGAAGTGCTGATAGACCATCTCTTGAAGACCTTGAGTTGTAGAGGACATACTTCCTGTTGAGTCAGCCCATTCTATCTTTAAAAACTCTACCATTAGAAAGTTGGTAAAATTTAAATTCTAAGGTAAATGTAGCTCAGTATTTCACATGCAGGGTCCCATTCTCCTTGTGGCCACATAATGCAATCGCGATTCCCATTCCTACATGCAGAGTCTTCCATTTTCTAAAGATAATGATCATGTCCCATGAGTGCTCTCCCTGGGCTAACTGTTCTCCATCCCTTCAACTTTCTTCAAATAGCATTGCTTTGAGATCCAGGTACAAACTCCCCTACCATACTCCAGAGTTTCTGTAGTCCTCAAAGCATGATGACACAAGACAGATCCCAATCTTGGACATATGTTTTAGGACAGCTATTCTTATTTTCATGTCTATGCTTGTATTCATTCACCTTTTTTTTTTTTTTTTTTTTTTTGGGGCAAAGCAGAACCAAAACCTATTCACTGATGAAAGGCTGGGGAAGGGAGAGCTCGTACTCTAAAGACCCCTTCCTATTCATTCATTTTGATACTAAATTCAACAAACAGTTATCCAGCTTTCTCTATGTTCAGGGATGCTTGGAGTTTGTAGGCATGGCTTCAGTATATTCTTAGCATGGTTGATTTACTCTGAGCCTTCCGTGGGCTGCTCTGTTTTATTGTCCTCACTGTCCTGTGAGGACAAGGGACAGCTGGTCTTTTTGAACACAAGTGCAGAAGCTAACAAATAACCCTGTACAAGTCCATACAATGACATTTAATTCCCCACACTGTCCAGACAAATTGTTCCCTCCCAATTCTGTCATGCAGTGCTTCCTCCCAGGAAGATGATGGAAAGGGAGAGGTAGCTTTGACAGAGAACCTCTGAAGAATACTAAGCTTTAGTTTGTCACCCACAAACCACATTATTTATCCTTAACCTAGTATTTAGTTTATGTGCATGAAAAATGGCATTTTTAATACCAGAGAAAATGACTTACTTCACCTTGAGAATGTCCTTATTAAGATTATTATTATATGTAGTGATTGGTTTAAAAAAAGGCTATGCCATATTCAATATAAAGCCTTTAATTTTCTAACACAGGTTTGAATAATTTTCTGGTATTTCGTGAAGGAAACTGTCCAGTTAATCAAAATTAAAGCATATTAGAGGGTCTTAATGGAATGAATGAATGAACATGGCATATGAGGGTACTAAAAAAGGTCTGCAGAAGAAAGAATTTTTTGAGGTTTCCCATGGAAACATTTACTTTATTCGAACCTTCTCTTTTCAAGTTCACTCTTATAATCCATTTCTTTTCAGTGCATGTGACCATGTGCATTCACTTCCCTGCTCCATCCACCTTTCTCTCCCTGTCTCTCTCTCTCTCTCTCTCTCTCTCTCTCTCTCTCTCTCTCTCTCTCACACACACACACACACATGCGCACAGCCAGGAAGCTCTGTTTTCCATGGCTATACCTTCCACAAGTTTTTAGCTTTGCTTTTTGCTGTCCTTGCTCATTATGGTTAGGTATTCCCTGGTGATTGCTGTGCGTGCTACTGTTTGGACCTGGCCCCAGGGAACCTGGCCAAGTCATTCCATGCCTACTCAGTAGAGGGTGGTTTCTGAATTTCTGATGTGCTCAGACATCTTACAGACTGGTCACCTTCCCTAGGACTAGTTGGGACTCTACAAGATTCAGTGGCTCAGTGACCAAGACTGAGAAAGGCTAAAGAAGGCACCAGAGATAGACAGAGGAGAAGCCCTAGTAATTCCCTCATTTACAGGAAACCTGAGAAGCTCTTGGTACTCACCTGTGGAACAAGGCAAGACAAGTGCTTTTGGTCAGAGGCTACCAGGCGCAGAGGCTACCAGCTGCAGAGGCTACCAGGTGCAGAGGCTACCGGTCACATGCATCCTGCAAGGGTGTATACATACATCAGCTCAGGCTGCCATAACAAAATACCACAGTCTGGGTGGTTTAAACAACAGATATTTATTTCTTATCTTTCTAGAGTCTGGGAAGTCCAAGATTAAGATGCTGACTGATTTGGTTCCTCCTGATGAGGACCCTTTTCCTGGCTTGCAAACAGCATCTTCTTGCTGTATCCTCTCCTGGCAGACAGACCATGAGCTCTGGTCTTTCTTCCTCTTCTTACAAAGACACTGATACCATCATGGGAGAGCCCCACCCCTATGACCTCATCTAAACTTAATTACCTCCCAAAGGCTCCACCTCCCTAATACCATCACATTGGGGTTAGGGCTTCAACACGTGAATATGTGGGGGACACAAACATTTAGTTCATAACGAGAAAAATAGGCCTGCTCTTTTCATACCCCAACTTAGAATCCCAGCTCTGCCATTTATTGGCAAGAAACATAAATTCTCCAAGCCCCCAAGCCTCAGTTTCTCCCTCTATAAAATGGGCATATGAGCGTTATGTTAGAGCTCTCAGTGATATTTGGGTGCTCAGGAGATGTCACTTTCTATCTCCTTCCCTTGGAAGAGAAGGCTCTCCAGCATTTGTCTCTGAGTGCTGAGACACTTTATACTGGTTAGGGTTATCAGTAAGGGTAAAATTAAGCTGGAAGAGTTTGGAGGACAAACGTGTGGATAAATAAGTATCGCAATATTCTCCCAGCACAGCTAATTAGAGAAGCCAGAGGCCACTCCTCATGTAAACTCATGGAGTCTCAGGATCCATTCATTGCCCTCCCGGGTCCCAGCAATTATTTCAAAAATGCAAGAAAACAGTGATAGGCCAGTTAAGTGCAAATACCCCTCCACTACCAAAAGGTTGGATGTGAATAAAAACTGGACTCTGAATGCCAAAAATAGTCTATAGTGACTTTTTGGTATTCTTAGTGAAGATTTGTTCATTTAACACATTTTTGCTTAGAACTTCTATGTGTGGGATGTTAATGCTGGAGGCTAGAGAATCACCCTGACAGTGGTGAATAACCCACGACACCATGTCTTTGCTCACGCTGTTCCCTCTACCTTGAATACGCTTCCTTCTAACCCCCTTGTCTGCCTGGCAAACTGATATTTCAAAACTCTGTGCACATATCATATTCTGCTGGATGCCTTCCCCGATCTTTCTGTGTGTAATACTCTCTCCTCTGTGTTCTCATGGTGTTTCCTCCTGGTTTCATTTGAACACATCATATTAGGTTGCAATGGTTTATTACACAGGACTGTGAGCTCCTCCAAGGCAAGGAGAACACCTTGCTATTTGTCGTTGTGAGATCTTGTGTGGATCCCAGTAAATGTAGGTGCTCAATAAATGAAGGAATAAAAGAATGAAAAAAACGGAAAACGGTCTGTCCGGGAGAACTCAGGGTCTAATAGGGAAATAACACTGATTTCATCTAGATCCCACAAAAATAATGAATGGTAGGTTTTATTATGCCCATTTTACAGTTGAGGAAACTAAGTCTCACAGAGGCTAAACTACTTGCTTGAGGTCACATAGTGAACGACCAGCAGACTGGAGATTGAAACTGAAGCCAGTGTTGTTCCTACTGCTTCACAAACACAGTTAACTGTGACATGGTGGTCTGAGAATTCCTATAGCCTCAGGTGGAATCCACATCCTGCAGGATTGAGGGTGTTGTAGAAGATTGTACGTTCTTCCAGGTCTGCGATAGATGGAAGAGGCTCAGAATGGAAATTGGGGAGGTAATGGCCTCTCACTGATCAGATATTAAAGCGAGACTCTGATGGGGCTTGGGATTACCTGGTTGAAGTCAGACCATCAACCTCTGGATGGCACTTCTGCCAAATTCATCTTCTTCCTCACCCGATGGGAGCAGCCTGGGAGGGAATGTGAGACCATATTAAATCCAGAATATCCATTTGATAGAGTGGAAATGCCCTGATGTTTGATCCTATTTACTTGAGTAAGACTTTATATCCAGGCATCTCGAGTTTTAAATTACGTGTCAGAGGTAATTTTGCTCTCTGGGTGTGACGTGAGAAGTTGTCCTTTCAGGGAAGCCAATATGAGCTGTGTTGGGTATCTCCCTGTCTCAAGGAAGGGGAAGCTTCTTGGTTTCATTCATTCTGCAAACCTACACCGACCCTATGTTGGACCCTGTGCAGGCACGGATGACATGGTTCCTGTTTTTAAAACGCTCAAAACACAACAATGTTAATAACTACTATTTAGCCTACTCATTCCTTTAACAAATATTTGTTGGTGCACCTACAGTGTGCAAAATACTGTGTCAGGCATGTGGAATCTATCAGTGAACAGGATAGACGTAAACCTTGCTCTGCTGGAGTTTATTTTCTAGCAGGGGAATAGTAAATAACAAACACAATAAATGAGTAAATTATGTAATATGTTAGAATGTGATACATGCTAAAGAGAATGGAAAAAAATAAAGAACAGCATTAAAGGGATTGAGAGGGCTAAGGATGAGAGAGAGGGTTGCAATTGCAAATAGGGTAGTGGATTAGATATTTTTTAGGAAGTAGTGTGGGATGGAAAACATGAAGGAGAGAATGAAGCATGTAACTATCTGGGGAAAGCATGTGTGAGGCGAGGGAATAGCCCATGCAAAGGCCCTTAGGTGCAGTGTGCCAGGTGTGTTTTGAGATACAGCAAGGAGGCCCTGGGGTTGGAGAGGAGAGAGAGGAGGGGCTGGGATCAAAGAGGAAATGGGGGGGACACAGCATGTGGGCCTTGTAGGCCATTGCCAGGACCTTGACTTTGATTCTGAGTGAAATGGGAAGCTGTTGGGAGGGTTTTAAGCAGAGGAAGGATGTGATCTCACTTACTACTAGAGAGGATGATTCTCAAATTCCACCAAGAGTGGAAGCAGGGAGACAGGTGAGGAGGATGTGCCTTCGTCCAGATGAGAGACAACAGTGACTGGGTGAAAGTGACAGCTTGGGGCAGTGAAGGCAGGTAGAACCAAGGAGAGATCCTGATGGATCAGACGTGGAGTTGAGAGAAAAGATGGCCAGGAGTTTAGCCTCAGCTAAAGGTTGGCTTTACTATCCACTGAGATTGGGAAAACTCTTTGGGGGACAGGTCTCAGTGGGAAATCACTGGTTCCCTTTTGGCTATGTTACCTTGGAAATAACCATTAGGCATCCAAGTGGAGAAGCTAAGTAGACAGTTATTTATGCAAGGCTATAATTGGATGTGTATGTGGGCAGATTGGATGCGAGGTGGGGAGGCTCAGACCGGAGATATAAATTCCTGGAGTACTTACCAATTGCCAGCACTGTATTAAGAATTTTATATACTTTATCTCACTGAATTTTTAACATTACCCTGGGAGATAATATTTCCTACTGATGAGAAAACTGGGGCTTAGATAGTTTCAGGCAACTTGCCCAGGGTCATGCAATGAATCACTGGTAGAGCCAGGTCTCAAACGCAATGTCACTCTAGGATGAACAGCGGGCACTGATGCAATTGGTCCACCAGTCAGGATTATGCTACATCAACTGTTAAACTGCATTGGGACAGAAATTGGAGGCCAAGGTAGGTTTGTTGTGGTGGTGATGGTGCAGGGCCAATGAAGTCTACAGGGTCAAAGAAACACTTCAAGTTAGTGTCGGTGGGATGAGTTAGGTACCCAATTCCAAAGGAATCATAGGCTGCTACGCCAGCTGTTATCAGGGAGGAAATTAGAGCCTGAGAATGATGGAAGCAGGAAAGGGAAACAGGGATTTGGGGATACTCTGTCTTTTGGTGGCTCAACATCTGCTTCCCTCCTCTCCTCATGAGTCTTCCAGGGCCATGTTGGTAAGTCTAACACACAGAGCTAGACATTTTGCTTTAAATCCTTCTCTGTGAAAGACAGCTGGACCCTGTGGTGCTCCTGGGCACAAAAGCCTTTCTGAGTCCCCCCCAGGAAATAGGCTGCATTCAGCCTCCATGACCTTCCCTGAGTTCCAACAGGTAGGTTCAAACAGATGCTAATTAGGGAAGGGAGGGGATGTGGAGACAAGGGAGGAACAGTCAAAAAATAATAGTGCAGCCTTGGGACAGGGTCCTGGTTCCCCCTCAAGAGATACACTTAACAATATCTTTGAGCTGTTTTGCAGATACAGAAATCCTCTCTGGGTGGGAGAAGTTAACGTATGCTGCCCACAAGCACATAGACCCCAGCTGGAACCAGGTTGATGATGGTGACTCCCACTTACCTCACCACCAACCAATCAGAAGAATGTCCACGACCACGCCCTCTTTGAACCATTACTATAAAACTCCTCACTACCCCCTCCAGGTTGGGACACACAGTCTTGAGGGCATTAGCCCGCTGAGGGCCCCTTTGCCTGTCATAGCAATAAAGCTATTCTTTTCTACTTCATCTAAAACTCTCTGAGATTTAATTCAGTGTCAGGGTACAAAGGCTGGATTCGGCTTCATCAGTCATAATTGTGGCATCAGCACAGTTTAGCAGGTTTGGGGGTATTTCCCAAAAGGAAGGGTATCTGCCTGGGCCCATTGTATGTAATAGGCAATTAATAGTATCTCAGTGAGACCTCCGATCCTGTGGCTTTCCAAAGTCCCCTCATATGGAGCAGGTAAATAATAATAGATAAAATAAATGTCCTGACCAGATCTCCATGCCTTTCTTAGCTTTGGATATACTTGTTTCCGTCTCAGGGAGCTCCTTGCCTTGGTCTTAACTTCTGAACATTGGGGATTGACCAAGTCAAGAATGGTACAGCCAAGAAAGCTTTCTCTGCCAATCTTATTCATAGAATTTCAAAGGTAAAAGGACATTAAATTATCATTCTCTAGCTGATGCATTAATCTCTCCTAGCATCCCTGAGATATATATATATATATATATATATATATATATATGGTTTTCCAATCTTTTCTTGGATTCCTTCCATGAGAGAAGACTTCTTAGACCATTGATGGAGAGAAAGTTAAAAGCAAATAGGCTTTGGAATTAGATGGATATGGGAACAAATTCTTCTACTGATACATTCATTACCTGGGTCCTTTAAATTTTTAGCAAGTTCCTACATTTTTAACTTCAGATCTCTCATCTGTAAAATGAAAATGCCATCCTATTCCAAGCTGGTTGCTGTAAGGATCTAGCATGGTCAGATAGTTCTATGGTTAAGAACATGGGCTGTGGAGTCAGACTAAGTTCAAATATCTGTTCTGCTCAAAGCCTGTCTATTCCTGGGTAATTTACTTAAGCTCCCTTAGGCTTCATTTTGTTTAGCTCCAAAATGAAAGGCAGAATAATGCCAACCTCCTAAGCAGGCAGGGCCACTGTGAGTTTACACATCACCTGGATATAAATTAGAAAAAGGTTCTCCTTCCTCCAAGTGGACACAGCTCCACACCTGGGCTCAACACTTGGCAGACAGTGTGATCCCTTAGTCAGGCAGGCCCCTTTCTGCAGGACATGCCTGCATAACAGGTCACAGTGGTCTGCTCACAGTGTCACTGCCATGATTAATTCCAGTGAGCCACTCAGAAAATTGTCTGATGCACATAATGAGCACTTGATTAACATTTGTAATTATTATGATGTAAAAATATTAGCTCTTGAGGGCGCCTTCAAGATGGAAGAGGAGTAAGATGTGGAGATCACCTTCCTCCCCACAAATACATCAAAACTATGTCTACATGTGGAACAACTCCTACAGAACACCTACTGAAGGCTGACAGAAGACCTCAGACTTCCCAAAAGCTTTGCTTTGCCATTTGTCCTAGGGTTCTGACTGTCCTTTTTTTTTTAAGTATAGTTTTTAGTGCTTGTTATCATTGGTGGATTTGTTTTTTGGTTTGGTTGCTCTGTTTCTCTCTTTTTAAAATTATTTTAAATAATTTTTTCCTATTTTAATAACTTTCTTTTGTTTTCCTTGCTTCTTTATTTCCTTCTTTCTTTGTTTCTTTCTTTGTTTCTTCCTTCCTTCCTTCCATTCTCCTTCCTTTCTCC
>NC_041219.1:41823407-41827908 GCF_002837175.3 Physeter macrocephalus | reverse complement strand
TTCCTTCCTTCCCTCCCTCCCTCCCTCCCTCCCTCCCTCCCTCCCTCCCATGTGGCCGACAGGTTCTTGGTACTCTGGCCAGGTGTCAGGCCTGAGCCTCTGAGGTGGGAGAGCCAAGTTTCAGACATTGGTCCCCCAGAGACCTCCCAGCCCCACATAATATCAAATGGTGAAAGCTCTCCCAAAGATCTCCATCTCAATGCTAAGACCCAGCTCCACTCAACAACCAGCAAGCTACAGTACTGGGCACCCTAAGCCAAACAACTAGCAAGACAGGAACACAACCCCACCCATTAGCAGAGAGGTTGCCTAAAATAATACTAAGTTCACAGACACCCCAAAACACTCCACCAGATGTGGTACTGCCCACCAGAAAGACAACATCCAGCCTCATCCACCAGAACACAGGCACCAGTCCCCTCCACCAGAACACAGGCACCAGTCCCCTCCACCAGGAAGCCTAGAAAACCCAGTGAACCAAACTTACCAATGGGAGCAGGCACCAAAAACAATGGGAACTACGAACCTGCAGCCTAGGAAATGGAGATCCCAAGCACAGTAAGTTAAGCAAAATGAGAAGACAGAGAAATACACAGCAGGTGAAGGAGCAAGGTAAAAACCCACCAGACCAAACAAATGAAGAGGAAATAGGCAGTCTACCTGAAAAAGAATTCAGAGTAATGATAGTAAAGATGATCAAAAATCTTGGAAATAGAATGGAGAAAATATAAGAAGCGTTTAACAAGGACCTAGAAGAACAAAAAAGCAAACAAAAAATGATGAACAAAGCAATAAATGAAATTAAAAATTCTCTAGAAGGAATCAATAGCAAAATCACTGAGGAAGAAGAACGGATAAGTGACCTGGAAGATAAAATAGTGGAAATAACTACCGCAGAACAGAATAAAGAAAAAAGAATGCAAAGACCTGAGGAGGATCTCAGAGACATCGGGGACAACATTAAATGTACCAACATTCGAATTAGAGGGGTCCAAGAAGAAGAAGAGAAAAAAGAAGGAACTGAGAAAATATTTGAAGAGATTATAGTTGAAAACTTCCATAATATGGGTAAGGAAATAGTCAATCAAGCCCAGGAAGCACAGAGAGTTCCATATAGGATAACTGCAAGGAGAAACATGTCAAGACATGTATTAATCATACTATCAAAAATTAAATACAAAGAAAAAATATTAAAAGCAGCAAGGGAAAAGCAACAAATAACGTACAAGGGAATCCCCATAAGGTTAACAGTTGATCTTTCAGCAGAAACTCTGCAAGCCAGAAGGGAGTGGCAAGACATATTTAAAGTGATGAAAGGGAAACATCTACAACCAAGATTACCAGAAAGGGACTCATTCAGATTCGACAGAGAATTAAAACATTTACAGCCAAGCAAAAGCTAAGAGAATTCAGCACCACCAAACCGTCTCTACAACAAATGCTAAAGGAACTTCTCTAGGCAGGAAACAAAGGAAAAGACTTACAATAACAAACCCAAAACAATTAAGGAAATGGTAATAGGAACATATATATCGAGAACTACCATAAATGTAAATGGATTAAATGCTCCAACCAAAAGACATAGACTGGCTCTTCTCTAGGCAAGAAACACAAGAGAAGGAAAAGACCTACAAGAACAACCTGAAACAATTCAGTAAATGGTAATAGGACCATACATATCGATAATTACCTTAAATGTAAATGGATTAAATGCTCCCACCAAAAGACACAGACTGGCTGAATGGATACAAAAACAAGACTCGTACATATGCTGTCTACAAGAGACCCACTTCAGACCTAGGGACACATACAGACTGAAAGTGAGGGGATGGAAAAAGATATTCCATTCAAATGGAAATCAAAAGAAACCTGGAGTAGTAATTCTCATATCAGACAAATAGACTTTAAAATAAAGAATGTTACAAGAGGCAAAGAGGGACACTACATAATGATCAAGGGATCAATCCAAGAAGAAGATATAATAATTGTAAATATTTATGCACCCAACATAGGAGCACCTCAATACATAAGGCAAATGCTAACAGCCATAAAAGGGGAAATCAACAGTAACACAATAACAGTAGGGGACTTTAACACCCCACTTTCACCAATGGACAGATCATCCAAAATAAAAATAAATAAGGATACACAAGCTTTAAATGATACATTAAGCAAGATGGACTTAATTGATATTTATAGGACATTCCATCCAAAAACAGCAGATTACACTTTCTTCTCATGTGCCCATGGAACATTCTCCAGGATAGATCATATCTTGGGTCACAAATCAAGCCTTGGTAAATTTAAGAAATTTGAAATCGTATCAATTATCTTTTCTGAACATGACACTATGAGACTAGATATCAGTTACAGGAAAATAATCTGTGAACAATACAAACACATGGAGGCTAAACGATTCACTACTAAGTAACCAGATGATCACTGAAGAAGTCAAAGAGGAAATAAAAAAATACTTAGAAACAAATGACAGTGAAAACACAGCGACCCAAAACTCGTGGAATGCAGCAAAAGCAGTTCTAAGAGGGAAGTTTATAGCAATACAAACCTACCTCAAGAAACAAAAAAATCTCAAATAAATAATTTAACTTTACACCTAAAGCAATTAGAGAAAGAAGAACCAAAAAAAAAACCCCCAAAGTTAGCTGAAGGAAAGAAATCATAAAGATCAGATCAGAAATAAATGAAAAAGAAATTAAGGAAACGATAGCAAAGATCAATGAAACTAAAAGTTGGTTCTTTGGGAAGATAAATAAAATTGATAAACCATTAGCCAGACTCATCAAGAATAAAAGGGAGAAGACTCAAATCAATTTAGAAATGAAAAAGGAGATGCCTTCCAAGACTGAACCAGGAAGAAATAGAAAATATAAACAGACCAATCACAGGCACTGAAATTGAAACTGTGATTAAAAATCTTCCAACAAACAAAAGCCCAGCCTCAGATGGCTTCACAGGCGAATTCTATCAATCATTTAGAGAAGAACTTACACCTATCCTTCTCAAACTCTTCCAAAACATAGCAGAGGGAGGAACACTCCCAAACTCATTCTATGAGGCCACAATCACCCTGATACCAAAACCAGACAAAGATGCCACAAAAAAAGAAAACTACAGGCCAGTATCACTGATGAACATAGATGTAAGAATCCTCAACAAAATACTAGCAAACAGAATCCAGCAGCACATTAAAAGGATCATATACCATGATCAGGTAGGGTTTATCCCAGGAATGTAAGGATTCTTCAATATACACAAATGAATCAATGTGATACATCATACTAACAAACTGAAGGAGAAAAACCATATGATCATCTCAACAGATGCAGAAAAAGCTTTGACACAATTCAACACCATTTATGATAAAAACCCTCCAGAAAGTAGGCATAGAGGGAACTTACCTCAACATAATAAAGGCCATATATGACAAACCCACAGCCCATATTGTTCTCAATGCTGAAAAACTGAAACCATTTCCACTAAGATCAGGAACAAGACAAGGTTGCCCACACTCAGCACTATTATTCAACATAGTTTTGGAAGTTTTAGCCGCATCAATCAGAGAAGTAAAAGAATAAAAGGAATCCAAATTGGAAAAGAAGTAAAACTGTCACTGTTTGCAGATGACATGATACTATACATACAGAATCCTAAAGATGCTACCAGAAAAATACTAGCGCTAATCAATGAATTTGGTAAAGTAGCAGGATACAAAATTAATGCACAGAAATCTCTTGCATTCCTATACACTAATGATGAAAAGTCTGAAAGAGAAATTAAGGAAACACTCCCATTTACCATTGCAACAAAAAGAATAAAATACCTGGGAATAAACCTACCTAAGGAGAAAAGAGACCTGTATGCAGAAACCTATAAGAAACTGATGAAAGAAATTAAAGATGATACAAACAGATGGAGAGATATACCATGTTCTTGGATTGGAAGAATCAATATTGGGAAAATGACTCTACTACCCAAAGCAATCTACAGATTCAATGCAATCCCTATCAAACTACCAAGGGCATTTTTCACAGAACTAGAACAAAATAATTCACAATTTGTATGGAAACACAAAAGACCCTGAATAGCCAAAGCAAACCTGAGAAAGAAAAACGGAGCTGGTGGAATCAGTCTCCCTGACTTCAGACTATACTACAAAGCTACAGTAATCAAGACAGTATGCTACTGGCACAAAAACAGAAATATAGATCAATGGAACAGGATAGAAAGCTGAGAGATAAACCCACACACATATGGTCACCTTACCTTTGATAAAGGAGGCAAGAATATAGAATGGAGAAAAGGCAGCCTCTTCAATAAGTGGTGCCGGGTAAACTGGACAGCTACATGTAAAAGAATGAAATTAGAACACTCCCTAACACCATACACAAAAATAAACTCAAAATGGATTAAAGACCTAAATGTAAGGGCAGACACTATAAAACTCTTAGAGGAAAACATAGGCAGAGCACTCCATGACATA
>NC_041219.1:41817212-41823147 GCF_002837175.3 Physeter macrocephalus | reverse complement strand
TACAAACAATAAATGCTGGAGAGGGTGTGGAGAAAAGGGAACCCTTCTGCACTGTTGGTGGGAATGTAAATTGATACAGCCACTATGGAGAACAGTATGGAGGTTCCTTAAAAAACTAAAAATAGAACTACCATATGACCCAGTAATCCCACTACTGGGCATATACCCTGAGAAAACCATAATTCAAAAAGAGTCATGTACCACAATGTTCATCGCAGCTCTATTTACAATAGCCAGGACATGGAAGCAACTTAAGTGTTCATCAAGAGATGAATGGATAAAGAAGATGTGGCAAATATATACAATGGAATATTGCTCAGTTATAAAAAGAAATGAAGTTGAGTTATTTGTAGTGAGGTGGATGGACCTAGAGACTGTCATACAGAGCGAAGTAAGTCAGAAAGAGAAAAACAAATACCTTATGCTAACACATATATATGGAATCTAAAAAAAAAAAAAAAGGTTCTGAAGAACCTAGGGGCAGGACAGGAATAAAGATGCAGACATAGAGAATGGACTTGAGGATACGGGGAGGGGGAAGGGTAAGCTGTGAGGAAGTGAGAGAGTGGCCTGGACATATATCCACTACCAAATGTAAAATAGACAGCTAGTGGGAAGCAGCCGCATAGCACAGCGAGGTCAGCTCGGTGCTTTGTGTCCACCTAGAAGGGTGGGATAGGGAGGGTGGCAGAGGCAAGAGGGAGGAGATATGGGAATGTATGTATACGTATAGCTTATTCAGTTTGTTATACAGCAGAAACTAACACACCATTGTAAAGCAATTATACTCCAATAAAGATGTTTTAAAAAAATATTAGCTCTTAAGGCCCTGTTTTACTGTGGTACAGCTTGGACTGTTTCCACCCATCTTCTGAGATGAATTCTGCCCCCTAACAACCAGATCTTCACTCCTCTCTCTGTGGCTTCATAAGCTCTCTTCTGCAGCAACACCCCTTGGGCAGTTCTTATGGAAGATTGATTATAGAAATGTCCCCAATTCTCCCCTTCTCTCTGCATCTGTGCTCTTTGCCTTTGAACTTTTCCTCCTGTCAAGAGTTAGAATCTATTTTCCTATCTGGTGAATCTGACATGGCCTTCGAACTAGTCCTTTTGTGCTTCCCTTCTTTCTTGGAACTTTGCCATCACCATACGATCAAGCCCAGTCTGGATGATGGGAGATGTATGGGATGATGGCTGGATGATGGGGTTCAGGACTTGCTACCCCAAAATATGGCACTTTGGCATATTGAATATTTTAAGCTGAGGGAGTTTGAGAAAAATAGCAGAAGTAAGAAGGTCACTCTGATCTTCTCCCTGCCTTCTCCAGTGAAGCAATTTGTAAAACCCTCATGTGAGAGGTGCCCTCCCTATATCCAGAGGAAAGGAGCTTCCTTATCTCTGAAGACAAAGGGATGCTGAGAAGCATCTGAACAAACAGGTCTTACTAAGGTTTCCTCAGTTTTAAATTCTTTTTTTATTTTTTAAAAAAAATTATTTGGTTGGTTTTCATATTCTTTCCAATTTTCAGTTGTAATCAATGAGAGAGAGAGACTATGGTGGGCGTAATCTATTTTGTCCAGCACTGGAATTGGCATTCATATTTTTTTATTATAAAATTATTTATTTTATTTATTTATTTTTGGCTGTGTTGGGTCTTTGTTGCTGCGTGCAGGCTTTCTCTAGTTGCAGGAAGTCAGGGATACTCTTCGTTGCAGTGCACGGGCTTCTCATTGTGGCGGCTTCTCTTGTTTTGGAGCATGGGCTCTAGGTGCGTGGGCTTCAGTAGTTGTGGCACGCAGGGTCAGTAGTTGTGGTGCACAGGCTTAGTTGCTCCACAGCATGTGGGATCTTCCCAGACCAGGGCTCAAACCCGTGTCCCCTGCATTGGCAGGTGGATTCTTAAGCACTGTGCCACCAAGGAAGCCCAGTTTCCCTCAGTTTACTGCACTTCCTTCATACTCTTCGCCCTATCATATTTTTCTATGACAATCTACTCTTTATCAAACCTAGCATAAAAATACTCAGGTTTATCTGCTTCTTTGGCTTTTCATTTCCTTATGAAGATTCCTATGTCATGTAAAACTTCTATTAAATAAATGTATATGCTTTTCTCCTTTTAATCTGTCTTTGTCAGTTTAATTTTCAGACCCCATCAGGGACCCTAAAAGCATCAAGGAAAACTTTTGCCTTCCCTCCACCTCCATGTCTGTTGCTTCAGCTGATAGCCAGCCAACTGCAGGACAGGGGAGTGAATTAGATCAGCCATCCCCCAAATGACCCAGCAGTTGACCACAGACACAGCAGCGAGATCAGCTGAGATTAGCCAAGCCTGGCCCACAGACTTGGGAGAGAAGATCAAATGCTTCCTCCTGTATGCCTGTGAGGTTTGGGGACTATTTGTTACACTGCATTACTGTGGCAGTAGATAACTGATACAGGTCTGGATGATTGGTGGCCATATCTAGCCATGTCCCTATTGCAGACAGAATTCAATCTACCCCATGTCATTACTATCATCCTTCCCCCTTGTCCTGTTATCCACCCAGCTCTGAATTTATAAAAGTCCCCCCCACGCCTCTTTTGCCCCTAAGGCCAAAGTGATTTTCTGCTCCCCATGATTCTTTCCCTGCCACTTCCTGGATGAGACTGCAGGGGCCAGACTTGGTCTGGAGGAACACAGCACTGGCCCTGAGGCTGTCTTTCTGCTGGTCTCCATTTCAAAGGACATTTGATTCTGGCACTGCCACACACAGTTCTGGGCTTAATGATATCTCAGTGCTCCCACTAGAAAAGCCCTGGTTTTTCCAAGGGTATATAACTTAGCTATTATGACTCACTCTAGGGTAGAACTGGGCAAACAAGTCCTATCGCCTGAAGGCGATTTTGATTTTTAAATTATGAAATAAATCATCCTGAGCTTGTATGTTTTCTTGGGGTTGTTTTTGTTTTTCTCTTTTGCTCCAAAACTTCCACAGTAGCTTTCTGGTTTGAAATCATCTAACACTTGGCTCTCTTCTCATCCAATTTATCACTTGGCTCTCTTCTCATCCAAACTGTATTTGTTTTGTAAAATGACAAATCACCCCTGTACATTCCAGGCCAGAACCCTGTGCCAAGTGGCACCTGTGGGCACGGAGAGGATTGAAAATAAAACAACAGAGGTTAGCTTCAGTTCAGCAGTGGGGCTAAGGGTCCCAGGGGTAGAAGAAAAAAAGAAAGAATTCCCAAACCATGTTAGTATGAGGATAGGGTCTGAATACACATTTGCTTGACACTGACATACCTGCTTTGGTGGATCTGCTTTTCTTATTATGTACTTGTCTTGGTTTCCTCATTTAAAAAAATCCCCAGAGGGGTGTTGTGAACACCAAATGTTTTAACCAGAGGTCAGACACCTCCCAGAAATGACGGAGCTATTGTTCAGGGCTCTCAAATCCACAAGTGTTCCAGAATTGCCTGCAGAATAGAATGGATACGGTGTCTCACAAATTCACATGTTCATCTTTGTATTAAATGTATGAAGAGTCACCACCACACATGCGAATTTCTATTTTGATTAAGAAAGCAGAAATTCATTCAACGGCATCTCTAACTTCATCATAGATTTTAGCCATTAGGCACCTTTTCCATTAGTGAGTATTAATACATGACTTCTACCAGGAGGGAGGAAGTTGGCTACGTTTTACTTTGTTACATACGAGTCTTAGCACTTGAAACTTGTAGGAAACAAGTTCAGATATACAAGGAGAAAGGGTACCTGAGTGATGGGGCGTGAGGAATGGTGAGAGGATGAAGCATATTCCTCTTGGGGGTGTTGACCAGATTTACGGATGAACTAAGATAGCTGCTAAGGTGGCAAGTCTGGGAAAGCAACAACAAAACGTCAGTGGCAGGTTCCTGGCTGGCTCAGAGCCATGGCCACCAACTTTGTGGTAACTGCATTGAGGAAGATGACAGACAACTTGAATTAGGAGAGCTGGGAGAAGGTGATGATCTGGCTACCCATTGACTAACACACTAATGTGATCTCCAGACTTGGCACATATGGTAACTAAGGTCTTTTTGCTTAAGCCCCTGTTATTTGGGCCTTCTTGTACTTGTGGTCGAAAGCGTCCCCAAGTGTTTGCTGAATATGAATCTGTACTGCATTGTGCTTCTTGAGGGTAAAATTCAGTATTAATCATATTTCAGCTCCCCACAGATTTCAGTGCAGGGCCCATTACTGTGTTGGGCTGAAAACACGAGTTGAGTTACATTCTCTTTTTCCCCCAAAATAAGAAACCAGAATAAATCTGATGAATCTCACTGCTTCTAGTCTCTGCTGCCATCTGTCCTTTGCATGGACACCAGGCTGATGACAAAATTCCTCTTTTCTGAAACTCACCATGGTTACCCACAGGGTCTATAATAAAGTCAAAAATACATTGATAAGGGAGTCGAGTTTCTCAACAGCTTGACCCTAACCTGTTTCCAACTTCATCTTCGTCTGCATCCAGACCAATTCTCTATGCCTTGTGCCCTGAACTGGTTTCTTCGCTGTCCTCTGTCCTCTCTCCAAGCCAGGCACACACCCACGTGGTTCTCCTATCCTGGAACACCTGGTTGCCTCCCCTCTATTCGTCCGAACTCCTTCATTTAAGGTAGAAGGCAAGCTCTACCATCTTGTCTATTCATCCTAACCGGTAGGAGCAAAGGCTTGCTTGAAAAGGATGAGATGGATAGAAGAGATATTAAAAGGGAAAATCAACTAGATTTGGACAATTGAGCCAAAAGGACAATTCAGCCTGATCAGCTAAAAAGGGACCTGTGAATATGTCCGTACATTTGCAAGAAGTTTTAAAAGATTACCACTGAGTCTGCCGATTCGTTTTAAGTGGAGTAAGTCACTGCCATGGACTTTTACACTGCAAAGCTATGAGATCAGAAGCTTTTTTGGGGAAAACACATCTCAGACGGCCAAACTGTAACTGTTGTGCTGAGTTCCCACATGGCCAGAGCCCCTCCTTTTGCAAGGCTCCAGAAAAACATGATGAAGAACAAAATTATCCCTAATTGAAAAATCGTTCTTGCACCTGTGAGTTGTAAACTCTCCACTCCAGTGGGGGTCACTTACCCATTTATGTGAGGGCTGCTAGAAACTCATAGCCACATAGGGTCTGGCGCTTGGTTCCTGCAGCCTGCTGGTTGTTTACTGCTATTGCTTCAAGGGGGTGAGTGAACATATGCATGTTTTTTTCTCTTTCTTTGGGAGAAAGCAAGAGAAGACACCTGAGTGCATAAAACCTCAGTCCAAGTTCACATACGGAGAGTTAGGGAAAGTCCACCTAAAACAATGCATGTTGTATTCGGTCGGAAGTCGGAAGGGAAAAATTTCAGATAAAGCCAGATGCCAAGGAGTTTCTTTTCTGGCTAGAAATGTGTGGCAATGGCATTGGGTGTGTTAGCATCAGGAGAAGAGAGAAGAAGTACTTGCTGAACTATTACGTGCAAGATGCTTTGTAGGCTTTCTCATTGAATCTTTGTGATAAACTGAGAGGCGGGCTATGGGAAGGCATCTTTCCATTTCATAGATTGAAAAACGGAGGCACTGTGAGCTTAACCAGAGCAAGCTGGTGGGAAACGGTGGCACTGCCTTTCACTCCCTTGTCAAGCTAATGCCCCGTGGTCACTTTCATTCACTCAATCAGTATTCTTTGAATGTCTACTGTGTGCCAGACACCAGTCCACGGCATATCTGGGAAACACCTGCTTCCAATGGCAATGTGTGAAACATTCAGAAATGAAAAATAGGGCTTCCCTGGTGGCGCAGTGGTTGACAGTCCGCCTGCCGATGCAGGGGACATGGGTTCGTGCCCCGGTCCGGGAAGATCCCACATGCCGCGGAGCGGCTGGGCCCGTGAGCCATGGCCGCTGAGCCTGCGCGTCCGGAGCCTGT
>NC_041219.1:41778802-41817092 GCF_002837175.3 Physeter macrocephalus | reverse complement strand
GTGAGAGGCCCGCGTACCGCAAAAAAAAAAAAAAAAAAAAAAAAAAAAAAGAATGAAATAATGCCATTTGCAACATGGATGGACCTAGAGATCGTCATACTGAGTGAAATAAGTCAGAAAAAGACAAATATCGTATGATATCACTTATAAGCAGAATCTCAAAAGAAATGATACACATCTTCTGTAACCATTTGTCTGTCGATGGACATTTGGGTGGCACATATATACAATGGAATATACTCAGCCATAAAAAGGAACAAAATTGAGTCATTTCTAGAGACGTGGATGGACCTAGAGACTGTCATACAGAGTGAAGTAAATCAGAAAGAGAAAAACAAATATTGTATATTAATGTACATCTGTGGAACCTAGAAAAATGGTACAGATGAACCGGTTTGCAAGGTAGAAATAGAGATACAGATGTAGAGAACAAACGTATGGCCACCAAGGGGAAAAGCAGGGTGTGGGATGAATTGGGAGGTTGGGACTAACAAATATACACTAATATGTATAAAATAGAACTAATGAGAACCTGCTGTATAGCACAGGGAACTCTACTTCACTTCGCTGTACAGCATAAACTAACACAACATTGTAAAAGAACTATACCCCAGGCTGGACCTTCAAGATGACAGAGGCGTAAGACGTGGAGATCACCTTCCTCCCCACAAATACATCAGAAATACATCTACACGTGGAACAACTCCTACAGAACACCCACTGAACGCTGGCAGAAGACCTGAGACCTCCCAAAAGGCAAGAAACTCCCCTCGTACCTGGGTAGGGCAAAAGAAAAAAGAAAAAACAGAGACAAAAGAATAGGGACGGGACCTGCACCTGCGGGAGGGAGCTGTGAAGGAGGAAAGGTTTCCACACACTAGGAAGCCCCTTCATTGGCGGAGACGGGGGGTGGGCAGGGGGGAAGCTTCGGAGCCACGGGGGAAGCTTCAGAGCCACGGAGGAAAGTATAGCAACAGGGGTGCAGAGGGCAAAGCGGAGAGATTCCCGCACAGAGGATCGGTGCCGACCAGCACTCACCAGCCCGAGAGGCTTGTCTGCTCACCCGCGGGGCGGGCGGGGGCTGGGAGCTCAGGCTCGGGCTTCTGACATGCAAATGACATATATGAGTGGTTACAAGTATCAGGGGTTCAGGGTTGGGCCTCCACTATGCTACAATGATCTCCTCTCTTCAGGGGAGGAATGTACACAGGGAGAAAGAACCAAGTAAGAACCAGGGAACTGTTTTAATTGAGAGCTTGCACACCCAGGTGTGGGTGGCATTAGAGAACAAAGAGGCACAGGTACCAGGATCAAGTGAGACATCCTACTTTTTGCCCATAATCTGAATCTAGAGAAGGTAAATGCTTTCCTAAGCCTACTTTTATACTGAGAACCTCTTCCTTATCACCAAGTAAATTTGACTTTCAAAAACATGCTTCAGAAAGGTGGAGGTGAAATCATAAATGTAACCGGTGGCTAGTAGTCTAATTATAGCCATTTGATGAGGGCAAGAGGTCTGAGACACTCAATTTATTTTGGGAAACATGTTGAAGAACAGTAGGAAGCACATGGGTTTCTAATGCAGTCGATCTTTGTTTCTGTTGGTTTATCTTTAGCATAAGCATACAGAGCTTTCAGAGCAGTGAGTTGTAGGAAAATGCACAAGACTTGGAGTCAGAAGGCACAGCTTTTTTTTTTTTTAACATCGTTATTGGAGTATAATTGCTTTACAATGGTGTGTTAGTTTCTGCTGTATAACAAAGTGAATCAGCTTACATATATATATATCCCCATATCCCCTCCCTCTCGCGTCTCCCTCCCACCCTCCCTATCCCACCCCTCTAGGTGGTCACAAAGCACCGAGCTGATCTCCCTGTGCTATGGGGCTGCTTCCCACTAGCTCTCTATTTTACATTTGGCAGTGTGTATATGTCCATGCCACTCTCTCACTTTGTCCCACCTTCCCCTTCCCCCTCCCCATGTCCTCAACTCCATTCTCTAGTAGGTCTGTGTCTTTATTCCCATCCTGCCCCTAGGTTCTTCATGACCTTTTTTTTTTTTTTTTTTTTTTTAGATTCCATATATATGTGTTAGCATACGGTATTTGTTTTTCTCTTTCTGACTTACTTCATTCTGTATGACAGACTCTAAATCCATAAAAAGAAGGCACAGCTTTTGGGCTCATCGACTCTGCCATCTGAGGAACTCTCTGTGCTTTAGTTGGCATATCTGTGACATGAGTGTAGTAACACCAGCTTCTCCAGATTGCAGCCAGGGTCAATACAGACCTCTCTGAAGCCTGGGACATCAGAAATAGGGTGTTCAACTATTATATATAAAATAGATAACCAACAAGGACCTACTATATAATACAGGGAACTATAGTCAATATTTTATAATAACTGACAAAATAATCTGAAAAAAAATATATATGTACAATTGAATCACTTTGCCGTACACCTAAAGCTAACAGAACATTGTAAATAAGTATATTTCAATAAAAAAAGGGAAAAAAGAAATAATAAAGTTACTTGCAACTGAACTAAAAAGAGTTTCAATCGAAGTAGAAGTCTGTTTTCTAGCCTCCACTTTCTTCATTTAGAAAATAAGAAGACTGACCAACTTAGGTGTCTTTCATTTCTGTTATTCTATGTTATGATTGTAGTTAAGAAGTCCAGGTAAAAAGACTGATGTAGCCAATGCTAAAACAGAGTTCATAATAAAAAATATCTTGATCAAATGAAAATATCATAAACGATTGAGCAACATTTAAAAAGAGAACCAGAACTCATGTTCAGGAGATCCAAAAGTAAGCTTCCTTCTGACCCAGGAGACCAATCTGGAATACACAGCCCTGAGTAATTCTCACACTGGTCCGTGAGTTCACAGGTAGAGGATGTTCATCAGAGGGTTCTTTGCAGTATCTGGGAGATGGACATTCACCACTGGAGGGAATGGCTTAGTGAAATGATTAGATATCAGCTGTAGAATATGGGTTAGCCATAGTTAGAAACCGTCAACTAGTTATATACACAGCTACAAAAATGGATCTTACAAATATCGTGCTGCGTTAAAAAGCTAAGGAACAGAATGAAGCCTATGGTGCAATAACCATTGCTGTGAGTTCAAGACAGCTCCTAAAACAAAACTGCATACTTACAAGGTAAATTCAAGAAGAGCTAACATATGCATCAGCGTGGCTGTTCAGGAGGGTGGGCAAGGTGAGCTAGGAGTGGAAATTTTAAAAAAGGATAAATGAATCAATATTAGGGAAAAAACACATTAAGAACAACAAAAGCAAAGCTAAGAGCTTTGCCCACACTCAGTGACCCACACTGAGGATGTTATGTCTGTGTTCTGGTGAGATTCAGAACGTGCAGAGAGAACAGGAAGCAGGTCCTAATTAGGGGCTTAATCAGAATGAAGTGATGGTCAGTTTAGGTTTTGTGTGAAGAACATCCAGGTAGAAAACAAGAAGACTTGGATCGCTGTCACGGTGCTGGGCATTTTTTGTGTGCCTCTCCTGATCCACTCCCCACCCTTCTCCACCTGCTGTGAGCCCAGAGGCTGACTTCTGTGAACAGCATCCACCTGGCTCCCTTGCCCCTTGGCTTCCTGATGGTCTTGGCCAATGGGAGAAGCTGGCAGGAGACGAGCAGTTTGGAAGGGAGAGAGAGATTGGGGTCTTAATTTCCCTGGATTCCTACCCAGTAAGCCTGCGTCCTTGTGCATCTCGCCTGAAAGTCACAGCTCTCCTACAGCTTCAGTTCTTGCCAGTTCTGGTAACTATTCCCATCCCTTGTCCCTTCTAGACCTAGGAGTGGTTATAGCGTCCTGCCGTGTATGGTCCAGGTGCTTCACCCTCCTTTGTTGTTGCTCCTTACCTCTGTCCATGCATTTGTAAATAGTTCCTTCCTTAAACACTTAGCCAGGACTCTGGCTTATACAGTGATCGTTCCAGAACTAGTTAAACAGCATTAAGGGATTGGACTGCTCACGTATCGAATAGCCTCCTTGCTGGGAAAAACGAGATGCTGGTAATCTGTGGCATGTGTTGGTGTCAATTACTTAAATTATTGCTGATGGTAGCATGGGAGAGTGCTGGTGGAGGCCAAGACTTCGGGAGATCAAAGAATTGAGATACTTAGTTACTATGGCAACAGTAGAGCTTTCAGAGATGTCATGTGGGCAGGTTGCATCTGGTGGCGTTGTAGAATACATACAGAGAAAAGGACAAATGACAAATTGTAAGACTTGACTATACTTGAGGGGACGCAGGGGTAAAATAAGAAAGCCCCTATGGTCATTTTGAATGAGTCTTTAATGCCTGCTGAGGGTCAAGCTCAGGGCCTGATTGTAAGGGCTGTGGAGGTGCAGAGCCAACGGCTGGTAAAGCAAAAGGCTGGAGGATAGAGAAAGACCCTGAGACATGGGATGGGGATTTTTCAGGTGCACAGCAAAGAAACTCAGCCATACATAGACATGTATTCCTTCTCCCCCAAACCGGATGGGGATTTTGGATGGACATAGCTGCAACTGAGAACACCCCCTGAATATTCCTTGTTGCTCCTGTGTGAGGGGAAGACTTCCTGTACATAAATTCCTTTCATTAACTTCACCCAGACAACTGTTGAATTCTCAGGACTTACCTCCTATCTCTTTGCCTCCGGCCTCCTAATGACAGTCAGAATCCTGTTCAGACAGACAGAGAAGTAGAAGACCTGCTCCAAAAGGAGCTACCCTATTGCTTTAGTTTAGTTTAGGGCGACTAACCATCCACCCTGAAACTTAGTGACTTTAACTAACCACTATGCATTATCTCTCATGACACTATAGGCTGGTTAGGGCTCAAAGGGGCAGTTCTTTGGCTGGGACCTTAGTTTGACGGGGAACATTCAAGATCGTTTGGGGCCTTCCTCCACATGACCTCTCTCTCCAGCAGTAGGGGTCTTCTTATATGATAAGTGGCTTTGAAGAGGGAGCGGTCTGAGGTGAAGGCAGAAGTTGCATATTTCTTAAGGTCTAGCCTCGGACCTTAAGCAAGTAAGTGTATAAGATTACTTCCACCATATTCTGATGCCCCAGACAGATGACAGCATCAGCTAATATTCAAGGGGAGGAATGACCATTTTCCTCATTTATGGAAAGGATTGTATTATGGGCTGGTGTGTCCCCCCCCAAATTTATATGTTGAAGTCCCAAACCCTAGTCCCCCGGTTATGACTGTATTTGGGGATAGGGTCATTAAAGAGGTAATTAAGGTTAAATGATGTCACTAAGGTGGGTCCTAATTGAATATGACTGGTGTTCTTACAAGAAAAAGAGAGTAGGACACAGACTTGCACAGACGGAGGACCATATGAAGACTTGGGGAGAAGATCCGTATCTTGGTATCAGTATCCGTATCTTGGGCTTCCAACCTCAACAACTCCAAGGAAATAAATTTCTATTGTTTAAGCCACCCTGTGGAACTTTTGTATGGCAGTCCTAGAGCAAACTAATACAAATGACAAAGTATTTTCAGCCATCTTTACCAGATCTCTAAACTGCTAGATTTGGAGTGTCTTGTTGACATTTATCAACAGAAGTCTAGAGATTATGGGAGTTGATTCTAAGAGTAATAGATCAAGTAAGAAATCACAATATAGGATGAAATCAGAACGAATTTGTCAATGGGGGACATTCATCTAAGATTTGAGATTTAATGTATTGATGTAAACAGCTGGGAATGGCATTAGATTGGGTTACTATTACTAGATCGGGTAATTGAAGCCTCCATTTAATAGCACCCTATAGTCAAAGAGATATGAATGCTAGAACTTTCCTGGCAAAGAGGAGGGAGTTCTTGAAAAGTTCTGTGCTGACTGTGCTATGTGGACCCATGATGATGGTGGGAGATGCTGCAATAAAACTGGGCTCACAAACTTCAGTGGGAATAATGGGATCCAGGAGTTGTAGAGGCCTGTGGGGTTACTTAATTGTCAGAGATAAGTGAGTGCAATTACAAAATCAAGCCCCAGGGAGAGAGTGGCAGTCAGGGTGTTTTGACTCACAGGAAACTGTGGTGATGGCTAATTGATCAATGGGTGCCTAGTAATGAAATAGGTGTGCAGCCTACTAAGATGATGCTTGACTTACAAGTGGAAAAACTAGCTTTTGTGCATACCAATCTGCCTCAGGTTGCCATAGTGAGGATTCACGATCTTATTTCCAGTTCTCAGATCCAGGATAGCTCATCTATCTACAGCCCACCCATTGATGGGGAGGTCAGGTCCCCTTGAAAAAAGACTCTTGGGAACCTTACTTAATGAATCTTTCCCCAGTTTCCTCAGAGGGACCTGTTACCATTTCCTAGGGTGAAAGTGAACTAGGGAATGGGAAGTATCTGGACCTCCCAGAAATGACAAGGTATCGGCTCTAAGCTGATGCCTATTCCTCAGAGACATGACATAAAATAATGTGGTTCCATCATGCAGAGTGGAGGCTTATGGAAGTCAGGTGATGAATTAAGTATTGGCATAAGTCTAACTCACAAGGGACTAAAGACCTGTGAACTCCTACTGTGGTTATATTCCCAGACTACACATGTATACTGATGCGGCAGGTAGATTTCTGTGGATGACTTCCAATGACTCTCACCCCTTGTGTAACATCCTCTTCCTTGAGTGTGTGTGGAACCTGTGAATATGATGACCTGGCACTCCTGTGATTATGTGACATTATATGTCAAGAGGAACAACATCTGAATGGGCCTAATCTAATCACGTGAGCCCTTTGAAAGCAGAGTTTTATTCCAGCAAAGTGAAGGAAAAAGTGGCGGAAGAGGAAGTCAGAGATTCGAGGCACAGAGGGGTTTTGAGGTGCTATTGTTGGTTGCAGAGATGAAGGGGGCCGCATTCCAGGGAATGCAGGGGGTCTTTAGAAGTTGTGAGCGGTCCCCAGCTGGCAGCCAGCAAGGAAATGAAGACCTCGGCCCTCCAATTGCAAAGAACAGAATGCTGCCAACATTCTGAACGAGTTTGGAAGCGGATTCTTCTCCCGAGCTTCCAGATACGAGTCCAGCCCAGCCAGCACCTTGATTCTGAACTCGTGAGACCGCAAGCAGAGAACCCAGGCTAGTCCACCCAGAATTCTCATTTTCAGAACTGCAAGATAATAAATAGTTTTTTGTTTTTGTTTTTTTTTGCGGTACGCGGGCCTCTCGCCGTTGTGGCCTCTCCCGTTGCGGAGCACAGGCTCTGGACGCGCAGGCTCAGCGGCCATGGCTCAAGGGCCCAGACGCTCCGCGGCACGTGGGATCTTCCCGGACCGGGGCACGAACCCGCGTCCCCTGCATCGGCAGGCGGACCCTCAACCACTGCGCCACCAGGGAAGCCCCAATAGGTATTTTTTTAAGCAGCTAAATTTATGGTCATTTGTTACTCAGCACAGAGAATTAGAAATATCATTGGGAGTAGACATACTTAGTAACTGGCAGAATCCATATGGTTCACTGACCCATTAAGTGAGGAACAGTTTGATATTTGATAGGAAGGAATTGTCCACATTTCTTCCAGAAGAAGAAGCAACACTTTCTCTGGCGGCAACTGTGGACATAAACACCACCATAAAACACCTGAAAGAGTCAGGGGTGATGATTTCCTGTTTAATTTGCCTCTTTGTTCAGTGCAGAATCCAAATAGCTTGCGAATGACTGGAAAATCACGATACAATCAGGTAGTGATGCCAGTTGCAGTGGTAGTTCAAGATGAGAGATGTTAAGTAGAACAGATCAAGGCTCTGTCATCTAGTATACAGCTGTTGATAAGGCAAACATTTTATTATTTTTCCCCAATATCTGTTGATAAAGGTAATCAGAAGTAATTTGCCTTCATGAGGCCAGGACATGAGTCCATTCTCTTAACACAGGGTTATGTCAGGACTATGTCAGCTCTCCTGCTCATTGTTTCAATATTGTCATGAGGGAACTCGATTATCTTGATATCCTGTAGAATATCATGCTAGTCTACTACATGAAAGGCATGATGCTAATTGGACTAACAATTTATATACTTTATGAGACACATGCATGCTAGAGGATGAGAGAAAAACTGAAAATTCAGGAGCCTGATATATTGGTAAAGTTTCTAGGAGTCTAGTGGTCTGGAAAAATTTCCCTTAAGAGTGTGATACAAGTACCCGCCTCTTCAAGGGAATATGTGTGTGTGTGTGTGTGTGTGTGTGTATAGATAGTGTAGTGTAAACCCTGACAGTTGGCTTTTATTTTTGTAATTAATGCCTGACAAGTTTTGATTGTCCAAAGAGGCATCCACTTCAGTGAAGGCTATTTCAAATAAACACTTGCCAGCCACAGGACTAGATAAAGGGCAGAGCAGGACATGTACTTGCCAACCCCCAGCCCCTCGATCCCTCACCCCCACCCCCACACCATAAGGCTCCTTTGTGTAGAGATCCTGGTTGATTTAGATAACTGGCCATTTAGGGTTCCCCCCCCATTTTTCTTCCTTTTTCTTCCCATGCTTTAAATTTGCCAATAGAGAGTGAGCTTAGGAGACCTTAGATCCCCACACTTGACGCCCATAAAAGCAGAACCCCAGGACCTGAGCTTGCATTCTCTCTCTACCTGTGACCTAGCTGTCTGCCCACTGGTGTGCCCTGAATGCTCCAGGATCTATAAGTAATAAACTCCTTTTTCTTCAGAGTTTCCTAATAGTTATTGCTGAAGGGTGTCTTGCAATCACAATAAGAACCACAAGGGTCGGTCCACTCATAACACTGTTTTGGAAAGAGAAGATGTCCCTGGGAAGCTCATCAGGGCTCAGGTGACTGCCCCCAGGCATTTCTAGCAGATAGCATTACCATCGATAGGCTAGGACCAGCACAAAGCAGATGGATGGATGGTTAGATAGATAGACAGATATAGGTATTCTCAATATAAACTAAACTTCCCTGCTTGCAATGCTTTTTATGTATGTATGTATGTATGTATGTATGTATGTATGTGGCCACGCATTGCGGCAGGCGGGATCTTAGTTCCCCGACCAGGGATCAAACCCATGCCCCCTGCAGTGGAAGCACAGAGCTTAACCGCTGGACCGGCAGGGAAGTCTCCTGCTTGCAATGCTTCTGCCAGCACCACCAGTCAAGGACTTATAAGTGTTTATTCTACTGCCATGTTATCCCATACTTTATGTCTCTGATATAGGAACTTATTTTATGGTGAAAGAAGTACATAACTAGACTTACACTCACTGAGTCCCATCGCTGAGGAGAAGCTGGCTTGATAAACTGACGGCAAGCCCTGTTTGAAGTACTTACAGTGCCAGCGGGGAGAAAACACTCTGTGAGGTCAGAACTTACAGGGTACAGTGCATGCCTTAAATCAGTGGCCCAGATATGGTTTTGCTTCCCTCCATAAAGGATTGGAAGTGAAAGTATACTGAAGGAGTTTTTGCTTCCTTTCCCAACAATCTTACCCTGAAAGTGTTTGGAGGTCCTTGTTCCCAAGGGAGGAATGCTTCTCCCAGGAAACGCAGACACAGTTCTGTTCGATTTGAATTTGAGAATTCCTCTAGCCATTTTTGGCTCCTTATCCTGCTGAACCAACAGGCAGAGGTGGTCACTGTAAAGACTGGATCCAGATTACCAATGAGAATGTTGTTGTTGCCTTTTCACTATAGTAGCCCACATTATATCACTTATTATATTATTTACCTATTGCCATATAATAAATTACTTGAACTTTAGTGGCTTAAAACAACAGGCATTTATTCACTGAGCCTTATTCTTAGCGATCTCTCACAAGGCTGCAATCAGCTTATCTATCAGGGTTGCATCTCATCTGAAGGCTCAACTGGGAAAGGATCCACCTCCAAGTTTACTCACGAGGTTGTCAGCAGAATTCAGTTCTGCACTAGCTATTGAACTGGGGCCCTTGGCTGTTAATTGGAAGCCACAGGGTCCCTGACAACATGTTGGCATGCTTCTTCTCAGAGCAAGTGTACCAGGAGAGCAAGAGAAAGGCTGGAGTGGGGGATAGGGAGAGAGAGAGAAAGAGAAAAGGAGGTCAAATCCTTAATAACCTAATCTTGGGAGTAATATACCATTATTTTGGCCATAATCTATACACTAGAATCAAGTCACTAAGTCTCACCCACACCTGCACAATCAGGGGGAGGAGTTTACACAAGGGTGTGAATACCAGAAGGTAGAGCCCACAGGGGTCATTTTTGAAGGCTGCATACCTCAAAGTACTTATTTTATGATAAAAGAATTGAAGCAATAGGCTTTCTTCCTTTGTGCCCTATCTCCCAGGAGGACTAAATTGAAAACCAGTCTGGGACCCAGGGAAATTCTCTGGGTCCCTCTTAGTACTTCCTTGCCCAAGAGTCCTAGTCAATGGAAAATAGTTACAGTTCAGTAAAGAAAGATGATCAATGTCTAAGACCCTAAAGAAATGAGGGTGTGGTCATACCACCTGGTAAAGGAGATGCAGGAGATGTTCTGTAGGTAGTAACTGTAACATGGTAGAAGGAAGCTATGGTCATCAATTCATGCCTTGTGACTACTTACAGAAGTGTGAACTATAGCAGCTAAATTTTAGGTGAATTAATTTTTCCTTTGCCTTCTCCCTGCCCCTGCTCCCCCCCACTACCTTATATAAAGAGCACTCTTGGTGTTAATATTTAAGGTTTATGGTGGGGATATGACAGGATTGGCATTATCAGATGATGATAGAATAGCTGATGGAATTTTGTGTGTTCTGTTAAGGACATGAATTTTCTATCCAAAGCTAAGAGTGAATGCAAAGGGACAAAGGAAGGTAGATTATGCTGAATGTTCTGCATTTCCTCTCCCAGATCCACTCCCTACACTTTTCCATCACTCCTCTGTGCCCTGAGAGACTGACCTCTAAGGGTTTTTGGATTCCTGTAGGATTCATTCAATGAGGGTCTTTGGCATAAGATTAGAGGGTGGCAGGGGAGAAAGCTTGAGTATTTATCATCTCCCTGTGTCCCTTTTGCTTCACAGTTTGGCAGTGGATGCTTTGTTCTAATGAAAGTCAGAGTTCCAATTGGAAAACCAGGTCCTGCTAGATCTATAGCTGTCATCAATTTTGGTAACAGCCTCTTCCCTTGCCCCTTCTGGTATGGGGGAGGTAAAAGATTTCCACTGTTGCTGGCCTCAGGGTGCTTTATTGTGCCTTGTGGGTTTCTCTTAACCCTCCCATCACTTTTATAAACAGTCCCTTCTTAAACTCCATTCTTTTTGTGCACACCTTCTGTTTCATGTTAGGACCGCAATCAATTCAGTTACAGTGATGGCATTAGAAGTTTTTCTGAATGGCGTTGCTTTCCTTTTCCATTCAGAAGATATATATGATTGAAGTTTATGCTCATGAATTATTTAGTACAGTTATGATAAAATTTGTTTTGTGTTTCACAAAGGATATTCCATAAACACTTATTGAATAAAACGTATGAATTGTGACCTGAAATCTAACAAGAGCATCCTTTTCATAAGGACAAAACTAAGGAACTTTCCAATATGACTGTCACTGCCAGGGTCTGAAAGGATTTATGTAACTGGCCAGAGTTCGTGGTGTTCTGAGTTTTCCTTAAAAGGGGAACTGTCCAAATTTGGTCCTTTACAGAACTTATTTCGATAGAGAGAGGAGAGAGAGAGAGCACTGGGGGTGAGAATGTTCTCTGGTGAGGGGCTTTCAGGAAGGGGACATGAAAAGACAGACAATGCTAAACACAACTTTCTGCAAGTAACAAATGCTAAAGGCTGACCCTGAACTTCAACTCCAGTCTTCCTCAAGCAGGGGAGTGAGTAGTGTGCCCGTCTGCTTGATCCCTTGAGATCCACCAAAGCCTGGTCCTCCAGTGACCGGAAACTCACCGTGGGTTATTTCACTCCCGTCCCCCCACTTCCGGTTTGCCAAATGCAGGCTGTTGCCACTCAGTGTCCATAACATCTCCGAGGGACTAATTCGGTTTGCAAAATGCCTCTATTTTATTTATTAGAAAAGTTTTTTTTACTTTTATACAATTTTTAGAGGTTACTTTCCATTTGCCTCTGACTATTTTTAAGGCTTGACTTTCAGTTGACTCTCAAGCAACATATTTGGCTACCATGCTCTCCTTGGCTTTGAGAAGCAGGCACGAGTTGGCCCAGTGAGGCACTTTTTGATCTAACTTTCCTCAGATGGGGAGAGCCGTGGACCACAGTGAGTACCAGATCTCTTGAGCCTCATTCCAAATCCTTAAGGCTTTCGCTTTGACTCTGGGAAAGCACCCGCCAAAATCTTGGTCTCAGAGTTTCCATATGTATATATGTTTCTTTCTTTTAATCTTTTCCAGAAAGATAGTCCCTTGAGTTCTTTGTTCATTTTCAGTTATCTTTGGCCTTTCTCTGAGTTTCCTAAGATGTAGTGGTATCTTTCTGATTGACACCTATGGGGGAACCATTTAAACTGACATTGCTAGAGAATTTGTAGAATACGGAAAGAGTTTGTACTACAACGTTATATTAAAAAAGGACTTTACAGAGCCATATAAATAGTATGACCACAACCCCTTAAAATATACTCAGGAAATATAACAGCAAACAGGCCTTTGAGATGTGGAAAAATGAGTTAATTATAGATATTTAAAATAATTTTTATGATGACTAAATATTGCATGTGTAGTGAAAATGTTAACTTATTTAAAATAGGTTCACCATCTGCAATTGTAGAGTTTGTACACTGCTCATGGCACCTGGCTGAAGGGATCAACCGGAGCTGAAATTTAGACCAAGCTTGGCTATATAGTGTGGAGGTCACCTGTCCAGGGTCCTATCTCTTTTTTAATCTGTCTGCCCAGAGGAGGCATATTTTCTAATCCCCATGGAAGCTTTATAAAGAAGAGTGGAAGCTCATAATATAGAGCTCTTGAGTAAGCTGGTTATCCTCCAAATGGTGAGGTTGGGGTCCTAGGTAAGTTCTCTAAATGGGACAATTGTGTTTTACATGTTCCCCATCCTCTGACATCAGTTAGAAGCCCAGAACGACTGTTGCATAATTGTGCTTTGTTGGTTCCAGATAGAGCTGAACGATTCAAATCCAATCCCCTGTGCTGGGAAGGCATATGCCAAAGTCAGTGGCAACTTTGCAGCCTAAACTTTGATTTCAGCAAAACGCTGTAGGTGTTTCGGATCATTCAGCCTAAGACCCTCTGAGTAAGTGTTGCTCTCCGAAGAAACTTGGGTTGATTCTATCTGGTAGAAGTGAATCAGAAATTTCTTAGCCCGGGTTTCCCAAATAGACTTCTGCAAGATATTAATGTGGTTTATATCCATACAGACACACATGCACACATAAATGATGGAACAATACTTTTAATAAAAGGATATTAAATGAGGTGCTTCCGATTTTCTCAAAGGACTCAAAGGTCAAGAGCCACACAGTAGTCCTTAGCAATCCCACGTGCTAGAGAGATGTGTTTCCAAGGATGTGAACACATTTCAGCTTGCATTGGCCCAACACCCTTTCCAGCCTCAGTATTAGGGGAGGTGGATGGGATAGAAGACTTTGGAGAGATTAAAAAGTGAAGACTTTTCAGAGAAAGAGCTGTCAGGGAGCTGTGAGTCCCCCATCTCCTCTCCACCGTAAAGCAGGGGGCTGCTTCCCTCCCAACTCCAGGCAGTCAAGGAGAACTTCAAGAAGACACATCAAGAATTTGACGTGTGTTCCCTGGAGTTGAGGAGCGCAGGGTGTCTGACTCACATTTGAAAAGTCTGAAAATGAGAACTGGGCTGATGCTTCCCCAGCTGGAACGAGAGCAAGTAGAGCCGCTCTGGGAAGGGCCCTGACTTCTAGAATTTTGGGCACAAGAATGCATATGTTTTTATGGAAAGTCAAATAAGGACCCCTAGGAAGGGCATGTGACTTGGGGGTCATGAGAAGGACTCTCCCCCAAAGGACCACCTGGCAGGGGGTGGAAAGCTAAATAGAAAAGAGGGGTGGTTTCCCCTGGAAACCAGGGAGCTGTGGGGAAAGTCATCAAGGAAGCAGTGACTGAGAAGATGCAGAGACCCAGGGAGTTTATAAAGACACTAAAAAGATACTGTAAGAAAGGAAGAGTCACTTTTGGACATGCACCCTATCTTTAAGGTTCCAATAGGAAACTCAAACAGTGTTTGTCAGGTCAGAACTTCCTACCCTCTCCAAACTACAGGGGTCTCAAATAGCAGCTGGGAATTGGAAGAGAAGGTCCTATAAGTTGGAGAGGTAGAAAAAAAGGGACTCTAACTCCCCTTCCCATCTAAGCTTCTCAGCCTAAGGTTGACCTGAACTGGGGACAGAGAAAGGTTTTAAATTGTCTGAAGTTTGGAGTTTTGATATTTCACTGGACTCTATTTTTTTGATACCAGGGCAAAGGCTACTTGTTAAATAACACAGATATGAAACTATGAGATCTTTCTGAGGCTTCATCGTAGACAAGGAGGAATAAGTCAAGAGAGAGAGGTTCAAAGGAAAGTGCTGTGAAAAACACAGTGAGTTTCTGCTCACATCTTACCAAGTTCAGCTCATTCAGTTGACTGGTTATGGATGTTTAAGTATAACGTCTTGCGTATTGACCTCACTTGCTGATAATAGCAGCCTGAACTTGTGCTTTCTTTACAATGTTGTTATAGAATGAGCACCCAGCATCCTACTTGTTAGAGATGATTTCACATCAGAATGTCCCCTTCTCGTCATTTGAGTTTTTTCTGTGATGTTGCAATTCTTACCCGGAAGGGCATGTCTTTCTGGTCCCCCCATTCCAATTTTCTTGTTGCAATTTGCTGCCTCTTCTGTTGTTGATTCTATGACAAACAGCTAGTCTCCGTTGATTCCACTGGACTGACCTCGATGACTCCTCCCCGGCCCCAGTGAGAAGGCAGTGCTTTCCTCACATCCACGGTGTCATCTTGGCTGGTTGTACGGCTTCCCTGGAACAAGAAATCAGACATGCCCCTTGAAACAGGTGGTCTTACAACAGTTGTGTTTCAGAAACCAGCCACTTCTTCGGCTTCTGGTGATAATGCTGCCACCTGTTACGAGTTCCTGAAAAAGCAGAAAGCCCAGTGGTTCCCCTCATCCTTAGCTGTCTCCACATATCTGGGGACCATTTACCTCAACTACCTGGACCACTTCTGCTCTCTCTACTGCTTCCAGCCCCAGAGAGGAGGAAGTCCCTCTCTCCTTTGTTCCAAAAGCCACTCTATTTTCTGACCCCAGATTAACTACTTCCCCAGGATGACTGACAAGGCAAATGTTAATCTCCTTTACAAAAGTGCCCTATCACTAGTGCGTAATTTTGGCTCCATCAACCTAGTAAGCTGATAACAAAATTGACTTTTTCTAGGGTTAAGAGTTTCCATGGTCACTTTTTCACATAAAAAACTAAATACATTTATGGAATTGTCTTAATCATTATGTGATAAACTACCTTTAAAATGTATCCTGCTACTACATTAATGTCATACTTTTTAGCATATTATCTTATAATCTCCATACACGTTTACGGTAGTATTCAAATTGTATTGCGTGGTAGATATTTATATGATCTCAACTTATTCCTCATGTGTCTACGGCAGAAAGAAGGAAGCTTTAAACCAACTGTGGAGTCTCATGTTCTTCAAACTGTCTGAGTCGAACAACAGCAGCAAAAACAAACAAAAAACCCCTCAGCATGCAATTCCAAGTGAAGACAAACAACTGCACTTTATAATGCATGAGCTGCTGTTGGCATGCCCAAAATGCATAAAAGTTATGACAGTGTTCAAAGTGCCAAATGGTTTAATAATTGGGAAGTACTGCATTATCAGATGAGTGGGGGCTGGTAGGTAGGGAGTAAGTGGGGGCTGGTGAGGTTGTCTCCAAATCACGTGTCCGTGAGTCCCTGCTGGGATCTCAGTGGCAGAGAGAATGAACGACCAGAGTTTGCTTTGCAGTTAAGAGTGTGGGAGTTTCAGGAGGTGCCACAAAAATTGTCATTTATCTTTCGCTGCCCAGGAGGTGTGGATGGAACTAACTCAGGGGACCTGCAAGGAATGAGTTAGGTTTGTCTTTCTCCCTGGAGGCTCTTGTCAGTTATGGGTTCTATAAATGTAAACTGGGAACCCTGCTGGGGAGAAGGTTACAGGGCTTTGGGGATTTCTCTCTGTGCTGCTTCTTATTAGTGAGGATGAAACAGTCCCTGTCTGGGTGGGAGACATAATCCAATAAGGTCAAAGAAAAGAAAAGATTCAAGGGAGGAAGAAGAGGAATTAAAACTATTGGCATGAGGCTGGCCAGAGGAAGAAAGCAGTACAGAAGAGCAAGGAAAGGGACAGGCTTTGAAACTAGAGTGCTGGCAGGTCTGCGGCTCTGCTTGCAGAAGGTAACCCTGTACCTTTTGAACGAGCTGCAGCAGCTCATGCTTGAGAGCAGTAAAGGAGCAGGATCAAGGAGTCTTATGACTATGGATCCAGGAGAAAAAGACACCAGGGGTGGTCTGGAAGTCTGCTGAGCTGTATGGGGGTGTCTGCAAGCAGATCGGATATGCCTGATCTGGAAGGGAGCTGGCTTCTTGCGGTGACTGTCTGCCAAGATGTATCAGACCTAGCAATCACTACCCACTTCTTCCAGGATGTGTGGGTAAAATTGATCCAACCTTATGTAGCTTGAAACTTGGCTCAGTATTAAGAGTTTGCTGACTGGGAAAGAAGACTGAAGGCCCCCCAAACACAAGATATTGACATTTCTTTTTCCCCGTGAAAGGATGATCATTGAGGAGAAAGGAGGATATGTGGAGTGAGACTTGTAGAAAATGTCAAAGAAATGGGTCATGGCTTTCTGGACTGTGTTTTGAGATACTAGGATAATGAGCTTGCTACTACTAGAGGCAACTGGAAAGATAGGGTTTTGTTAAAAGCAGGCTTGCTTCCCCGATCAAGAGAGTTTTAAACTGAAATGTGAGAGGGATGTGAGAAGGACTCAGATAAAATGGTACATCAAGAGACTGTGGTCCAGAACAACTATTCCCAAATGTAGGAGCTTCAGTTCTCCATGAGGTTAATTGTTCAGCTAAAAAAGGTTTGTGATGAAGGGAGAATGGGAAATCTCAGGGTACACAACCTAATCAGGTTTCTTTTGGGAAGGACTTCTCACACCAACTTGTGCTCTGACTTTCAGAGGGGGTTAGGGAACAAACTGTCCCCTAAATTCTTTGACCAAGGAATCTTGTTTTTTTCATGGAAATGTCTTAATGTATCATAAAAAAAACCTAGTGATCCATGGCACCCGTCGGGGAAACTTTGATCTAGAGGAATGTAGCAGTTCCATAGAATCATATCCACCTCCTTCCACGATTTTATAAATCCCTGAGCAGATCGGTTGGCTTTTGAGAGGGATCAATAAATGGCAGGTTTATTCTCTGTCAGAGTTAGGAATAGATTTAGAGGTGATCAGCAGAATCAAAAAGGAGGGCATTGAGGAGGACATTTTACTAATCAGAGCCGGGTGGAGAATGTGGCTTTAGATCTTTTATTCAGGTGGTGCTATAGTCATAATTGTGCCCCTCCAAAATTCATATGTGAAAGCTCTACCCATCCCCTCCCCCCCCCCACCATGTGATGGTATTTGCAGATGGGGCCTATGGGAGGTAATTAGGTTTATATGATGTCATGTGGGTGGGGGCCCTCATGATGGGGTTAGTGCCCTTAGAAGAAGAAACACCAGAAAACTCTCTTTCTCCCTCTCTCTTTCCCTCCCTCTCTGCCATATGAGGACACAGGGAGAAGACCACCATATGCACATCAGGAAGAGGGCTCTCACCAGAAACTGAACAGAGTACTTTTACCCTGTTCTCGGGTACCCTGTTCTCAGACTTCCAGCTTCCAATAACTGTGATGTTGTTGAAGCTATCCAGTCTGTGGTATCTTATTATGACAGACTGAGTCTAAAACATGTGGGCTGCCTGAAGTGAACTCAACCCACTCAGTCATAAAGAGCTCTGGAAAAATGCAGTCCTCTGCAATGGGGAAGTCTACTGCTTGGCTAAGAAATGACCAGAATCCATGCAGATGAGCAGAGCTGCCATGCAGACCAACCGTGTTTTTCCAAACTCACCAATTAGATATGTCATGCCTTCTAATTTAGGGAAGAGTAGAAGGAAGCATTAGGAATGGATGAAAATGTGTTCTTCCCTCGCAAGTTTCCTATTCATCCCCAGAGAAGTTAAACTAGCGAGGAAGAGTTTTCAATAATATTTACATCCTGTGTGACCATGGAATGAAACCAAACAAAGAGATTAACTCAGGAGTGATCTCCTGAGTGTGTAAAGCCCAACTTGCTGCCTGCTGCATTGTGTGTGCTCAGTGAGTATTTGCCAAGTGGGTAAAATCTGTAAGATGCATCTGTGTCTCCCTGCCTGGTCATGGAAATTCCAATGAGCTCATTAAGACAAGGACACACTTCAATATACACTAGTTCATACCTGTGGACCCCTCTCAACAGCATATCCACGTCTCCACGCAGTGAAGAGAAAAGACTCAGTGAGCTAAGCGTATCCTTAGGAGGTAAAGGGGAGATGGGAAGCTCAGGGTGGATTCTAAGGACTCTTGGCAAAGAAGTCAGGAACTGGGGGCCGTGGCTCTGAGAAATTCTGCGACCTTTGTAATATTCTTCCATGATGTATTTTTCCTGGAGCTTCTCCTTCCATTTCCATTTGTTTCCACCATGATTCATAGTAAAATGCATAAAAGGCAAAGGGCTGTGAGTTTGCCTTTGGAAGCATCCAGGAGGAGAGAAATGAGAGAGATTCAACCAGGCTTGGGGAGAGGGATGCCCAGCGATCAGTGCCTGTGGGATTAGTGGCAAAGCAGAGTGGGGTCCCCAAGCCAGATGAGGGACCCCGACCTTCAACAGTCACAGGACTTGGGGGTTTCACAAGGGTGGGATTTATGTCTTAATATGAAATATAAGGATGCAACTCCTTTAACTAAAATAGGTCTAAAAAGTAGGCTTGTGGAATAGCACTTCCATCCAGGTAATGAACCCTGGGGCGGAGAGGTTCAAATTTACAAGTCGAAGCAAGTGCTCTATCATATTGAACTCCAGGACTTCCCATACAACAGGCATCTTCAAGGTGTACATTGGTTATAAAACCATAAACTAATTAATTAGATACACAAGTTACATAGACTCCTGTTGGTTATAACACAATTGAAAATTGGGGATGCATAGTAAAAAATAATAATTGCTGAGGTTCCAGCCTTGTCTTTTTAAAAAACTCTTGTGATCTTTGGTCTTTTAGTTTACTCAGGTGTATGCTACATGCAAAACTATAAGATCATGGGACTTCCCTCGTGGTGCAGTGGTTAAGACACCGTGCTTCCACTGCAGGGGGCATGGGTTCAGTCCCTGGTGGGGGAACTAAGATCCCGCATGCCGTGAGGTGCAGCCAAAAAATAGAAACAAAACAAAACAAAACTATAAAATCATGGTCAAGGGTGATAAGAGAGACACCTGTGAATTGAAGGGCAAACAAAGCTGCGCTGACATTTGGTTTTAAAACATTTTTTCTAACCAATTGATTATTTTTAGCTTGCAATAACAAGGCCAACTTTCAGCTATGCAAAACACCTTTTGTTCTGATATTTTTGAAAAAAAAAACAGCTGTGTTATTTTTAGTCTGAAATTCTCTACTCCACTGTTCTTTCTTTCCTAGAACAAACAATTGTTATTATAACACAATTTCCTGATAAAAGTTGTGTTTTCTCAAAAAAAATCCTTTATATTTTATAGGAGAACAAAGAGTGGACAGAGGACCTGTCATGTGGCAAGTTCCTTCTTTTCTAGTTAATGTTTTACCTTGGATGTCTCTTTTCTGGGAAATCCTCTCCATCTCCATTCCAAGGTTGGACCTCATCACAGTGGGTTGTTATTATGTACTTACATGTTGCCTACCCATTCTGGACTAGATTTTACCTTCCCAAAGGGCAGGGGCTGTGTCTTGTCTACAGTTTATAGTACACCAAGCACAATACAGACCGTCAGTAAGTGCTGATTGAATGAGTGAGTTGACAAAAGAGATTTTCGGAGAGGTTTAAAGGGAGAAGGAACAGATGAGGTCTTGCAGAATCTGGAGGAGCTCATTTGGCCAAATCAAGACATGAGGAATAAGTATGAGCAAGTGAGTTGAAGAGGTGCCGGGGTGGGGAGGAGCGAGATGGAGAGCAAGAAGAATTCTGTAAAGAGGGAACAGCATTTAGAACCCCAAGAAGGCAAAGAGACAATGCACTCTGTTCTGCTAGAACAGTAATGCAATGTTCTTGACAAACTTCATATGATAAAAAAAATTAAGTTATTAAAGTATCATTTCAAGGCGAAAAGAAGTTTAGGGGGTTAGAGATTTTCAGACTCAAAATAACAGACGATGCTCTCTCTCTATGGATTTCAAAATCTGCAAAGAATTAAGGTTTCTTACCAGTTGGAATTTCAATGAGGCAGACACCTGCTGGAGGTCTAACTCTGTGAAAACACATCAACTGCTAAACTGTTGGAAAAGCCTAATAATCATTTCATTTTTCAGAGGCTGGAATGAGACATAAAGGAGAGGGACGCTGTGAACTTAGCAGTGATAGACACAGAACAGGACAGTGATAAGGAAGTGGAGGCCCTTTATTTGAGTCCTTCCCCCTGTTCCTCTCCCGCATTCTCCTCTCTCCCTTCAACACATACTGTGTGCTGAGTGCCAGCAATACAAGATGAAGATTAATAAGAGTCCATTCATTTCTGTCCTTGAGGAGTTCACAGCCCATGGAGAAAATAGCTAGACAAAGATAACTAAAAAGTAACATAAGAGTTGCTATATCTGGGTTCAAAATGCACAACTATATATACGAAGAATTATGTGCACATGATGGCATTGTCTGGGGGATGGTTCCATTTTGAAACTGCCTTGTTAGAATGTATAGGAGTTTCTACTTCCGTTGAGTGAGATATGCAAAGGAGTTTTCAAGAATTCCAAGTGGAGGGGGAAGCTCGGGAGAGGCATGGACATGAAAAGGTGTCATGGTGATGAACTGTCTGGTGTAGTTGAATTCAGAGGAATAAAGAAAGAACGCCAAGGCAAGACTAGAAATGGGAACCCGTGAAAGGTGTCTGCCTCACGCGTGTTGTATGTGTTACGTAAATGTGAGTTGTAAATGCAAATAAATAGAAGAATTTTAAATAAAGGAGTTAAATGATTAGATTTGCATTTTAGCACATAGAACTGAGTGGTTAATGGCACAGAAGGGAACACCGAACATAAATAATGAATGTAATCTACCTTACTTAGCTTGGAAGACAGTAGACTTTGAAAAGGGTCAGGAAAAAAATAGGGAAGGTCTTAGAACTCTGGATGTGAGAAGAGAGAACTTGTTAGGAGATGCCACACAAGAAACTCGATACATTTATTTATTCATTAATTCAACTAAGTTTTATTAAGTAACATATATATGTCAGGGATTTTAGTAGGTTCTTGGGATAGAGCTGTGAACCAAAAAGCTCTGATCCCCGCCCTTGTGGACTCACTATCTAGAATGTACAGTCACAGCTCATTAGTTGGCTATGGAATGAACTTAATGAGTCTGTCAAGAAGAAGAAGGAGAAGAGAAGGGGAGGAGGAGGAGGAGGAGGAGAAGGAAGGGAGAGAAGGAGGAGGAAATAAATAATGTGGCATAGAATGGAGCAGAATAGAAAATATCAGGGCACATCCCACACAATAAGAGCAAAACCTGCTTCATTAAAATGTTTCTCCTGTGGCACCCATATATTAATATACGTACTGGGTCGTGGTGTAATATATGTGTCTCACTGTGAGTGAATGGTTTCAGGCATATCATGTTGAGGGCTTCCTCCGTTGAAATCCATTCCAGATACAACTCAAGTCCCGTCATCCCCAAGCCTCCTCTGTTGACCGCACCTCACAGTTTCTCTCTCTCTCCTGCTCCTGGTACCTCTTTTCTCTTCCATTCTTTTGACACTTATTTAATGGAATACCTGTAGTTACCTTTGCGTGGGATAGACTGATAATTATTTAATTAACATCATAACATTTATTGAGGTCCCACATCATGCTAAACACTGATGATTTAAAGGTGACTTGAAACAAACAAGACTCCCTAGTACGATAGGGTTTATACTCCAGTGGGTGAGATAAACATCAATAAAACATCACGTGAATAAATGCATAATTACAAACTGTGATCAGTGATACCAAAGAGAATCTCTGATTGCCAGGACAGGATTTAACTGGGTGTGTGTATGGACAGAAGTTCAGTTTTGAACAAACTGTAGAGGAGGAGCATGGTTTGGGGAAGGTATATTGGTTTTCTAGGGCTGCTATAACAAACTAGATGGGTTAAAACAGCAGAGATTTATTCTCTCCTAGTTCTGGAAGCTAGAAGTCCAAAATCAAGATGTTAGCAGGGTCCTTCTCCCTCTGAAGGCTCTAGGGAAGCTCCCTTCGTCTGGTTTCTGGTAGTTGCCAGCAATTTTTGCACTTCCTCGCCTTGTAGGGCATCATTCCAATCTCTGTCTTGTTATCACATGGCCTTTGTTCCTGTGTGTATTTCTGTGGGTCCTGTTCTCTTTTTATAAGGACATCAGTCATTGGATATAGGACCCACCATAATTCAGTATGAGCTCACCTCAGCTTAGTTAATTACATCTGCAAAGACTCTATTTCCGAATAAGTTCAAATTCTGAGGTTCTCGATGGAGCTGAGTTTTGGGGAATACTGTTCAACCCACTACAAAACGTCTTCTTGATCAAGAGTCAGGAGCTGAAAAATGAAAATTGTGCATTAGGCAATGAGGGGCTTGGGGAAGAGAGTGACCAGAGAGAGGGAAGAGTGTGGAAGAGGTCATCGGTGTGGTCAGAGCCTCAGGGAGGGGCAGGAGAAATGTAGTGTGAATAGTGGTTGCTCTTCCAGGGACCAGATCATGCAGGGTCTGACCTGCCACGTTAAGGGGCTGGGTGTTCTTAGGATGAGGACAGTGGGAGGACACTTGACAGCTTTAAGCTGGGCCAGGTTTGCAGATTTGCGTCTTACCTGTCCAACTGGACTTGTCCATAAGAATGTTTTGTCTCAGAGGTGCTGAAGGTTACTTCTGTCCTCTTCCCAAACACCTGTTCTTTCTATGAAGTCCTGACTGAATAGACCTCCTGAACCAAACCCTCTCTGACCCTCCTCTTTCTCCCCGCCAGCATGGGATTGGGTGTCTCATCATAGGACTCTCATCCAACTCCGTGTTTCCTTCACCCCAGCACCTATTGCACTGTACTGAAATTGACTGCTGATTTGTTTCTTTCTCAGCGTGAAAGTGTGAACGTCCTGAGACAGAAAATTGCCGAGCCTTAGCAGTAAATATTTAGTGAAGGAAGGAAGGGAGGATGAAAGGAAGGAAAGAAGGAAGGAGGGAATTGGAGAGGGCAAAATCTCTGACAGTGAGGCAGAGACCTTACTCACCAAAGCAGAAAGTGGCCAAAGAAACCTTGTACTTGTTTCAGTGTGTGTCTCTTGAGGCCATTTTCTCCTGTCTTCCATAAAACCTAAGGCCAAAACCGCCCCTTGTCTGCATCCCAGGGCAATGCTCAGGCTCCATTAACTATGCTCCACGTCTGTGGCTGGGCTCTAAGGGAAGAAGACTATTTCTTTCCTTTTTCTTTTCCCTTATGATTCCATTTATGAATATATGATATATGTATAACCGAATCATTTTGCTGTACACCTGAAACTAACACAACATTGTAACTCAACTGTACTCCAATAAAATTAAAATATTAAAAAGAAGAAGGCCATTTCTAATGGAGCCATTTATTCTACTTTGTAGTCTAACGAAAGCCTAAGGTAGCTTGGGAGGTGGAGACGAGGTCATTCCTTCCCAAATTAGGAGTTGAAAGTGAATTGTATTATCACTGACTGGCTTCTTACTTTAGCTACAGGTCTGTGCGGGATATTTTTAGATCCATACTTAGGATATATGAGCTGGACTCACTGCTATTTGGATTTTACTGATGCACAGGACCTCTGCACCCCCTTCCAAAATATTCCTCTGCAGCTCTCCCTCAAGATCCACCTTCCTTCCAGGCCAGATGAAATAGTGTTTCTTTCCATCCAAGTCTGTAAGGCAAGGAAATCAATTGGGCCAATGACAGCGTGATTCAGTGGGAGCTGGGCAGAGGCTGTGGGACTGTCGCCTGGCTCTGTGGGTGAATGGGCAAGCAAAAGGTGGAGAAATGTGAATTACCAGGCACGGTTGCTGCTGTGAAAGTGTTTTTTAAGATGAAGGCACATAGCACACTAGAGCTATTAGCAGAAGGGGACTCTGACGTCTTCTGGAAACAGTAAAAATAATAAGAAGAAAATAAAGTAAGAGTATACTCTGGCATCCAAGAATCTCAGAGATATGGTGCTACCCTAGTGATTCCAGCTCCGCCCCCAGGTCCCCCCAGAGGCTCCCAGCAGGGCACGGATGCAGGGAAGCTCTGAGAGCCAATTCTCTGCCAAGCGCTGAGCAAGGAGCTCTTCATCCTCGGGTTTGGCCAGTCCTCCCCACGGCTCTGTGAGAAAGGCGTGATCATGCCCGGAACAGCTCGGGGCACTGAGGCTCCCAGAGGAAAGTAGCTTAACAAGGCCATTCATTCATTCTACAAGTAACGTTCTCTGTGTGTGGCTCGGCCCTGGTCAAGGGGATACGGTGGCTAACAAGTTAGGCAAGATCCCTACCCTCAGAAAGCTCTGAAAGCTAGACAGCTGGTATCTAAAGAAATAAAGATGTAATTTTAGAGAGTGATCAGTACCATGGAAACAATAGTGATGTAACATGATTAAGATTAACTGGGGGTTTATTTTAGGTGCTGTGGTCAGGGAAAGCCTCACGAGGGAGATGATATTTGAGCTGAGAATACCTGATGAGAAGGAGCCAGGCGTTAGGATGCCTGGGAAAGAGTGTCTCAGGCAGGTGACCTGCACGTGTGAAATGTCCTCGCTGGGAATAAGCTTGACATGCTCAAGGGGCAGGAGGGAGGCCAGTATGGCTGGAGCATCATGTACAAGGGGACACAAAGGCCCCTCAGGGTTTGATCAGAGAAGCAAAAAGACTGCAATGATATAACGCAGGCATTTATTGTGGGGATTTGATCTTGTGCAATTGTGGGAGCTCGTTAAAGAGTTTACATAAGGCTGTTACTTCTACATCTGGTGTTGGCTCTGAAGTCAGTAGGACAGGCGGTTGGGAGGGAAGATGGACATGAAGTGGGGGAGAGCAATGATGTATGTGACCAACAGCAGCTGGCACCCTTGGCCATGGAGCTGCACACACTGGACCAGGATTTGGAGGAGCTACAGGAAGAGATGGAGTGGGAGCTAGAGTTGCCACAGCCGTGTAATCAAGGTAAGGCTGCAGCTTAAGGACAACGTGTAATACGTGAGTGGTAACGGCGCTTGGGCTCCATACAGATCTTCGTGGTGTTTAAACAGAAAAAAAAAGAGCTGCCATTTTTTTCCCTTCCACTTCTCAATCTCGTGCAAGTGCCTCTTGTGGCCCGTGTCTCCTGATGCTATACGGGGAATTCTGGGAAGCCCAGTTCTAGATTACTATCTCAACACGTACTCCGTTCTTTGTCAACTTGGCATGCATTCATATCTCTTTTAACCATATTTAACTTCTCAACAGTGACAATAGCAGAATATAGTATCCATCTAACATGCTTTTATACACAACTAAAAACACCCTAACCATCTCCCTAAAAATAAGATGCACATTCTTTCACTCACCTTTAGGTGATATCCCTTCTTTTTCCAGTTAGGTCACATTCCTCTGATATCTTGTAGCTTAAATATTGAGCTATAAGATTAGTTACTACTAAACACATTTTATGTTAAATGGTAGGGAAATGAGAGAGGGAAAGAAAATTAGCATGACTCTTCATTCATTTATCTGACTAACATCAATTGAGTACCAACACCATGCCAGGCATTTCTGTGGACATTGGAGGTAGAAGTGCACAGGCATGCAGGGGTCTTCTGCCTTCACGAAATTACATTAGAGCAGAAAGAGAGAAACTTCAATAGGAAAATCAGATAATAGCAAGAATAATATCTGACATTTATGGAGTTCTTAACAATGTGCTCCAAGTGCCGTCTATGAATTAATCTTCATAACAACCTTGTGAGGTAGGTATTATTATCCTCCCCCTTTTATAGATGGGAAACAGGCATACAGATGGTAGTTAGATTAACTTTCCTGAGATTTTACAGTTAACAAGTGCTAGAACCATGATTTGAACCTAGAGAGCTGGAACCCAGAGATAAAGTCTTAACAACAGGGCCACGTTACCTCTTCAGTAATTGAATAGAGATATTTCAGGGAATGAGAAGTGCCATGAAGAAAGCAAACCAGGGCAATGGGCTAGAGAGTAAAGAGTACGGTGGGGTGGTGCTACTATAATGGGATGCTTCTGGAAGACCTCACTCAGGAGGTGATTCTCCAATGATATCTGAATGATGGGGAGAATTTGGCCATGAAATGATCCCAGCAGGAGGGTCTAATGGCCTCCCCTGGACCACTGAGAGTGAAGGAGAGAAAAGCAACAAAAAGGCAATTTGTCTCCAGGCTGGATGCACAGGTCAAAAGAGGGCTGAGCTGGAGATGCTTTCAAAGGAGACTTCAGCCTACGTGGCATCAAGGCAGGATGCCAGCCTCTGCCTTACTGCATAGCTGCCCTGGGCCCCTGCTTGCTGCGACTCTCTCCAAGTCCCAGCCATTTCTGGCTAATGTTCATTGACCTGGTGCTCTGGCTGAGAACTTAATGATATACCTAGGCAATCTGAGCTTTGAACAGGTAAGCATGTATTTCCAAATTCTTCCAGAGTTGGGGGCCAAGTCTCAGGGAGAAACATGTAACCAGGTGTCTTTGGAGTGGACGAGGAAGTGAAGCTTGTGGCAGAAGGCTGAGGGCTCTCTGCTGATCAGAAGACCAGAAACCTTGTCCAGGAGGTTGTGTGGGAGGCCAGGTCTTTGGAAGGAATGCTGGCTAACTTTCTGATAAAGCAGATGGGGAAAAATGCAGTTTTTGCAGAGCCCTGGATCAGGAATTTGGCGATCTGAGTATTTACACTGTTTCTGCCACCAGCTGACTGTGTGATCTTGGCCAAATCATCTTTTTTTTTTTTTTTTTTTTTTAACCCTCTGGGCCTTATTCTTCCTGTTAAAAAAAGGGGCATGGGATTGAATGAACTCTAAAGTTCCTGGCAGGTTCCTTGTTCCCAGGGCTCCGGCACTCAGTTCGTGAGCTGAACCCCACATAGGGCAAGTGCAATGAAGGGGCAGCAATAAAAAATTGTTTTTCCAAATCATTTGATATTTCAACAGATGCTTCTAAGTGGTTATCATGGGGAGGAATCAGAACTTTGTGGGATTCTCTGAAGTTTAATACAATGTTGTCAAGATGAGAAATACAACGATGAGGAAGTACCATCCCTTTCAGTACCGAGTGTCCCTGAGGGTGCTAGACCAGGCTCGCTCAGGCCTGCTCTTGCTTTCGTTCATGTCTGGGGCAGCTTGGAGGGTGGGGGTGGGGTCCTACTTGCCTCCCCGGATTCATGTTCTCAACAGAAATCTCATATTTTTGCCAAAAACTTGACACTTAGGCATTACTGGGTTGGGCCATTTGGCTCAGGGAGCCCATCAAATTTTTGCTTCTGTTTCCCTCTGAACCCAGCCTCTGCACTCGCGACTCAGAGTGCAGAGCTCAGCTTGAATGATAGAATCGTAAAGTGCAGAAGCTCTGATTCCCAAGGGATTGTGACAGCAGATGTCTCTATAGATCTTACAACACTAACTACATTTATTCTTCCAAATTATAGGCTTCTACTTCATTCCTGTGGCAACTAATGTGATTTTTAAATTACAGTGGCCGATGGCCAATTGGTGACTTGGCTTAATAAGCTTCAGACTTAGCAGGTGGGGAGAGGGTCAGCGGGTGCAGCCATTGGCCCCATTGTTAGGGCATCATTTCTTAGAGAAATGGAAATAGCTATTTCAAATTTGGATGCTGCTTCCTTCAACAGGGTGAATTCTCCTCTTATTCTTTTTCCTGTCCTATTTTCAGGAGGCTCAGTTACCTGTCTCTTCTCCTAGAGACATGGGACATGGGATCTGATTGTCACAAATAGGGACACAACAGACAAAAGGCACAGACTGTCCTGGGCAGCCCTCACCTGGTGCTAGAACGCTAAGGAATCACACCTCACTGGTACCAGTCCAGTACCAGGACTTTTTCCTCCCCAGGGTTTATAACCAGAGGTGGGTTTACCTCGAAGCCAATAAATGAAATGGAAGATTCAGGACCCCTACCTGCACAAGATCCTTTTGAGGCTTGGAGGAAGCCCTAGCAATATGCTCACATGTGCATTGCTGTCTGAACCCATTCAGGCTGCCATAACAAGTACTATAGACCAAGTGGCTTATAAACAACAGAAATTCATCTCCCACTGTTCTGGAGGCTGGAAGTCCGAGGTCAGGATTCCAGCGTGGTTGAGTTCTGGTGAAGACCCTCTTCTGCACTGCAGATGGTCAACTTCTTCTGTCCTCAGGTGGTGGAAAGAGAGCCAACTTCTGGCCTCTTCTTAGAAGGGCATTTCTCCTACTCATGAGGACTCCACCCTTATAACCTAATTCCCAAAGGCCACCTCCAGATACCATCACATTGGGAAATAGGTTTCAACATATGGATTTGGAGGGACTCGAACACTGAGTCCATAACAATGTACTGCTGTAAAATCTGTGAAAGCAAGATGTGTTAACCACAATCGGTTGAGAAAGCTGTCTCCTCATGCCTGGGTAGTTGTTGGTCTGGAGACCAACCTGGAGAATCTTTGGCATTGGCAAAGGGGGCATTGGGGTGGGAGCACATTTATTCTGGGATTAGTGAGGTATTTTGATGTGGTTGCAGGCTTGCAGCCATTACTGCATATAATCACGGTATCGCTGGTCATTCTGGTGTAGGAATGGCTTCCTGCTGTGTCAATTCCCTTTGCAGTGTGACCCGAAGACCCGGCCGTGTCCTGCAGCACCTGGCACCGGTGGTGCATGGGTAGTGGGAAGAAAAAAACAGGTTTGAAACGTACGGAGCCAGAAATTAGTATGTGGAAGATTCTTCCCCTCATCAGAGGATGTACATTTTTAAGCAGAGGACTGATTCCTCTCCCATCAATGCCTCATCAGCACGAAAGCTCCCCTGTCAGAAATAAGACTTGATAATGCAGCATGTGCAATGAAAAACACCAGGTACTTTTGTTTGGGAGGGTGTCTTTTTTGAAGGGAGTTGTGGAAAATATGGTTGATCACAATTGCCATGTTTTTAGGGAGAAAACCTATAGCAGTGCCACAAACAGTGAGTGAAACCATAACGGCTCATATGCGAAGCACACATGATAAAAGATTTACCGCATTTTGACTATAATCATAACAATTTACATGACATTACCAACACTGAATCGTGAAGCTGGGAACCTTTTTTATAAACTATTAACAAAATTGTTTTGATCCGGAGTGAAGCCCAATCATCTCCCTGCTCTTTGTATAGAATAACGCTACAAAATTGTTATCACCTGGAGAGCAGGTGCTATGCAGAGTATGCTGTCCAATGTTTAGAACGAAAGGAGGATTGTAGAAGTGTTCAGTTCATAGAAATATGTTATTTCTCTGATGTTGTGGGGTTTTTTGTATGTGTCTTTTAAAAAAAAATATTTATTGGCATATGGTTGATTTACAGTGTTGTGTTACTTTCTGCTGTACAGCAAAGTGAATCAGTTATACATACACATATATCCACTCGTTTTTAGATTCTTTTCCCATATAGGTCATTACAGAGTATTGAGTAGAAGTCCCTGTGCTATACAGTAGGTACTTGTTAGTTTTCTATTTTATATAGAGTGGTATGTATATGTCAATCTCAATCTCCTGATTTATCCCTCTCCCAACCTTTCCCCCCCGATAACCATAAGTTTGTTTTCTACATCTGTGACTCTATTTCTGTTTTGTCAATAAGTTCACTTGTACCATTTTTTACCTGTTTAATTCTATTTTAAACCTAATTTTGCATTCCTTTTCTTAAAGAGGGCCCAAATTATCCAGACCCCATAAAGCATGGATCCATCCACACCTCAGTCGTGACCACCAAAGCCTTCCACAGTAGCCTGCAGCCAAGCCCTGATCCTGAGCAAATCCCAGCAGGGGCAGTAGCTGCTTCTCTTCCTCTTGTCTGTAGAAGCTGGGGTGCAGTCCCACTTTCAGATCTGTTCTGGGGCCCAGCATGGTGGCTGGAGTCTTCTGCCGCCCTTGGAGCCTCCACACATCCTGCCCAGGTCTGAATCTAGCTGTGTGGAGGTGAGCCCTGAAATTTGGAAGGCAGCAGCCCTTCCCCTCGCCGTTTATGCACCCCCTACTCTACTCCCCTATCCCCCACTAGAGTGACTGTGGTCAAGGCTCTGGGCCCTATTCAGGCTTCATCCAATTCAAGCCAATCCACATGCCTGAGACTTACTCTGGGTCAGGCTCTGTAGTGTGTAGGAATGAATAGGATGCAACACTGGGAATATAGGAATGAATAAGAATAAATAAGAATAAGAGGCCTGCCCTGGTGCCAGATGAAGACAAATAGACAGGGACATGCCGAGTGATGTGGACACTCTTGGAGGTTGAATGGAGAAAACAGGGCGACAGGAGAGAAAGTGAGGTCTCCTTAGTTATTTGTAATAACGATGATGATAACACTACACTTACCTCTAATAATATTAATAATTCTCAATAAGAAGGGTGATCAATTTTGAATTCTATAAGTACAGAAGCCACACGGGTTTATAAACTTGTATATCTGCAGCAACTGGTCCAGAACCTGGTGCATAATAGATACTCAACAGATTGCTGTTAAACAAGTGAAATGATAAGCACTTTGAGTGCTTACTTCGTGCCATGCATTTCCTTTAAACCTCACAGCCATCCTATGAGAGGTGAAAAGAGCATCCTGTTTCACAAACTGAGGTGGGTGAATGTTCCATCGAAAAGGTCCTACAGCCAGTAGGGGCAGGTCCTGAATGGTACTGTTTTCTTGCCTTGTTCTAAGCCAGGCAAATTGCTTTCCCCTACTCACTACCCATCTCTGGCCAAACCTCAGACCATCTGGTTGGGACCCAGGTATCCCAGCTGCCAGTCTTTGTGCTATCCCAAATCTTGCTGCCTGCAGAGACAGGTTCTAGAATGAGAACAGAACCACAAGCTCCCAGGTGTTGGGCCATTGGCTGGGCTTGCTACTTGGCCTGTCTCATCGGCTGGCTGGAGATGGCCTGCTTCTGAAATCAAGGCTCATCTCATTCCCAGTCTGAACCCATAGAACACGACCAAGTTGTCCTGCATAACAAGTTTAAACTCATGCCTCTCTGCCACCTGCCTGCTGGGGTTCCACTTGTGTCCAGCTTTCCCCTCCACTCTGTCCATCCACTGCATCTTTAGAAGTTGCTTAGAGCTTGGACTATTATAAGCATCACCAGTGTTTTGTACCTGCCTCCTCCAAAAGACCATGAACTCCAAGAGGCAGGGGTTGTGTGATCTGTCTCCCTCTATGCTCTGTGCCCTGCATGGAATCCTATATGTGACAGTTTAACAGGATGATTCCAATCTTGGTTCTGCTCCCTACTGGTCATTGATCTTAGGCAAGTGACAACTTCCGTTTCCTCAGTTTCTTCATCTGTAAAATGGGGAGGGATAATAGTGTTTACCTAATAGGGTTGCCATGAGGATTAACTTAGCCAATAAATGTAAAGATAAAATGTGCCTGGCACAGAGAAGCTCTATACTATTGTTCATCATTATGATTCTTAATGATTCATACAGCACCTTCTTTCCTTCCCTTTTAGGGTGTTAATAGTCCACACAATATATTTTAACACCAAAATATTGGCTGGCTGGTGTTTATTTCTGATTGTTTCTTATGGGTAAGTTTTGTTGCCTCAGTTACATTTTGCAAACTCCCTAACATTAAGGTTGTTCATTAGGATGCTGGTGGCTTTTAACCTGGTTTGGGTTACAGACCTTTTCAAGAATCTAATGAAAATTATGGCTGCTACTGCCTTGCAAACGCACATGGGGCCATAGAAGCAAAATATTGCCCACCGCTTTTAGGAGCTTTACTCACTGCCAGCAAGGGCTTTCTAGTCAAGAATCTCTGTTCTGACTCCAGGTCTGGCTCCATCACCAACAAGCTGTGTGTTATTGAACAAGCAGCTATCCCTCTCTGGGCTTATGTACAGTAGGGGAGACTAGGGGCTCAGCGGATCCTTCTAGCAGGGACATTTCACACTTTTCATCCTCTGCTTTGCCAAGCACTAACTTCCATCTAAATTCCATTAGATCAGATAGAAGGGGTAAAAAAAACCCAATCAGATCCCATTGCAGCTAGAAGCTTTCTCTGCTCTTCCTAGCATCTTTTAAATGTGACAGACAGAGAGAAGGCGTCATAAATCTCCAGTAAGCCAAGAGCTTGACTATAATAATTGCAAGATGGGGTGGGAAGGGCAGCTTGCCCTCCCACCTGCTATGGCTGGAATCAGCTTCCCTCAACCCCCATATATCAAAAACCAAAAGGAGGGCACCCCTGTATATCATCTCACTCCAAAATAGAGGTGGGGGTCAACAGCTGTCAGAATTTCAGGGATCTGCTCTCTCCATCTCCTGTCCCTTGGGTCTTCTCTTGAGTCAGCTGTCTAATAGGTCCATTGCTCTGCTTCCATTTCCTAAACTTGTCATTCTGCCTTCTCCATCACCCCCCACCCCAGATGCTTGTTGGTACTAGGAAGAAAGTACATAAAATATGTGACCTTCTGTAAGCACTTGGTGTTACTTTCTTAGACCTTAGAATATTTTCCCAAACCCCCAGCTTGGCATTTCCAAGGTAAGGCTCCATCAGAGAGAACTTGATATACAAAAGTCCTATGGTGGACGTTCTCTCCAAGAACTGACAGATCAGAGCAGCTGAACACTGAAGGGTGTGGTGTGAAATGTGGTGGTGAGCAGCGGCTGGTTCTTGCAGGACCTTGAGCTTCCCATGTAGTATTTTAGTGTCCAGGAGAATTAGGAAGCCTCCTGACAGGTTTCGAGCAAGGGTAGGGATGGGGATGGTGGCTTACGTTCAATGGCAGCCTACAAAGCAGTATGTCTTAGAGGAGCTGGGACGTGGCAGGTCACCCAAGCAAGGCTCAAGCACCAGGCAACTAGGTGGGACCCAGAAGCAGGCAGAAGCCTGGTTTCTAGAATTGGAACCCAAGTTAGCAAGAAAAGCAGCAAAGGCATCCTTAGGCTGTGATTAAACTAGAAATTCTTGAAACCGCACCCCTCCTCCTTCTTAGGAAGTGGATAAACTATGGCCAGCACGTTGGCAAGGACAACTGTGTCTGCAGGTGAGGGGCAGGTGACACCAACTGGGGGCTGGAGGGCCACAGGATGGGCCATGGGGAGTTTGGGGCTTGATATCGGGGGTGTTGTAAAGGACCTGTGCTTCATCCAGTCTTTGAAGAGCTGTGAAGGAGAAGAGGGATATGGGGCAAGGAGGATTGTTGAAGGTGGGGCACTGGTGCATATGTAGAGTGGCTGTTTTAAGATTATGTTAAAAAGTAGTAATGGAGAGACCCACTTCCTTATTTTTAGTGCATTTGCATTCAGGATCACTGGAGCTGAGAGCTCGCCAAGGTCATTATGATGGGCATTTTCTCTTGCAGGGACTTGTTAATTTATCCCATTATGGCCATGCTTCTCCATTCTCCAAAGTTATTTAACAGAAGTCTCAATTCTGCCCCCTTTAAAGCTGAGCCATGGGAATGGCTCCTTGAATTATGGGGTCAGCGCCCCTTTTCCCACCCCACCCTCCCAATTTCCTCCACCCTCAGTTGTCACAGAACCATTATCACCTGTATGGAGTAACCCATTAGCTAAAGAGCGCATTAGCTTAGATGGCTTTCTCATTTGCATATCTTTAGGAAGCAATTCATCCAGCTCAATCCCCTAAGGGGGCAGGAGTTCAGGAGGATTCATTTTGGTGGGAGGCAGTGTGGTCTCTTAGAAAGAGACAGGACCCCAGATTCTGGTTCTCATCATGCCATTTCTCACCTATTTATTCATAGAAAAATGTTCTTTTTCCTGATATTTCCTGAGTGCCAAAGACTCTGCACTCAAGGATTCATAAAATCCTATGGTAATGGTATGATGGGCATACAGACTTATTTTAATATCTCCATGCGTTCAATTAAGGGTGTTAAGGGAGTTCAGGGGAAAATACATTTATATTGCAGTTTGGGGTAAAACAAGAAAGTCTTCATGGAAGAGTTAGCATTTGAACTAGGCTTTGAATGAAAAGAGGTTGAACAACTCTTGATGTGTCACCTGGAATGTGTTACTTATCCTTTCTATGTCACAGTTTCTTTTGTTTGTTTGTTTTTTGTTTTTGCGGTACGCGGGCCTCTCACTGCTGTGGCCTCTCCCGTCGCGGAGCACAGGCTCCGGACGCGCAGGCTCAGCGGCCACGGCTCACGGGCCCAGCCGCTGCGCGGCACGTGGGATCTTCCCGGACCGGGGCACGAACCCGCGTCCCCTGCATCGGCAGGCGGACCCTCAACCACTGCGCCACCAGGGAAGCCCTATGTCACAGTTTTTTATCACATCTGTAAAATGGGGAAGCTTGCATCTAGCTGTGTAAATGGATCACCCTTTAGTGAGCACGTTTTCGGAGGCAGGGACTGAGCTGGACACTAGGGATAAAGAGATGGAATGGGTGGGAGTGCTCGGTAAACAACCTCAGAGACATCACAATATGAATCACAAGGGCTAAGCATGAAACCATCTGCTTACCAACTTCTGACTTTTCCAGACACGTCCAAATCTTTATTTCAGGACCAAGACCAGCACCTACGCTTGCCTCCTCTGGGAAATGTTGGTCAGATTCTACCATTAAATTGTCCATTAGTATCTATGACATGTTTGCAGGATTCATGCCTAGTCTTGAGGTGTTTTATGGACATGATTACCACCATTGTATCAGGTAGGGGAGAAAGCAGATACGGTGGAAGTGTCCAGGAAAAAAAAAAAAGCAACAGTGTAATTATGGAAGGGATAAAAGCAGAAAACTGTGTAAAAAAGAAAGATGCTGTGATCTCTATGGGATGATCTGATCCTAAAGGCAGAACACAGACCACGAAGCCCATGCAAGAGGCTGTGTAGGTGCAATCATCTCTCATGAGGAAAAGCAATATAACGACACCATTAGAGCGCCTGCAATTTGCCAGGCAATTTCTACGTGCTCTCTGTATAACTTAACGTGTTTATTTCTTGCAAAAAGCCTCAGGAGGTGGGGGGTCACTATCATTATCTCCATTTTACAGATGTGGAAACCGAGTCACAGAGTGGCTAAGCAACTTGCTCAAGGTCACAGTTAGGAAAAGGCATTCTCTCGCCATTCCCCACTAATAAAGGACACAGTTTAATCTATATTGAGGCACTGTTTTAAGCTCCATCTAACCATCTGTTTCCATGTAACTTCATTTCATTCTCAGCACAACTCTATGAGGTGGGCTCTAACTATGGCTCTCCTCCTGAGATTGAGAGGTGTTAAGTAACAAGGCAGAGCTGGGAAGTGAATCCAGCCTGTCTAAATCCCAGAGCCTTCCTTTGCCTCAGAGAATGAAGGTAGTGCCATGTTTATGGAGAAAGGGGACCAAAATGACAAGCATTCAAGAGGTAAAGCCCAAAAGGCTCTGTGGCTGAGGATGCAGAACAGGAAGACGCCAAGGTTTCTATATTATTTCTTCCAGCTCCCCGTCTATGCTTCAAAGGAGGAGAGCAGATGCGGGGCCATGGTAAGCTGTCTGGGGCTCTTGAAGCAAAGACGGAACTGGCCTGGGATTGCAAAGGCTGGAGCTGGTATGTAACCAACTGCTGACTTCAGGCAAATTATTTTTACTTCGATAAGTCTGTTTCCTCCTCTGGAAAATGGAGGAAATAAGTTCTGCTCTCCACTTACCTCACGTCAGTGTTTTCCAGATAAGAGACTGAGTTATGCAGAACATCATGTCTTAATGACTGTGGGGGGCGGGGGCCATGGGTGAATGACTGAGATCTGCAAATTCATTCATGCACTCACTCACAAATTCACTAATTCAGTTATGGATTCATAGACTTTTTTTTTTAACGTCTTTATTGGAGTATAATAGCTTTACAATGGTGTGTTAGTTTCTGCTTTAGAACAAAGAACAAAGTGAAGCAGCTATACATATACATATACATATATCCCCATATCTCTTCCCTCTGGCATCTCCCTCCCTCCCACCCTCCCTGTCCCATCCCTCCAGGTGTTCACAAAGCACTCAGCTGATCTCCCTGTGCTATGCGGCTGCTTCTCACTAGCTATCTATTTTACGTTTGGTAGTGAATATATGTCCATGCCACTCTCTCACTTCATCCCAGCTTATCTTCCCCCTCCCCGCGTCCTCAAGTCCATTCTGTACGCCTATGTCTTTATTCCTGTCCTGCCCCTAGGTCCTTCAGAACTTTTTTTTTTTATTCCATATATATGTGTTAGCATATGGTATTGGTTTTCTTCTTTCTGACTTACTTCACTCTGTATGACAGACTCTAGATCCATCCACCTCACTACAAATAACTCTGGTAGATGACTCTTTTTGAATTAGGGTTTTCTCAGGGTATATGCCCAGTAGTGGGATTGCTGGGTCATATGATAGTTCTATTTTTACTTTTTGAGGAACGTCCATACTGTTCTGCACAGTGGCTGTATCAATTTATATTCCAACCAACAGTGCAAGAGGGTTCCCTTTTCTCCACACCCTCTCCAGCATTTATTGTTTGTAGATTCTTTGATGATGGCCATTCTGACCGGTGTGAGGTGATACCTCATTGTAGTTTTGATTTGCATTTCTCTAATGATTAGTGATGTTGAGCATCCTTTCATGTGTTTGTTGGCAATCTGTATATCTTCTTTGGAGAAATGTCTATTTAGGTCTTCTGCCCATTTCTGGATTGGGTTGTTTGATTTTTGATATTGAGCTGCATGAGCTGCTTGTAAATTTTGGAGATTAATCCATTGTCAGTTGCTTGGTTTGCAAATATTTTCTCCCATTCTGAGGGTTGTCTTTTCATCTTGTTTATGGTTTCCTTTCCTGTGCAAAAGCTTATAAGTTTCATTAGATCCCATTTGTTTATTTTTGTTTTTATTTCCATTTCTCTAGGAGGTGGGTCAAAAAGGATCTTGCTGTGATTTATGTCATAGAGTGTTCTGCCTATGTTTTCCTCTAAGAGTTTGATAGTGTCTGGCCTTACATGTAGGTCTTTAACCCATTTTGAGTTTATTCTTGTGTGTGGTGTTAGGGAGTGTTCTAATTTCATACTTTTACATGTACCACATTCTTTTACATGTAGCTGTCCAGTCTTCCCAGCACCACTTATTGAAGAGGCTGTCTTTTCTCCATTCTATATTCTTGCCTCCTTTATCAAAGATAAGGTGACCATATGTGCGTGGGTTTATCTCTGGGCTTTCTATCCTGTTCCATTGATCTATATTTCTGTTTTTGTGCCAGTACCATACTGTCTTGATGGCTGTAGCTTTGTAGTATAGTCAGAAGTCAGGGAGCCCGATTCCTCCAGCTCCATTTTTCTTTCTCAAGATTGCTTTTGCTATTTGGGGAATTTGTGTTACCATACAAATTGTGAAATTTTTTGTTCTAGTTCTGTGAAAATGCCCTTGGTAGTTTGATAGGGATTGCATTGAATCTGTAGATTGCTTTGGGTAGCATAGTCATTTTAACAATGTTGATTCTTCCAAGGCAAGAACATAGTATATCTCTCAAACTGCTTGCATCATCTTTAGTTTCTTCATCAGTGTCTTATAGTTTTCTGCATACAGGTCTCTTGTCTCCTGTGTAGGTTTATTCCCAGGTATTTTATTCATTTTGTTGCAATGGTAAATGGGAGTGTTTCCTTAATTTCTCTTTCAGATTTTTCATCATTAGTGTAGAGGAATGCAAGAGATTTCTGTGCCTTAATTTTGTATCCTGCTCCTTTACCACATTCATTGATTAGCTCTAGTAGTTTTCTGGTAGCATCTTTAGGATTCTCTATGTATAGTATCATGTCATCTGCAAACAGTGACAGCTTTACTTCTTCT
>NC_041219.1:41682376-41778419 GCF_002837175.3 Physeter macrocephalus | reverse complement strand
GTGCTGTTGGATTCTGTTTGCTAGTGTTTTGTTGAGGATTTTTACATCTATGTTCATCAGTGATATTGGCCTGTAGTTTTCTTTCTTTGTGACATGTTTGTCTGGTTTTGGTATCAGGGTGATGGTGGCCTCATAGAATGAGTTTGGGAGTGTTCCTCCCTCTGCTATATTTTGGAACAGTTTGAGAAGGATAGGCGTTAGCTCTTCTCTAAATGTTTGGTAGAATTCACCTGTGAAGCCATCTGGTCCTGGGCTTTTGTTTGTTGGAAGATCTTTAATCACAGACTCAATTTCAGTGCTTGTGATTGGTCTGTTTATATTTTCTATTTCTTCCTGGTTCAGTCTCGGAATGTTGTGCTTCTCTAAGAATTTTTCCATTTCTTCCAGGTTGTCCATGTTATTGGCATATGGTTGCTTGTAGTAATCTCTCATGATACTTTGTATTTCTGCAGTGTCAGTTGTTACTTCTACCTTTTCATTTCTAATTCTATTGATTTGATTCTTCTTCCTTTTTCTGTTGATGAGTCTGGCTAATGGTTTATCAATTTTGTTTATCTTCTCAAAGAACCAGCTTTTAGTTTTATTGATCTTTGCTATCGTTTCCTTCATTTCCTTTTCATTTATTTCTGATCTGATCTTTATGATTCCGTCTGCTAACTTTGGGGGTTTTTGTTGTTGTTCTTCTTTCTCTAATTGTTGTAGCTGTAAAGTTAGCTTGTTTATTTGAGATGTTTCTTGTTTCTTGAGGTAGGATTGTATTGCTATAAACGTCCCTCTTAGAACAGCTTTTGCTGCATCCCATAGGTTTTGGGTGGTCGTGTTTTCACTGTCATTTGTTTCTAGGTATTTTTTGATTTCCTCTTTGATTTCTTCAGTGATCTCTTGGTTATTAAGTAGTGTATTGTTTAGCCTCCATGTGTTTGTAATTTTTACAGATTTTTTCCTGTAATGGATATCTAGTCTCATAGTGTTATGGTTGGAAAAGATACTTGGTACAATTTCAATCTTCTTAAATTTACCAATACGATTTGTGACCCAAGATCTATCCTGGAGAATGTTCCATGAGCACTTGAGAAGAAGGTGTATTCTCTTTGGTTATTAAGTAGTGTATTGTTTAGCCTCCATGTGTTTGTAATTTTTACAGATTTTTTCCTGTAATGGATATCTAGTCTCATAGTGTTGTGGTTGGAAAAGATACTTGGTACAATTTCAATCTTCTTAAATTTACCAATATGATTTGTGACCCAAGATCTATCCTGGAGAATGTTCCATGAGCACTTGAGAAGAAGGTGTATTCTCTGGTTTTTGAATGGAATGTCCTATAAATATCAATTAAGTCCATCTTGCTTAATGTATCATTTAAAGCTTGTGTTTCCTTATTTATTTTCATTATGGATGATCTGTCTGTTGGTGAAAGTGGGGTGGTAAAGTCCCCTACTATAATTGTGTTACTGTCAGTTTCCTCTTTTACAGCTGTTAGCATTTGCCTTATGTATTGAGGTGCTCCTATGTTGGGTGCATAAATATTTACAATTGTTATATCTTCTTCTTGGATTGATCCCTCAATCATTACGTAGTGTCCTTCTTTGTCTCTTGTAATAGTCTTTATTTTAAAGTCTATTTTGTCTGATATGAGAATTGATACTCCATGTTTCTTTTGATTTCCATTTGCATAGAATATCTTTTTCCATCCCCTCACTTGCAGCCTGTATGTGTCCCTAGGTCTGAAGTGGGTCTCTTGTAGACAGAATATATACGGGTCTTATTTTTGTATGCATTGAGCCAGTCTGTGTCTTTTGGTTGGAGCATTTAATCCATTTACATTGAAGGCAATTATCAATATGTATGTTCCTATTTCCATTTTCTTAATTGGTTTGGGTATGTTATTGTAGGTCTTTTCCTTCTCTTGTTTTTCCTGAGAAGTTCCTTTAGCATTTGTTTTAAAGCTGGTTTTGTGGTGCTGAATTCTCTTAGCTTTTCCTTGTCTGTAAAGGTTTTAATTTCTCCATCGAATCTGAATGAGATCCTTGCTGGGTAGAGTAATCTTGGTTGTAGGTTTTTCCCTTTCATCACTTTAAATATATCCTGCCACTCCCTTCTGGCTTGCAGAGTTTCTGCTGATAAATCAGCTGTTAACCTTTTGGGGATATCTCTTGTAATAGTCTTTATTTTAAAGTCTATTTTGTCGGATATGAGAATTGATACTCCATGTTTCTTTTGATTTCCATTTGCATAGAATATATTTTTCCATCCCCTCACTTGCAGCCTGTATGTGTCCCTAGGTCTGAAGTGGGTCTCTTGTATACATTTAAGGTAATTATCAGTATGTATGTTCCTATTCCCATTTTCTTAATTGTTTTGGGTTTGTTATTGTAGGTCTTTTCCTTCTGTTGTGTTTCCTGCCTAGAGAAGTTCCTTTAGCATTTGCTGTAAAGCTGGTTTGGTGGTGCTGAATTCTGTTATCTCTTGCTTGTTTATAAAGTTTTTAATTTCTCCTTCAAATCTGAATGAGATCCTTGCTGGGTCGAGTAGTCTTGGTTGTAGGTTTTTCCCTTTCATCACTTTAAATATGGCCTGCCACTCCTTTGTGGCTTGCAGAGTTTCTGCTGAAAGATCAACTGTTAACCTTATGGGTATTCTGTTATATGTTATTTGTTGCTTTTTCCTTGCTGCTTTTAATATTTTTCCTTGTATTTAATTTTTGATAATTTGATTAATATGTGTCCTGGCGTGCTTCCCCTTGGATTTATCCTGTATGGGACTCTCTGTGCTTCCTGGACTTTATTGACTATTTCCTTTCCCATATTAGGGAAGTTTTCAACTATAATCTCTTCAAATATTTTCTCAGCCCCTTTCTTTTTCTCTTCTTCTTCTGGGACCCCTATAATTTAAATATTGGTGCGTTTAATGTTCTCCCAGAGGTCTCTAAGACTGTCCTCAATTCTTTTAATCCTTTTGTATTTATTCTGCTCTGCAGTAGTTATTTCCAGTATTTTATCTTCCAGGTCACTTATCCCTTCTTCTCCCTCAGTTATTCTGCTATTGATTCCTTCTGAGATTTAAAAATTTCATTTATTGTGTTGTTCATCATTGTTTGTTTGCTCTTTAGTTCTTCTAGGTCCTTGTTAGACGTTTCTTGTATTTTCTCCATTCTATTTCCAAGATTTTGGATCATCTTTACTATGATTACTCTGAATTCTTTTTCAGGTAGACTGCCTATTTCCTCTTCATTTGTTTGGTCTGGTGGGTTTTTACCTTGCTTCTTCATCCGCTGTGTGTTTCTCTGTCTTCTCATTTGCTTAACTTACTGTGTTTGGGGTCTCCTTTTCGCAGGCTGCAGGCTTGTAGTTCCCGTGTTGTTTTTGTCTGCCCCCAGTGGCTAAGGTTGGTACAGTGGGTTGTGTAGGCTTCCTGGTGGAGGGGACTAGTGCCTGTGTTCTGGTGGATGAGGCCGGATCTTTGCTTTCTGGTGGGGAGGACTGCGTCCGGTGGTGTGTTTTGGGGTGTCTGTGACCTTATTATTATTTTAGGCAGCCTCTCTGCTAATGGGTGGGGTTGTGTTCCTGTCTTGCTAGTTGTTTGGCTTGGGGTGTCCAGCACTGTAGCTTGCTGGTCATTGAGTGGAGCTGGGTCTTAGTGTTGAGATAGAGATCTCTGGGCGAGCTTTCGCTGCTTGATATTACATGGAGCTGGGAGGTCTCCGGTGGGCCAATGTCCTGAACTCACCTCTGCCACCTCAGAGTCACAGGCCTGACACCTGGCTGGAGCAGCACGACCCTGCCCGCCACATGGCGTAGGCTTCTAAAAATGCATCAAGCATCCACTGCATAGAAGTCTAATTTTCTCCTGTTGTAATTCACTTTCCAGTCCTTGCAGATTGGCTCTATTAGGTCACTCTTCTGCTGCTCAGCAAGGCTCCTCACCACTCCAGTCAGCAGCTCATTTACCGCCTTAAGTGAGAAGATCAGACCGAGAGGAGGGGATCATAGACTCTTAGAGCAAGTTAGAAGGGACAAGATCCCTTCTAACTTTGAGGGAGTTTCCTCCCTCAAAGCAGTAATCCCATTCAAAATATCCCATTCAAAAATCCCATTCAAAAGTAATCCCATTCAAAATATCCCCGAGTAATCCTTTGTGCAAACATTTCCAATGATAGCTAAATACTGACATAGCAAGGATATCCTTCCCACTGTTAAAAAAATTTGTCTGATGGAGAAGGTTATTCTTCCATTTAACTAAAAGCTGCCTCTCCATAGCTTCCCCCTAATGTTCTTATTTCATTCATTTAAAAATTTGACTACTGATAACCGCTAGCCATGTACTAGACACTGTGGAGGACCAAAGAGAAACCGCCATTGACATTGCCCTGAAGGAGTTTCTAATGTGTCTGAGGATATAACGTGAACATTCCTAAAGATCTATACAACAAATGAAAAACACATCAGAAGGCTGAGCACTTCTGATAGAAGGTAGGTATAGAGGGTATGTCACAAGGAAGGTATAGAGGGTATGTCACAGGGACTCAAAGGAGAAAGAGAAGCCAGTGTAAACTTAGTGACCAGGAGGACCAGCTGGAGGTGGAATTACAGGCGAGCTTAACAGGAGAAGAAGGTGTGAACAGGCAGAGAAGAGGAAAGCACAGGGAGCAAAGTGCAGGGACAAGAATTCAGAGACTGTGCATTTTGTCCTTCAGAATTATACCTACTGTGTGAGGAGCTGAAAGGTCAGACCCAGAATTTTCTCCAGATTTAAAGTGAGAGAGAAATCTGGACAGTCCAGACTATGATGAGCCTAGAATTGCAGCCCCAAGGACTTTAGGTTGTAGTGGAATGTAATGTGTCCAGTGGTTAAAATCTGGAAACTAAGAGTGGCATTGGCTGGGGTGAATCTCTGCTTTCATCTCTTACAGACTGTGTCCCAGTGCAACTTCTTTAACACATTTAAGCCTCAGTTTTCCCATCTATAAAATGGAGTCAATAATGATACCCAACTCACAGGACTGTTGTGGGGATAAAATGAGACACATATGCAGGTAAAATGTTTAGCACAGATCCAGGCACAAATTGAGCAGTTAGTGAATGTGAGCTGCTCCTGGTATTGAGGCTTTTGTTGCTTCACCTATAGTCTCAGAAATGTGGAACTATAATCCTCTGTAAGCTTCAGGTTACTGTATTTTTCTTCCTGGGAAAAACCATTTATTTTACTAAGATCCAAACTTGCGGTCAGACTATTCTCTTTTGATTGTTCCAGATCTTTTCCTGGCAGGAGATAGTAATAACCCCCAAATAACCAAGAGGTCTCTTAGCTAAAGGAAAGAGAGAGAAACCGACCGACTGGAGGGAGAACTGTAGGTGTTAATATCAGTTCTGTTATCACTAACCTTGGGTGAATCCCCCTACCCTTTCTTGCCCCATTCTCCTCATCTGTCAAGGGAGGGTCTTCATCCTGACAATCACTAGGGTCCATCTTCCTGCATCCTAATGTGTCTGACTGCAGTACCCAGCCTAGGTATGCCATCTGTGAATAATTGTGGCTTGTCTCTATATGAAGTGTAATCATTATTCAAATTAATTCTTGTATTTGTCGAGCACTTTTTACACTTCATGAAGCTTCCCCATTTATCATCTCACCTGTGTCTCTTCACAGCCCTGTGAAATATTCAGGGAAACTGCTCTTCTTCTCCTCTGACAGATGGGAAACTGAGGTCTAGAGCAGAGTAGTCACTTGCCAATGGACCCAGAGCCCCTGCGTCTCTGGATATGGACTTCCCATCTCTCGGTTGATTTCACTCCAGGGAATCTTCTAAAAAATTATGTTATTTAGTAAATTGAAAGTTGTTTCTCTTTTTCCAAATGAAGCAATCTAGTTAACTTCTCCTCCAACAGTAATCTTTGCTGCTAATTCCACTCAACCTTTTTCACTGCAGTTGCCAAAATTTCAGGTTGCTTGCAGTACCAATATTAATTTGACTAATGAGACTTGAAAACTATCTGATCGTATTTTCCAGTTACCATAATATAGAAATTAAAGAAACATGCAAAAATTGGAATAACAAAGCAGTCTCAGATATTTCTGCCTCAAGAAAAGCTTGATAAAGGCTGAGACCTCTGGGTGGGTGGAAAGGTTAGATAGGTATGTACACCCATTGAAGCTGGTTAAGTTACACTTGAATATTTGAAATACTGATACTTGAAAACATAGGGTTTAAAGGGCTTCCCTGGTGGCGCAGTGGTTGGGAGTCCGCCTGCCAATGCAGGGGACGCAGGTTCGTGCCCCGTTCCGGGGGGATCCCACATGCCGCGGAGCGGCTGGGCCCGTGAGCCATGGCCGCCGGGCCTGTGCGTCCGGAGCCTGTGCTCCGCAGTGGGAGGGGCCCCAGCAGTGAGAGGCCCGCATACCGCAAAAAAAAAAAAAAGTATGAAGACTGGAGGACATGGACTAGGTTTTGAGTTGTGTCTTTGTCTCTTGCCTGGTGTGTGGTATGGGAGATGTAATTTGACCTTTCAGAGCCTCAGTTTTATTATCTTTAAAGTGGTGATAAAAGGTGATAATAATAGCATCTACTTCATAGGGTTGAACTGAAGATTGAATAAGGCAATTAGTATGGAGTGTCCTTTATAATGTTTGGTGCATATAAGAGCTCAGAAAGGTTAGCTGCCATCAGCATTAGTTTAGGACCTAGGATCCCGTGGATCTAAGATACCCTTGTATGTTAAGGTCCCCAGGGCCTTTGCATCTCAGTTCAGGCTCCTCAGCTGGGCTTCTAACCTACATATCTCACTATCCATTGAACATCTCTTCCTGAAAGTCATACAGGCTCATTGGCCTCAACAGATCCAAAAGAAAACGAATGATCTTTTCTCCCAAACCAGCTTATTCCCCAGTCTTCGCCAACTCAGTCAGTGGTACAAATCTCCGTCCAATTGCTCAGCTGAAAAGTAGAAAGCAATCCGAGATCTCTCCCACTCCCTGCTGCTGCTGTACACCAGGCATTCCTGTTCATTCCACCACCTAAACATCTTTCACCTCTTTCTATTTTCTTCTACATCCACTGCTATCATGCTAGCTTAAGAATCAGCGTGTCTCACTTGAAACGCTGGCATGGTCTCTCCTTGTCCTTTCTTGGCCATCTCTAATCCATTTTTCACAACCAGCCAGATGGACTTTTGAAGTCAGTCCCAGGATACTTATTGGTATCCTTGCAATCCCGTCCCCCTCCCCTTACACAGTCATGAACTTCTGACCACAGTCCTGTATATTTTCAACATCATCTACAACCTGTTCTTGCCTTTCCACTGTGGTTTCATCTCATGGTTCTGGGTGGTTTTTTTTTTAACCAGTAGACTTCATTTTTATTTATTATTTATTTTTATATTTTTTAACATCTTTATTGGAGTATAATTACTTTACAATGGTGTATTAGTTTCTGCTTTATAACAAAGTGAATCAGCTATACATATACATATATCCCCATATCTCCTCCCTCTTGTGTCTCCCTCCCACCCTCCCTATCCCACCCCTCTAGGTGGTCACAAAGCACCGAGCTGATCTCCCTGTGCTAAGTGGCTGCTTCCCACTAGCTATCTATTTTACATTTGGTAGTGTATATATGTCCATGCCACTCTCTCACTTCGTCCCAGCTCACCTTTCCCCCTTCCCGTGTCCTCAAGTCCATTCTCTAGGCCTGTGTCTTTATTCCTGTCCTGCTCCTAGGTTTACAGGAAAATTGAGCATATAATACTGAGAGTTCCCATATACACCCTCTCCCCACACAGTTTCCCCTATCATTAACATCTTGCATTACTGTGGGAAATTTGTTAAAATTAACGAACCAATATTTATATAGTATTATTAACTAAAGTCCATAATTTACATTAAGGTTAACTCTTTGTGTTGTGTTATTCTATGGGTTTGACAAATGCATAGTGTCATGTATCCATCCTTACGGTATCACACAGAATAGTTTCACGACCCTAAAGATCCTATGTGTTCTGCCTATTCATATCTCTTCCCCTCCCCTAAACTCCTGGCAACCACTGATCTTTTTACTGTTGCTATAGTTTTTCTTTTCAAGAATGTCATATCGTTGGAACAATACAGTACGTAGCCTTTTTAGGTTGGCTTCTTTCATTTAGCAATATGTGCTTAAAACTCCTCCATGTCTTTTTGTGGCTTGATAGCTCACTTTTTATTGCTGAATAATATTATGTTGTATGGATGTAACATAGTTTGTTTATCCATTCACCCACTAAAGGACATCTTGGTTGCATCCAGTTTTTCACAGTTATACATAAAGCTGCTATAAACATTTGTGTGCAGGTTTTTATGTGAACATAAGTTTCAACTCCTTTGGGTAAATACCTAGGAATGTGATTGCTGAATTGTATAGTAAGACGATGTTTCACTTTGTAAGAAACTACCAATTGTCTTTCAAAGTAACTGTAGCATTTTGAATTCTCACAAGCAATAAATGAGAGTTCCTGTTGCTCTACATTTTTTTTTTTTTGTGTGTGTGTGTGTGTGTGTGTGTGTGTGTGTGTGTGTGTGTGTGTGTGTGGTATGCGGGCCTCCCTCTGCTGTGGCCTCTCCCGTTGCGGAGCACAGGCTCCGGACGCGCGGTATGCGGGCCTCTCTCTGCTGTGGCCCCTCCCGTTGCGGAGCACAGGCTCCGGACGCGCAGGCTCAGCGGCCGTGGCTCACGGGCCCAGCCGCTCCGCGGCATGTGGGATCCTCCCAGACCGGGGCGCGAACCCGGTTCCCCTGCATCGGCAGGCGGACGCGCAACCACTGCGCCACCAGGGAAGCCCTGCTCTACATTTTTGCAGGATTTTGTGTTGTCAGTGTTTTGAATTATAGCCATTCTAATAGGTAGATAGTGGTATGATCTTTTAATTCACAATTCCCTGATAACATATGATGTTGGGCATCTTTTCAAATGCTCAGTTGCCATTTGTACATCTCTTTGATGCAGTATCTGTTTAGATCTTAGGCCCATTTAAAAATCGGATTGCTTTCTTGTTGAGTTTTAGGTGTTCCTTGTATATTTTAGGTACAAGTACTTTATCAGATATGTATTTTCTCTTAGTCTATGGCTTGACTTTGCAATCTCTTAACGGTGCCTTCCACAAGCAGAAGTTTTTAATTTTATGAAGTCCAACTTGTCGATGTTTCTTTCATGGATTTCTTTTTGGTGTTGTGTCTAAAAATTCATTACCACGACCAAGCTCACACAGATATTTTTCCTATGTTATCTTCTAGAATTTTATGGTTTTGCATTTTACATTTAGGTCTATGGTCCATTTTTGTAGATTTTTGTGAAAGAAGTAAGGTCTGTGTCTAGATTGGTTTCTTTTTGTTGTTGTTCCTGGGGTTTTTTAGGTTGTTTTTTTTTGTTTTTTTGCATATGGATAGCCAGTTGTTCCAGTACATTTGTGGAAAAGACTATCCTTTCTCCATTGAATTGCCTTTGCACCTTCCTTTTAAAAGTCAGTTGACTCTATTTGTTTGGTCCCTTTCTGGGCTCTCTATTCTGTTCCATTGGTCCATATGTCTGTTTTTTCACCAATACCACACTGTCTTGATTACTGTAGGTTTATAGAAAGTCTCGAAGTGGGATAGTGTCAGTTCTCTAATTTTTATTCTTTGTTCTGTGGTTTTTGATAACTTTAGTGCATACCTGTCATGTCTAGGAGGTCAACTCCTAAAGGATTCTTCATAAGCCTCACAAATGTAAGAGTGGTGAGATGACCCTAGTTAATTCATTCAGTAGGAAAATTTCAAGCAAGTTTTGTTCATTTCCACACTAGCCAGGAAACAATATTTTTCCTCCTGCCTATCCTGTGTAAGTCGTCTGCCCTCTGATCACCAGAAGGGGGTGGCTTACAATTGGGTGGTGACAATTGACCAGCAGTTACCTTAGAGAATGATTTTGTGAGAGGGTCCACAATAGTGGACACACATGTTTGGAATCTCTTTCACTCTTTGTCCTTCCCATCCATCTTTCCACCATGATCAAGTCAACTCTCCACTTTCAGAAACCTGGTGAGAATTGGTCGCTGAGTCTCTTGTCTCCCCCAGAATTTTCCTGGCATCTCTACTCTAGCAGCAGATTAGAATAAAGGTAGGATACCTGCATCTCAGCTGGTGTCCCAGCTAGAAAGTAAGATGTCAGTTCCCTTCATGGAAAAAGAAAACAACATTGCAATAGGGTTCTTTAGAAATCCTCTCACTTTCCTTTGAATTAGAGTAGTCTTCTCTCATACCGAGGGCAGGAAAAGTGTAACCACGACTCTTGATGAGGTCAACAGTTTTCGGAAGATTTTAATCTTCTCTTCTTTGGGCTGGTTGGGATAATGGAGGTGAGGAGTGAAGAATCGGTCTTCTATCTTTTAATAAGATCTGTGACACAAAATCTGGCAGCTTCTAGAAGGTGAGCATAGTTTGATCCTATTGTTTTTAACTATGGGTCTTTAGTCAAACATGGAGACCACAGAGAAACTGCCAATTAATATCCAGTCACATGAAAACCTGCTCACCTGAGTCCCTTTCTCCAACCCTCCAAGTTTCTTGCCATAACTTATTAAGACTCTACAAGTCAGGCCCTGGCTTCTTTCCCAAACTCAGCATCCACCACTCTCCCTCTGGTATGTTCTGCTCTGGCCACACTTCTCCATACTGTGGGTCACACATGCCACATTTGAGCTGCCCTGTGGTCTGTGCATTCTCTGTTCCCTGTATCTGGGACTCTCTTCTTTCAGACTGTTACATGGCTTAGTCACTTCATACAGATTCCTGCTCAAATGAGACCTCTGGCAAGTGGTCTTAGCCACATCCCCACACCCTCTATCTTCTCATCCTGCATTTAGCACTACCTGTGTATTGTCTTGAATATAAATTCTATAAGGGTGGGTGGATGTCTTGTTCACCTCTGTGTCTCCAGTGCCTGGAACGGTGCCTGGCACGCTATGGGTGTTCACGAAATATCTGTTGCAGATTCAATTCATTAATTATTCTGACAATGTTGACTAAATGCTTGCTATAGATTGTGTCATTTGCTGTCATCTTTGTATGTTATTTCTAGCACTTTCCAAATTATTTTGATTCTATGACAGAAATTATGATGATAAGATTGTAGAAGACCTAGCACAGAGCTGGGCACACTATCATGTTTGTGGACAGACTGATATTTTTGCTCTTAATTTGTGCCTTTGAGCTGAGTACGGTATATGCAACACCTACATGGAGCCTATGGAATTAAGTGTCCCAGCAGCCTTTAATAAGATATTCAGTTCTGTACTAATTTTTGTCAGTTGCTTTTAATTTTAATTCATTCCAACATTCTCTTTTCTTTTGCACTCCCTCTGAAGTATTTTCACTGAGCAGATGTCCTCATCTGAGCAGATGTCTTTGCTGAACTTTCTGGGATGACTCTGAACTCTCCCTCGGGAGAGTTCAGCCCATCACAACGTGAACAAAGACTTACCATTTTCCTTCCAGCACACTCTACCAAGCACTAGCATATGCCCTATTTTGTTGTCTGAGTATAGGGTAACTGGCCAATTGTTAAAAAAATTCCTAGGGGTCCTCAGAGTCTTCTTTTGCCCCCAATCCTTTTGACACAAATGGAAACTTTCGGCTTCACATTAAGTCAGGATTTTAGGAATATACCCTAATGGGACTCATTCTTTAGATCTACCCTACCCATGTGTGTTCGGCAGGATGGGGTGTGGGGAAGGCCAGGGGGTTAGAAATGGGTGCTGGTGCCCACAGGGAAGGAACCAGAGTGGAGAATTCCTAACTGAATCAGTCAAGGGTACTGAGAAACAAAGAGTCACCTAAAATCAGAGTCTTTATGGGACATTATAAATTCAAACACCTAGCACACCAAGTCAAACCCTCAAACCAGAGTTCCAAAGGCAAGGATGAGGACAGGGACTTGAAGCCAAGAGCTGGCAGCTTGGCTTAGATGGGGTGGGAAACACAGGAGATCAGGATGGGATTCTCAAACAGTTTTTTTGAGCCAGAAGGCTCATGGAGAGAGAGAGGGAGGTGGCTCCAAAACAGGGAGAATAATCATTGTTTTGGAAGGACTTCTGACATTTCTGGGTGACCACAACAAGCCTCACATGGACGTTCGAATCTTGATGTAGAGTTGATGGAGAACTTTAACACGTGTTATTATATGCGACTCATTCTGCTAGTTAGAAATGATTATATTTTCTCACTTTATAGGTGAGAAAACTAACGCACAGGGAAGTTATGTGACTTACCCAAAGCTTCATGGCTAGGAAATGGCTGACCCAGGATTCAAGCAGGGTTATATCTAGTATAGAAGTTCTTTTTCTTTATTCCATGATATTTACTTAGTACTTACCATATGCCAGACACAGTTCTAGATGCTTAGGAAATATCAGTGAATCAGAAATACAAGGCATCTGCTCTTCTGGGTCTTACATTTCTCCATTATAGCTGCATCATGCAGACTTTCTTGGGAGGATCTTAATCCAATGAGTAGAGGGTGATTGTACCTTGTGCAGTATAACATATCTGTTCATGGAGGAGACACTTTTCAATCACAACTAATAATAACAAGAGCCAGGACTGGGGTTTCCCTGGTGGCGCAGTGGTTGAGAGTCCGCCTGCCGAGGCAGGGGACACGGGTTCGTGGCCCGGTCCGGGAAGATCCCACATGCCTCGGAGCGGCTGGGCCCGTGAGCCATGGCGGCTGAGCCTGCGCGTCCGGAGCCTGTGCTCCGCAACGGGAGAGGCCACAGCAGTGAGAGGCCCGCGTACCACATAAAAAAAAATAAATAAATAAGAGCCAGGACTTATTAAAAATTTAATATGTGCCAAGCATTGTGAGAAGAGCTTTCTATGCATTATCTAATTTATCTTCACAGTAATCCTCTGAGTAATCCTATTGTCACTATTTTACAGGTGAAGAAATGGAAGCTTTGAGGAAATTTTAAAAGTTGGGCCACACAGCTAGTTATATTAGAGCCAGATTTAGATCTAGGAGGGCCTGAATGCAAAACTCATGTTCTTTGTCATATAGCCTGACTCTTACTAGAAATTTTATTGCATAGTGTAGAAAAAAAATAGAGATGGTAGGGGATATAATCAAGGGTGGGATACTATACCGACTTCTGTGAGAGTTGCACCTTTCTTTTGTTTCATCCTCATGAACAGGACGATGGTTCTGTAGTATTTTCAGCAACTGTGGCATACAGCCCCTCTCCTGAGAAGGTCCTGTGAGATTAAAAGCAGTTAAAAATCAAAATGACCATTAGTGACTTTGTTAATGTGGTTACAAAAGAGAATTCAAAAATATTCACAAAAGAATAAATCATAAAGGAGTAAAGATAAATGAAGTAGGTACACACACACACACACACACACACACACACACACAATGGAATATTACTCAGCCATAAAAAAGAATGAAATAGTGCCATTTGCAGCAACATGGATGGACCTAGAGATGATTTTACTAAGCAAAGTAAATCAGAAAGAGAAAGGCAAATACCATATGATATCACTTGTATGTGGAATCTAAAATATGACACAAATGAACATATCTATGAAACAGAAACAGACTCACAGATATAGAGAACAGACTTGTTTTTGCCAAGGGGGAGGGGAGGTGGGAGATGGAAGGATTGGGAGTTTGGGATTAGCAGATACAAACTATTATATATAGAATGGACAAACAACAAAGTCCTACTGTATAGCGCCGAGAACTATATTCAATATCCTGTGATAAACCATAGTGGAAAAGAATATGAAAAAGAATATATACATATGTATAACTGAATCACTTTGCTGTACAGCAGAAATTAACACAACATTGTAAATCAACTATACTTCAATAAAACTAAAAAAAATAAATGAAGTATTTAATAATAATAATCCAGGACTAAGCTCCAAATTCTATAAGCAAGACTGGAAAGTTGGTAGAGAAGCATTTAGAGGGAGAGATGTATGCTTATGTCTTCATTATATAAGGAATTAATCATGGTTTAATTCTTGAAGTTGATAATAAGAAAAATATAATTTCAGATATTTTCTTTAACATACAAAGGATTTGACATTAAAGATATACTTATATTCTCTTTCCACTAAAGGAAAAGTAACTATAAACAGAATGAGAGAAGGCTCATTAGCAGATGAAAGAACTGTAAAAACCTGGAAGGAAGAAGTGGCAACTAATAAAGCAGCATGAGACTTGATTTATGGTCCAGCATTTTGTCAATTTTAATAAGTATTTTTCCCATATGCCCTTGGAAAAGTATGTATTTTGCAGTTTCTAAATGCATGTTTTATATTTGTTATGATTTCTAAGATTAAGTAAGTACCTGTTATTCTTAATTTACCATACTGGATGCTAGGGATTAAGAGTTTTATTTAAAAGCCACCCTCCTACACTGTTGGTGGGAATGTAAACTGGTGCAGCCGCTATGGAGAACAGTATGGAGGTTCCTTAAAAAATTAAAAATAGAGCTATCATAGGATCCAGCAATCCCAGTCCTGGGTGTATATCCAGAGAAAACCATAATTCTAAAAGAAACATGCATCCCAATTTTCATAACAACACTATTTACAATACCAAGACATGGAAGCAACCTAGATGTCCATTGACAGATGAATGGATAAAGAAGATGTGGTATGTATATATATATATATGTATATGTATGTGTGTGTATATATATATGTATATGTGTGTATATATATATATGCATATACATATACAATGGAATATTACTCATCCATAAAAAAGAATGGAATAATGCCATTTGTAACAACATGGATGGACCTAGACATTTTCATACTAAGTGAAGTAAACCAAAGACAGATATCATATGATATCATTTATAGGTGGAATCTAAAAAAACAGTAGATACAAATGAACTTATTTACAAAATAGAAATAGATCCACAGACATAGAAAATAAACTTATGGTTACCAAAGGGAAAGGGGTTGGGGAGGGATAAATTAGGAGGTTGGGATTAACATATACACACTACTATATTTAAAATAAATAACTAACAAGGACCTACTGTATAGCACAGGGAACTCTACTCAATATTTTGTAATAACCTAAGGGAAAAGAATCTGAAGAAGGTCATATATAGTAAGTCCCCTACATATAAACGAGTTCCGTTCTGAGAGTGCGTTCATAAGTCCAGTTTGTTTGTAAGTCCAACAAAGTTAGCTTAGGTACCCAACTAACACAATCAGCTATATAGCACTGTACTATATAGATTTATAGGTTTATAATACCTTTCACACATATAATACATAAGAAACAAACACAAAAAATAAAGAAAACATTTTTAATCTTACTGTACAGTCCCTTGAAAAGTACAGTAGTACAGTACAAGAGCTGGCATCCAGGGGCTGGCATCGAGTGAACAAGAAAGAAGAGTTACTGACGGGAGGAGGCAGAGGAGGTGGGAGATGGCAGAGCTGAAGGATCGTCAGCAACAGGAGACGGAGGGCAAGCTGCAGTTTCACTCACGCCTGACGTTGATGGCACACAGGTTCGCATCTCTGAAAGTTCGCAACTCGAAGGTTCGTATGTAGGGGACTTACTGTAGTATAGATAGCTGAATCACCGTGCTGCATACCTGAAACTAACACAACATTGTAAGTCAACTATGCTCCAATAGAGAAAAAAGCCATAGCGCCTGTTCTTAAAGAGTCTACAATCTAACTCCTACTGCAATTCAAAGTTTTCCAAAAATAGGTTTATGAAGGTAATAAAACCATCAGTAATCTAACAAAAACGTTAATGTTTTATTTTATTTATTCCGGTGTTCCCTCCTAAATATCTATTACTAATCTTAATCATATCATTAGGGCAAAGTAACACATTGCGTTTCCCCACTCTGTTAGATATCTCTACTTTGTCTTTTGACATCCACTCTCCTTAACCCTACTCTATGTCCTGGGAGTCTGGCTGGTGTGGACACATCAACAGTTTCTCTTCCCTCTGGCTTCCAGCAGGCATTTGGCTAATGGGAAATCCCAGCAGGAGATCAGAAGGAGGGAGTAGAATTATACTGGGTTAAATTTTCTCCTTGCTCCCTTCCTGCAATTCACCACAGGCAGATTTCATTCTTCAGCTGAAGATCGAGGTGCCTGTCGAGGAGCTTCTCTCCACGTGACATCCTCCTTTCAGGTTCCGGAAAGCATTTCTTTCCCCCTTTCCTTCAGACTGAGGGGCTGCAACCACCCTGGCGGAATGCACTGTGCAGCTTGACTGCACCCTTCACTGATCTTCCTAAGTAGTCCATTTATCAGGCTCGTATCAGATTAGCCTAAATAGAGTGTGCCATTTATCTCCTGTTTGGATCCTGATTAAAATGATAAATGGTACTGAAAGAAGTTCCAGAACAGAGACCTTCAATACTGGATTCTGGGATTGAGTGGCTCACATGTTTGACTAATATAGGGATAACATCTGTGCCAAGGGGAATAGGGTATGGGTAATCCACGGTAAGTGGTGGTATGCCACATGATTATTTATTTTTATCAGTGGTAGCATGGATGAAGTGCGCGTGAGGGAAAGGTGGAGGGAAGTTAAGTGCCTGTGACACTTAGTTGCTATGATAATAATGATGGTAAATACTGTGAATTCACATGGCTTCTTCTGATGGCCTTAGAAAGTGTTATTTAAGAAAAGGAGAATTTGAAAGCTGTAAATATCAAGCTGAGAACAGTGATGGACAATCAGGAAGCTTTGATGCCATGTCTGAAGAAGCCCTTCATCCAGTGTTGTAAGCTAGCTATGGTGAGGACCAAGCCAAATGTCTCTGTGATGGGTTGCAGAATTTGTAACATCCATCATTTGCACATTTTGGGTTCTCTACACCACAGGTAAGAGATAGTGCTGGGGAAAAGTATGCGATCCTAAGATTTGGGATGACAACATCCTGCACACATGGATGAGGCTGAGACTGAAAACTAAGTCCTCAGATTTCTTAGATTCCTCTGACCCTCCTTTGTCTACAGAAGCAGCTCTACCCCTGTGCCTTCCTTATCCCCAGCCGCTGTCAACACTCTTGCCATCCGAGGGGCAGCTGCTTCAGAAGCCGATGCTGATCTTCTCAGGACTCACTGCCAGCACATCTCATTGTCTCTAGGCCCATAACCAGACCCAACATAGTGAGGACCAAGAAGTACAAGGCCTGTTCCTACAAAAGAGCTTATTCACCAGCTTATTCCCAGGTCTCAAGACCTGGGAAGCATGTGTGGGGCTGAATTATAAGGGTGTTAGTTCAAGGGGGATAGAATGGTGAGTTCTAATGGGCCAAATTCATGGACAAGGGAGCATCCTTCTAGGATTTGGGGCTTAATGTGTTAGTTAGGCCACATACCCTAAGCATCCATCATTTCCTAGGTTAGATATTTAAAACTTGGGTTCAAATAGTGTAAGTTAAGGGCTTCCCTGGTGGCGCAGTGGTTGAGAGTCCGCCTGCAGATGCAGGGGACACGGGTTCGTGCCCCGGTCCGGGAAGATCCCACATGCCGCAGAGCGGCTGGGCCTGTGAGCCATGGCCGCTGAGCCTGCGCGTCCGGAGCCTGTGCTCCGCAACGGGAGGGGCCACAGCAGTGAGAGGCCAGCGTACTGCAAAAAAAAAAAAAAAAAAAAAAAATAGTGTAAGTTAATAAGGTTTAAATACTGGAACTTTTTTGGTGTATTTCAGAGGAGGAGGTTTGAAGGATCAGGGAGATCTGAATGTTAGAATGGATCTATCATGTGTAATCTGTTTAGACTGCCCCTAACCATACCCTCACAGGAGGGTGTGGCAGACATGTCCTCTAAGACATTAAGAAATTCACTGGTGAGAGAAGAGAAGCATCAGTGAAGCATATTGTGTTGGCTGTTTTCTGTGGGCTGGAGATTTTGGAATTGGATTTCTCTAACATGATGGAGTTAATGGAATCCCAGACTGGCATAAACTAGGTGGCAGCTCTTAACCACTGGAGACAAAGTGGGTGCAGGTAACAGGATGGCCACAGGTGTAGAGTGGTCATCAGAATGTTTTAACTCTCAGAGATCTGTGAAGATTATTGATCAGAGTGTCCCTAAATACAAAGTAATCTACAAAGGTGCTGCTTTACTTATACAGTAAAAATTCTAAGATGGCTAGGCAGAACTATGACTTGAGTCCCTGCAGTGGGAAATTTTCAGCCTTTTACTTAGTCCCTAAACCTAAACCAGTTCGCATATCCACAACCTATCAACTCTGGGTGAGACTGGCCCTCCTTGAAGAAAGATCCTGCAGTGTTCTTCTACGTGTGTAATGTGAATCTTCCCTAAAGCCTTCTCCAAAGGTATCTGTAGCCACTTATTAGGATGGTTATACACTGACAAAATGATAATACCTACATCTTCTATGGTCATCAGATACCAGCTCCTAACTGATGCTAATATGCAGAAACCTGAACTATCCCCATGGTCCACCCATCTGGGTGGGGCCTTGTAGAGATAAGATGATAGATGGCATCTTGCTTTGAGAATGTCTCACATGGATCCAGTGGCCCAAAATCCCACCCATTTCCCTCCAGTCTTGGAATATATATATATATCCTGGTTAGCAGGAAATTTCAAGCACCCCCAAACCTTAATAAGATATGTCCTTGTCAGAAGGTAGAAGATAAAACCTGTTAAATTTCCAATGCCTATCACATTGGTGTAGTTTCTAGGGTCCAATGGCCCTGTGCTTATCATTCACCATGAAGAAAGAAGCACAGCTCTTCTTTTTTTATTTTTATCATCTTTATTGGAGTATAATTGCTTTACAATGGTGTGTTGGTTTCTGCTTTACAACAAAGTGAATCAGCTATACGTATACATATATCCCCATATCTCCTCCCTCTTGCATCTCCCTCCCACCCTCCCTATCTCACCCCAGTAGGTGGTCACAAAGCACCGAGCTGATCTCCCTGAGAAGCACAGCTCTTGGTGGGTCTTTCTGTGTTTCGTAGGCAACATACATCACACTTGGTCATGGTCCTTTAATCCATTTATTGAGTAACTCATAATGATGACAATTTTGAATGGGGCTTAGAGCAAAATAAGGCTCTGGAACAAGTCCAGTCTGTGGTGCAAAGTGATACAGAGCTTTTTGATGCTGCTGCAGGCCCAATGGTATTGGAAGCATCAACAGTAAAGAGTGTTACGGTATGAAGCCTCTGGCAAACCCGAAAGGTGCTTGACTCTTAGGGTTTGCTATGAGGCCTTCTTCTATGACTATTATTCTCTATTTGAAAAGCAGCTCCTGGACCCAGGTAGAAGCTGAATGTCTAGCCATGAGACGTTAAGTGACTATGGGACCCAAGGGGCTCATCGTGACCTCAATGTTATTTGATACACTGAAGCATAATGTTGGCATGTAGAGTAGCATTTCATTGTTAAGTATACATGGAATATATGGGGCCAGGTCTGCACTGTTCTGGAGATACAAGTAAGCTACAATTACAGATGGTAAGACTCCTCTAAACTCATCTACTGCTTTGCTGCCTGTCCCCCACTCACTCCTCTAGCTTCATGAGGAGTTCCCTATGACTAGTTAAAGGAAGAAGGAAAAGTATAGGCCTGATTCAATGATGGGTCTGCAAAGTATGAGAGAATAAGCTGGAAATGGATGGCTGCTTCAGCCCCACTCTGGGACATCTCTGAAAGCAATGGAGGAAAGAACCTCAGGCACTGCATCTGGTTGTCCAATTCATGGGGGAGGAAAGGTCTGAACGTCAGATCTACACCGACTCATGAGCAGTGGCCAATGGGTTGACTAGCTCCTTGGGGGAAAGAAGAAGACTGGACAATTGGGGGTAAAGAGATTTATAAGGAAGCAATAGACCTGGACTTCCCAGAATAGGTAGAGGTATTTTAATCCTACATGAATTCCTGTCTGTGGGCATCCATTGCAGAGGAAGTTTTTATAAATCAGGTGGACAAAAAAGAATGTTTTGTGCTTGTCAGTCCCTAGACACCCTAGGGTTTGCTCAGTGGATACAAAGTGGTATCCATGACAGCAGAGATGGAGGCTATCATGATCTCAGCATCATTGACATCACCTTATCAGTGCTAGCTTGTCTGTGTCATGTTGGGTGCTAACTTGGCAAGATCACAGGCCAACTCTAAGCTCTGGATATGGAACCATTCCAGGGGGAACAAGTCAGCTATCTATTAAAAATGTTGATATCACTGCATCCCTCCTGTCACAGATAGGGTAACACTTTGTTCTAACAAAGATAGTCACAAATTCCAAGTACGGATTTACCTTATCTGCTCAAACTGCTGTTAGCACCAGTGTTCTTAGTTCATAATTACATTATGCTTTATCCTTACCACTATGTCTGAAATACCATCTACTTTGACTAACTCATTGTATAGCAAATAAAGTGTAGTCATGGACTCATAGCCATGATCTGCACTGTTCTTATCAGTCTCTCCACTACTCAGAAGCAACTGGCTTGATAGAATGATGGAATGGTCATTAAAGCCTCACTGTGGTGCCATCTGGGGGCCACACTGTGGGCGGTTGAGGTACGAGGCTACCGGATGTGACAAATGCCGTCAGTCAGTAGCTAAACCACAGAGCCAGAGTGCATCCTTCAACGTGGAGGTGGGAATGGACTCTCACTACAATATCTAATGACCCGTTTGAAGAACTTACGCTTCTTGTTCTGGTAAACTTAGGCTTAGTGGGTTTGTAGGTACTACTACCCAAGAAGTAATGCTTCCACAATTATAGTTATGGTTCTGATGATTTGCTGAGACTATTCTCTGGCCTTTTTGGATTCCTTATGTTGGCAAGTGAACAGGAAAAGAAGAGATCTCTATACTGGCCAGCATAACCCTAACCCTAACCCCCAACCTCAAACACCCCACAAATCTTAAAAAGATATTTCTGCATCAGAAATACCCAGATCATCCCTTGGCTTGATGATCCCTTGGCTTCAAAGGCATCTGAGCTCCCGTCAAGGTGAACCTCTCCACGCGAACATATTCCTTCCAAGTCTGGCAGTTCCCACACTTCATAAGGCTTAGAGTGACAACAGCATTTCTTTTACTAGCTCCATGACATAAGTTTTCCTATACTCTGTCCATGACCCTGTAAATAGTTTCTTTCCTGAACCTGCCTCAGATTATTCTAATTTGAACTCATCATCTGTTTCCTTCTGGAACCCTGACCGATATACCTACTAACCGTAGGTGAATATATCATAATTGACTCAATTGCCTTACTGTTATTAACGTGACTTAATATAATAATTGATTATTTTAAATTATGCTGTAGAGAACCCCTTGCTGATGGCTTCCTCCCCCTCTGTTTCTCTTCTCACTCTAACATTTAAAAATACTTTTAGATTAGATTCTGAAAATTGGAAATACAGCTTAAAATTTTCTGAAGTCTTTTCAAGTGTCTTTGCAAATTATGAAAGTGTTTTGTAAAAGTATTACACAAATTCATACTACTTCATGCAGTAGATAAGTGTGATAATTTCTTTATACATTTACCAGAATTTAATATTCTTATTTTAAAATAATTTTACCCATTCCATGGTTTTAAAAGTGTGTCCTTTTTTTTTGGAAATCGACCATGCTCTTAATTACCAGTGCGTTCATATCTTTTCCCATGTTTGTTTATTGAATATATTTTCCTTATATGTGAAATTTCTCTGTCTTCACCCACTTATTGATCTAGTTCTTAGCAATTCTTTCATATTAATTGTTATGAGCTATTTACAGAAAAAAATAACACATTGTTAATATTTGCTGCAACTATTACTTTAGGTCTAATTTTAACCTTTGAATGTCTTGTGTCGAGATTAAAAAAAAATGTGAGTAGTTGAAGCTCTTGATTTTATTCTTTGTGTTTTATTTCTTTGCTCTAAGCTTGGAAAGTTCTTTCTCTTCTGGAGATTGAATTCTTATTCACTCCTCTTTTTTCTCTAGTTTTTCTAAGATTTGATATTTTTTGGATTTAATTCTTCAATCCATCTGGAACTGATTTCTCTGTATGATGTGAAGTAAGGGCCTAAAATTGATTTTTTTTTTCCCCCTAAATTGCTACCCAGAGGTCCCAGCACCATTTGTTAAATAATCCTTCCTTTTCTCATTGATGTATGCTGTCTCTTTTATCACATATTAAATTCTCATACATAGTGGAATCTATTTCTGGGCTATCTATTTTGTTCCATTGATCTTTCTGTCTAGTCCCTGCAAGAATCACACTAGTCAAAAAGAACTTTAGACATGTTTAGAATAAAAAGATATGCAGGGAAGAGATAGGCTGACCATTTGAGGCCGGGCGTAAAATTCTGAGGTAACAATGAGAAAATCATATTCTTTGTTTTTTTCCTCTATGTCTGTTTCTTTCAGGGAAATATCTCATTAAAAAAGAAAAGGCAGGGAGTTCCCTGGTGGTGCAGTGGTTAAGAATCCACCTGCCAATGCAGGGGACACGGGGTCGATCCCTGGTCCGGGAAGATCCCACATGCCGCGGAGCAACTAAGCCCGTGCGCCACAACTACTGAGCCCGCATGCTGCAGCTACTGAAGCCCATGCGCCTAGAGCCTGTGCTTGGCAACAAGAGAAGCCACTGCAATGAGAAGGCTGCGCACTGCAACAAAGAGTAGCCCCCGCTCGCCGCAACTAAAGAAAGCCCGCGCGCGGCAACAAAGAACGAATGCAGCCCAAAAAAAAGAAAGAGCAAATATTAGTTAGCAGGGTATTAGAAGCTAAAAATGGGTGGAAAGTTATGGAAAAAAGAATTAAAATTTTCATTTACCTTTTTCAAATGAGCATAAGTCTCCTGACCTGTGTTAGTTATTGATGTCTTCTACGGTCCAAGAATTGTGTCTGAACTTTAAATATGGATCTTATTTAATCCTGAGATAATTCCTTTGCAGGACACATGTAGTTATCCCTATTTGCCATGTCTCTAGGATTTCTCAGGCCTCTGCAGCTCAACCAGGATTCAAAATAGACTCCAAGGAGATGGGATCAAGATGGCAGAGTAGGAAGATCTTGAGCTCACCTTCCCCCATGAACATATCAAGACTACATATAGAACAACTCTTGCTGAGAATGACCTGAAGACTAGCAGGGTGGCTCTTCTACAACCAAGGCTGTAAAGAAAGAGCCACACAGAGTCTGGTAGCGGGGAGATGTGATCTAGTCAGGACCCACACCCCTAGCAAGTGATCCAAAGGAGGAGAGGGATATCACAGACTCAGGGATTCTCCCTAAAAAGTGAAGGGTTCGAGCTCCATATTGGGCACCCCAGCCCAGACATATGACACTGGGAAGATGAGCCCCCTTAGCTGGTTTGAAAACCAGTGGGGCTTATTGGAGGGCTGTAAGGAACTGAGCCTCTGCTCTTGAAGGGCACACACACAGACTTGCGTGCTCCGAGTCCTGTTGCAGAGGCAACAGATTGAAAACTGCCTGGTGCTCGGGCTGGCCTGCTGGGACTGCCCCGGCTGCTCCGCAGCTGACACTGGGCTCCTGCTCCAGTACTGCGGCTCAGCAAGGTGGGGACTGCCATTGCCATTGTGTGCAACATATTCACTGGTTGGGGGGAGTGGAGGCAGCTCAGTAGTGTGGCTCTGACCCCTCAGGCCTCAGCCCCGCCTCTAACCCGGGTGGAGACGGCCATTGGCAGCCTGCACACACGTGCACACAGAAGAAGAGGAGTCAGCTCAGAAGGGCAGCTCCAATCCACTGGGTCCCAACCCAGCCTCTGACTAAGGTGGAGCCTGCCATCCTTCAGGAGAGAATCCCAACACCCTCAAGGCTCCTTCTCCAGCCCTTCTAGCCCCAACCTTGTGCCCCCAAGAGGGGGGTGACTGCCGAGCTTGAGAGAATCCCCGGTTCTCACCTGGCTCTGCCTCTGGCTCCTCTGAATCCAGCCCCACCTACCACCAAGGCAGTGGCTGCCGGCACACCCCAAAAGAAGATGCGTTCTGTGCTCACTTCAGATCCAGCTCTCCCATCAAAGCCGCTGGCCACATGCAGGCTGCACCACGGTGCTCTCACACAAGGTCGCAACTTCAACACCGGCATAGGTAACAGTTTTGCCTAATTTCATAGAGACAAACAGAGAGAGTCAAAATGAGAAGACAGAGGAATATGTTCAAATGAAAGAACAATATAAAACCCCAGAAAAAAATCCTAATGAAACAGAGATAAATAATTTACCTGATAAAGAGTTCAAAGCAACAGTAAAAACAAACGCTCGATGAACTTGGGAAAAGAATAGAGAGAAACACAGTAAGAATTTCAACAGAGAACTAGAAAATATAAAAAAGAATCAACCAGAGCTGAAGAATATAATAATTGAAATGAAAAATATGCTGGAAGGAATTAACAGCAGATCAGGTGATACAGAAGAATGCATAAGCAACCTGGAAGATGGAATAGTGGAATAGTTCGATGAAGATGGAATAGTCTGATTCATCCAATCAGAACAGCAAAAGGAAACAAAAAAAATTTTTAATGAGGATTGTTTAAGGGACCTCTGGGAAAACATCAAGCATTTTACCATTTGCCCTATAGGGGTCCTGGCAGAAGAAGAGAGAGAGAATAATGGCAGAAAATATATTTGATGAAATAATGGCTAATAACTTCCCAGTTACAATTGCATCAAAAAGAATAAAATACCTAGAAATAAATTTAACCAAGGAGGTGAAACACCTATACTCTGAAAAGTATAAGACATTGATGAAGGAAATTGAAGATGATACAAAGAAATGGAAAGATATCTTGTGTTCATGAGTGGAAAAATTAATATTGTTAAAATGTCCATACCACCCAAAGAAATCTACAGATTTAATCAATCCCTATCAAAATATCAAGGGCATTTTTCACAGAACTAGAACAAATAATCCTGAATATTGATGGAACCATCAAAGATCCTGAATAGTCAGTGAGATTTGAAGTGTGAAAGGAACTTGATGCAATGTGGCTGGTTTGAAGACGGGGGGACTATGAAAGAAGTAATATGAGCAGAGCCTCTAGGAGAAGAGAGTGGCCCCTGGCAGCAAGGAAGTGAGGACCTCAGTCCCATAACCACAAGGAACTGAATTTTTCCAATCAACTACATAAACTTGGAAGTGGATTCTTCCCCAGAGCCTCCAGATAAGAGCCCAGCCCAGCTGATACCAGGATTTTAGCCTTGTAATAGCACGAGAGAGAGCCCAGCTAAGTTCACCCAGATTTCTGACTCACAAAGTATGAGTTAATAAATGGATGCCAACTTAAGTGGCTAAGTTTTTGGCAATTTGTTACAGAAGCAATGATAGATAAATATCCAGACAGACCTCGGAGATACTGCAGGTTTGGTTCCAGCAAACATCGTAATAAAGAGAATCACACGAAATTTTTGGTTTCTCAGTGCATATACAAGTTATGTTTACAGTCTACTGACTACTGTAGTCTATTAAGTGTGCAATAGCTTTGTGTCTAAAAATAATGCATATACTTTAATTTAAAATGCTTTTTTGCTAAAAAATTCTAACCATGATCTGAGCCTCCAGTGAGCTGTAGTAGTAACATCCAAGATCATTGATCCCAGATCACCACAACAGATACAATAATAACGCAAAAGTTTGAAAAATGGCTAGAATTGCCAAAATGTGACACGGAGACATGAAGTGAGCAATTGCTGTTGGAAAAATGACACTGAGAAACTTGTTGGATGCAGGGTTGCCGCAAAGCTTCACCTGTAAAAAACACAGTGTCTTCGAAGCACAATGAAGTGCCATAAAACGAGGTCTGCCTGTACTTGGTTGATGTGCCTTGATAACACAGTAACAACAATAAGAAACAGTTTATTGATATGTGCTGAGTACTTTAAAGGGTTTCTCTCAATTAATCTTCATCCCAGCTCTATGACCTTGGTTACAAATTGCTCAAAGTAACCTACTAAGTCGTAAAGCCAGGCTTGGAACAAAGCTGAAATAGAACAAATCCTTCTATTCAACGATAGAATGACCCTACTCCCCACACGTTCCTGCATTGGTTCATCAACAACCCCTGGCCTGCAATCACTGCCAATTTTTCAAATACAGATGCCACATCCCATGTATCATCATTGCTGTCTCCTCATTGCTAAGGGACATCACAGGGCTATATGCATGTCCTCCTTTAGCTCCAGTTTCCCTGTACTCCCCTTCAAGGCTTCTCTGGCTACCCAAACACTCGGGTGCCTCTACTTCCTCCCCATCTCCTGAGCACCAGGTATTAGCATGACTTATTTAGCATTTAGTGTCTTGCAGCATTATGAAAATTCCTCTGTAGTTTATTTCTCGTATTTCTACCCCCCCAGCAAAATATAAGCCTTTTGAGAGAAGGAACTTTTCTGTTTTGGTCACTGCTAGGTTCCAAGCACCAAGAATAATTGTTAATTCACTAGAGATACTCAATACATTTTTGTTGAATGAATGAATACCCCTCTAGGTGGTCACAAAGCACCGAGCTGATCTCCCTGTGCTATGCAGCTGCTTCCCACTAGCGATCTGTTTTACATTTGGTAATATATATTAGTCCATGCCACTCTCTCACTTTGTCCCAGCTTACCCTTCCCCCTCCCCGTGTCCTCAAGTCCATTCTCTACGTCTGCGTCTTTATACCTGTCCTGTCCCTAGGTTCTTTAGAACCATTTTTTTTTTTTTTAGATTCCATATATATGTGTTAGCATACGGTGTTTGTTTTTCTCTTTCTGACTTGCTTCTCTGTATTACAGTCTCTAGGTCCATCCACCTCACTACAAATAACTCAGTTTCATTTCTTTTTATGGCTAATATTCCATTGTATATATATGCCACAGATCTGATCCATTTTAAATCAATTTCTTCCAGAGTTCTGCATGACTTTCCACTTTCTACCATATCTGAACTTCATGGAAATTATGCAGAAGATGAAATATTGGAATTTTCCCTTTTACCCATAGCCATTAGTGCTCTAGCTTGGAATGGGAAATACTATTAGTTAATTGCTTTGTTCCTGGCCTTTATTAGGTGTTTTACATATATGCACTATTTCATGTAACCTTCATACTACTGTCTGAGGTCGGTGCTATAGCTCCCATGTGACCAAAGAAGTTGAAGATCAGAGAAGCCAGGCCAGATTACTTGTCTAATAGAAGCTATGACTGCCATTCAGATAGTTCTGAATACAAAGCCTATGTCTTTCCACTATAGCGTGACCACTAGAACGTACGATCTATGAAAATAGGCTCTTGGTTATTGTTTATTCCTATATCTTTAGTGCCTGGCACATATTTGGAGATCAAATGCACATCTGTTGAAGAAATGAATGAATCAAAGAGCAAATGAAAGAATGATGCCTCTTCTCTGGTTCTGCTTCAGAGGGAAAGGCTCTTATCTTTCATCCAAGGAACTTTGATTTAGATTCTACTGTACATGTTTTAGCAAACCTTCTACTTTCTTCTTGACTTAATAGAGGTATTAGCATACCGGAATTGGAAGCGTTCTTCGAAGGTGGTTTTCAGTTTCCCACCAATGTAGAAATTCTTTTTATAGCCTCCTGGACAGATGGTTGCCAGACTCTGCACAAACACCTCCAGTGATGGAAAACGGAAGAGAACAGGAGGTGGCCTATTTCATTTTGAAGACAGTTCTGATGATTAGAAACATTTTCAATTAATTGAACTGGATTCTGCTGTGTCAGTAAGGATTCTTCATGTTTCAAGGAAAGGAAAGCGCAACTGAAGTTGGATTTTTAAATAATGAGGACTTATCAACTCAGTGATTGAGAAATTCAGTGTTAGGGTGAGTTTTAGGTGTAGTTTTAGCCAGAAACCCAATGTCCTCAGGGGTCTCTTCCATTTCTCGGGAATTATCTCTGCCCTGACATCCTCCAGATGTCAGCAGCCTGCTTAGGATGATTTTCCTGTGTAGTAAGAAAAGAATGAGCAGTTCAGGGGCTTTCTAGCCACACACCACTGTTACACAGAGGAAGAGAGAAAGAGCTTTTACTCCAGCCAATCAAGCAAAACTTGTGAGGCTTATTCTGACTAGATAGGATTAAGACCTAATAATTCATGGGGCCAAGATGGTGAAACATGGTGATGGACTGAACCTAAGTCAAGGGTCCCAAGGGTTCCAAGGCCATGGGAAGGGGAGTATAATGAACACTGTCAGCTACCCTACAATCCTTCCACTCTTCCAACAGAAACCAGATTTTATTCATGTGTCTATTCATTATCCATGCAGTTCATGTGACCCAGAAGAAGCCACTCTACCCCTGGGTGAATTTCATGGTTAACTCCTGATTAACCCAGTACAGTCAGTTCATGGAACTCCTCTGGTGACTGTTATTGGCTTGGGGTTAGGACATAACCTAAATTGAACCAACCAGATAAAGAGGGAAGATTTATATAGCGTGCTTACAGGAGAGGTTATCCTCTCTCCTTGAGGGAGATAAATAGGAAAGTATAAGGTCCTGATTGCCACCAGCAGCTGTTTTGTGACAGTAATAGTGGTCGGACTTAGAAAGAAGCTACTGCTATTGGTAGCAGAAGGGAGATGGAAAGGACCTGGTTATCAGCAATGTTGTTGAGCTCCTAGTAATTCCATGCCTGGACACTTCCCCAGCCATAGATCCCTATATCTCGATTATTTAACTGTTTGAGTTGGGATTTCTACCCTTTGAAATCAAAATTATCTTTACTGACACAGGTAGAATGGATATTGGAGAGGCTATCAATTGGCAGGTGTAACCTCATGGGATTCCTCTGTCATCTATCCATTGGCTCAAAATCTACCACTGAAGAATTTAAGAATGAGTGCCCTCCAAGATGGTGCAATACTTTGTCAGCTAACATGCCTTAGAATTCTATCCTTCAAGCTATTACTCCCAGGCTATTTGATAAATCTCCATATGACATGGCATCCAGACTCTCATCATGTTGGTAATTCTCTCAAAGCTTACAGAATTGGATACCATATTCCAAATGCAGTCTATTCTACTCGGGTATGAGGAGAATATTATGCTCCATATATATGATTCAGCTTGGTGTAATGGAAAGAAACTGGAGTGTCATAGTAATGGATTCAAGTCCGGGATCCACCCACTATAAGCAAATCTGTTAACCACACTAAGCCTCAGCTTTCTTTTTGATAAAATGGGGAAAGCAATCCCTGTTTACCTCAAAACGTTGAATGCAAATCAGGTGAAATAACATATATAAAAGTTCTTTGTAAATTGTAAAACTATTCAAATGTAAGAATGATGATTAATGCATCTTAACGTGGTGTCAGCTTCCTTCGGCAGTTGTATCACATGGCTTAATTACACCCTGCCTTGTTTCAGAAAGAATTTCAGGCATCTTACAAGAGAACATAAAATAGACAAGATAGCATAAATTAGAAACAATTTTTTTTTTTAAAGGAAAAGAACAGTGTAACCCAAAAGCAGACATTGAAAACCTGGCTCAGAGTAGGCACTGAGTAAACATTTTTCAATGAATATTGGGGTTGGTCAAAAACTTTCCTCCAAGCTTTCTAGAAGCCAGTGTGATTACAGACATTGTGTCTGTTTAATGCAGTTCTCAATTCCCATGAAATAAAAATGAATGTAACCTCTCTGTTGGTAGCTTTTCTGGATTTCCTAGCTGAGAAGACACATTATCATCACATTTGCATTAATATCTCAAAGCTCATATTTACATTTACTACATTAGCATATTATGGAACTTGTACCTCTGAGATGTGGCTCTACAGGCCAAGACCCACCCTATGAAACTTTTCACCTGGAGTCTCCTTAACTAGTTTCCAGGCTACCTTCACAGGTCAGAAGACCATGGATGCACTCTCCACCATGAGTGTCCTTGTGCATATCCCCATCACCAGTGCTGAAGTCCTCAGTGTTCAGTTCAGAAGGAAGAAGAGCTTCTGTTCTCACCCAGATCAAGGACAACCTTCTGCCTCCTCATTTCCACCCCACATTCTGCATCTTCTCATTAGATTGGCAGATTGTGCCCCGCTTTCAGGTAAACCCAGCCCCATCCAGAGAAATGTGACTTTACTCTCTGGCCCCCACAGGACAACTACATAAACATGCACAATTTTCACCTGAGTGCAGTTCCCCAGGGCAGAGTTACTCAATCTTAAATGTCCACTAAGTTCAGGTTGAACTTTGCTCCTCAAAGCTGGTTTTCATGGTTCCTTTAGTCTGAGGAGAAGATCAGACTTGCTCCTCCAAAAACAGGTTTGTTGAATGAAGGCATGAATAAATGATACGTACAGTTTAAAGCAACTTTTCTGAGTTGCATTCATGCAGTCAAAGTACTCAAGGCTATCAAAATGGTCATGGTGATTAACTGAATTATTTTATATAGGTTTCACTTAATTTTCAAAGAAGTGCTGCAATTAAGTGTACACATAAGGAAATTGAGGATTAGAGTTAATAGTAACCTTTCTAGGTTGGTAGAACTAGTGGGCAGCAGCCAGGTGTGGCTTCAGATTTGTCTAATTGTAAACTCTGTCACTTAATCTGGCCTTAATGCAGCTATGTAGGACCTACATGATTAAAAGAAGAGATGAATCAATTCAACAAATATCCCTTGAACCCATACTGTGTGCTAAAACTTGCATTTGGCCCTTCAGCTCTATTACTTATCTTTCGTTAATGAATTTATTAACTTTTCCAATAAAATCTTTATTCTCTATTTAAAGCAGAGTAGAGCTTCCTCCTTGGATTTCACTTTTAAGGATATTGCCTAGGACTTGGTACCCAAATGACAGATGCCCCATGAATACAGAACCCTTAAACAGAGGGAACACAGCGCTTCCTCCCTCCCCCCATGCTGTACCACTTACTTTATGTATTATTATCTCACATTTAATTAGCCTAGGGAATTCCTTCCAAAGCCTCAGGCAACTGCTTCCAGTCCTGGGATTTATCACCGTTTGCTTCATCTTGGGGGGGTCTGCCATTTGCAGTTAGGGACCTCCGTCTTTGGTTTTCCTCCCGGGAAAAGCAGTAGTTAGTATCTGTCGCTGTCTCACCAGTGCTGACTGAAGTCCTTGTTGGGGTTTGGTTCTGATAAGCTCGCCGAGGGGCCTATTATGTTAGCTTCCCAGGGCCAGAGAGCGAGTCAGAGAGAGAGAACAGGTCCCTGAAACCTGGACGGTATATGCATGAGAATGTGTTTGTTGGAGGCATGCAACCAGGGGAGTGTAAATCTGTCGGTTAGCTGGAAATGAATACAAATCAGCCCTCATTTGTATTCATTGATTCCACGAGCTATCGGGTTTGAGAGGCTGCAGGACTTAGAACACTCCAGACAGGGATGAAAAGCCTGGCTTCTTGTCTCGGCTGTGCCACTAACTTGCCACTAACTTGCTGGGCACATTATTTGCTGCTCGAGTCTCAGAGTCTCCCTCCGTAAGGCAGGTTCATCAATAACTGCCTTTCTACAGAACAGTGGGTTTCTCATGGGTCAGACAGGCCCATTCTTTTCTTTTCTTAACATCTTTATTGGAGTATAATTGCTTTACAATGGTGTGTTAGTTTCTGCTGTATAACATAGTGAATCAGCTATACATATACATATATCCCCATATCCCCTCCCTCTCGCGTCTCCCTCCCACCCTCCCTATCCCCTTTAGGTGGTCACAAAGCCCGGAGTTGATCTCCTTGTGCGGTGCTTCCCACTAGCTATCTATTTTACGTTTGGTAGTGTATATATGTCCATGCCACTCTCTCACTTTGTCCCGGCTTACCCTTCCCCTTCCCCGTGTCCTCAAGTCCATTCTCTATGTCTGTGTCTTTATTCCTGTCCTGCCCCTAGGTTCTTCAGAACCTTATTTATTTATTTTTTTTTTAGATTCCGTATATATGTGTTAGCGTACTTTGTCCCAGCTTATCCTTCCCCTTCCCCGTGTCCTCAAGTCCATTCTCTATGTCTGTGTCTTTATTCCTGTCCTGCCCCTAGGTTCTTAAGATTCCTTATATATGTGTTAGCGTACGGTATTAGGCCCATTCTTGAACCCCATCTCCACCACTTGCTGGTTGTGTAGCACTGAGCACGTTACTTAAACCTCCGAGCCTCGATTTCTCATCTGAACGGTGGGAATGAGAGTAATAGCTAACTCACAAGGCCATTGTGGAGCTTAAAGGAAGCAGAGCAGGTAAAGTATTTAACACAGAACTTGGCACATGGTAAGCACTGAAATAACGTCAGTGGTTCTTGTCAATATTATTTTCCCATACGGTGCTTGTAAATAGCAAATGAGACTTTATGTATACTCCCATTTGATACAGCCCCATGAAGTAATTGTAATTATATATGGACAATAAAACCTACATTATGGGTTTAAGGGATCATTGATATTGAGCTCTACTCAGCAATATACTCAGATAATAGAAACACCTATCTTTAGACTCACAGGATTTTAGAGATGATCGGACCCTGCTCTCTTGTTTTATAGGTGAGAATATGGAGGCACGATGAAATAGAATTACTTGTCAATATCCGGAGCTAATTAGGGCCAGATTGGGACTGGAAACCAGATCTTATGACTCAGCATATGGTTATATTTCCATCTGTTCCATTTAACGTACCAGGAAGCTAAAGTTGGAGAGACAACGTATTGCCTGTAGTCACATAGGTGAGTAGGGATAGCTCTAGGAATTATATTTATAACGGTTCACCTTTATGGCGTGCTTTGTAGATGCCAAGCCTTGTCTCAGTGCTTTGTGTATATCAACAAATTTAATCCCTACAATCTTATGAGTTACTATTAGGATCCTCATTTTTCAGATGTGGGGTTGGAGACCCAGAGAGGTCAAGTAAGTTGCCCAAGGATACACAGGAGGCAACCACATCTGAACACAGATCATCTGGATTCTGAGTCTGCATAATTCATCTCCACAGTATTCTGAGTCTCTCTACCTGACCCTGTTATTTTTTTCCCCCTTGAGGTACAAATAAATCTGAGCTCTAGCTGGGGAAATAAGGTATAAAGATAAGGAACAGTGTCAGTAGACATACAAGCCAGTCACTGGTGATGAGAGAGAACATGTTTGCAAGGAGGCTAAGGAGCCTGTGGGTAGCAAAGGAGCCAGCATTTGTTTTGAGCCTGTTGCTTTTAAGTTTCAGTGTTATTAGAACCTCTCTGATGATGGCATGGGACACTGTTATCTAAACTAACCAGCTATGGCCCACGGAAGGATCAGTAGTAGTACCTGCAGTTCAAGTGTCACTGTATCTAAAGCATAGACCCTGGACCAGAGATCTGCTTTCCACTGGGGATGGAGGCTGCCTTGCCCTCCACCTGCATATCCTGGAAAAACCACTGCTGGCAGCCCTGGCCTCAAGGCAGCAACACATGGGCTCACTGGACAATGTGGCCCAGATTTTAAACTCAACCCTGTATGAAGCAAGGGGAGGAAATAGAGGCTCATCTGCTGGCTGGTGATCCAGCCAGCAGCCTCTATAGATAGATCATCTATCTTTCTGTAAAGTATCTGCAAACACAGCCGCCTTTTTTGTGCTGATTAAACATTCTTGGAGGATTCAGGAGAAATGGGGAAGGCCCCCATAGGAAACTCTGGGCTTCTTGATAATCTGGGCATATGGGAAGCTTGAGAAATTAATTGTACTATTAAAAGAGCTGTGACTTTATTTGTTCTACAGCTAGTTACATGAAATAATAGTGAGGATGTTAATGAGAGCTTACGATGCTCCAGGCACAGTATCAAGTAATTTACATAACTTAACTCCTTTAATCTTTGCAGTACGAAGGGGTAGGCTGTACTATCCACATTTTACACGCAAGGTGACTGAGCCCCGAGAAGGGAAATCACTCGTCCAAGGTCACAAAACTGGGGCAGAGCCAGAGTTCAGACTCCACATTTCTGATAGCAAAGGCTGTCCCTTCCCGCTGGGAAACACAGCCATGCTTGGAATAAAGAGGCAGAAGTATTGTAGTAAACATGGTAAACACACTGGATTAGAGGATGTGTATGGTGAGTTTTGGTAAGTTCTCTGGCATGGAACAAGCTAAATCATCAGTGCGTCTTACCTTTAAGAGAGAAGGTCCAGTGGAAGAAGCTGGTGTCCAAATGGAAGGAGTAGCCCTACTGAGCTCACGGGCTGCCAGGTGAGCTTGGCCAAGTGGATTTTCTTCCTAGTCTAAGAGCCGTCCTGCTGGAAAAACCAGGCACAGCACAAGAGCCTTTGTCTGAAAAACAAATCTCGTAACTGAGCCAGGCTTTGTCACTGGGGGAAAAATTGCCACTAAATGAGAGGCAGGAAGCATCCTTTTCTAACCGCCAGAGCTACTCCAGGGCTGTGTGAAAACATGCCAGTAGGCAATGTAATTAGCAAATCCTGACACCAGTGGCTGCATCTCTCCTGGGCAACGTCTGTGTTAGAGCCAACATCTGCCTGCTTACCCTGCCCAGCCAGGACGGAGGCTACACCAGCCCTGCAGCCCGCACACTCCACGCCAGGCACACCTGGCAGAGCCCTGCCCCCCAAGGGCTGTGTGGCATGGCCATCTTGAGGAAGGGCCCAGCCTGAAGGCCCAAAGGTCCCAGGTGGTCCCACAATCAACGCTGCAGCTGCCAACGGAACCCCTCGCCTGTGAATACTGACCACGGCTCAGAAGACCAGAGAAGCACAATAAATAAGATTGAAGTGCACACTGAGCATATTAGAATGTCTCTGCTGCAAGGCACTTGCAAAATTTGTTTGTTCAACAGAACTAATAACATTAGCTAGCACTGACTGGACAGGGGGATTAGGTGCCAGTTCCTCTTCCAAGTGCCTTGGGCACATGATCTCCATCGATCCTTACAACACAGGGAGGAAGGTGTAACTACACACTCCATTCTCCAGATTGGGAAACGGAAGCTCAGAGAGGCTAAGTAACTTGACCACAATACCGGTAAGAGGCAGAGCCCAGGTAGAATTAGAGTTAGTCCCAGCTCAGAAAATTCTCATTCCACACTGTCTTCTGCCCCAGTGCCATCCTTGGTAAAGTGAATCCTGAAGCACGTACCCCAGGGAGTCAATCCCTTTTAAAAGGAAGACGCAAAGGCACATCTGCCTATTTCATACATTTTTGTGACTATATATTCACAGTCATGACTAGTAGCAGCACAGTTTCCTGGGGATGATGAATCTGGATTGGAACTCTGGTCCAAGAGTTGATTGGGCAAAGAAGTGACTCTCAGGAAAAGTAAAGCTTGGAATTTTAAGCAAGAGTCCGTATGTCCTTTTTTTCCCTCTGGGTCTTAATTTTATCTCTAAAGCTAGAGAGCAGGACAGCAGAATATCTGAGTTTCCTTCCACCTCCATAATGCTGTGATCCCTCAGAAAACCTGCAGCACAGGCATGATGAGAGCAAAGGAGACGCAACCAGCCCCAATGCCTGGAAATGATGCATCAATGTTGGGTCCGTTACCCTCTGTCCTTCTTCCCCCCTGTAACCTCTTTCTCCTTTTCCACCTGTCCAAATTCTCTCAAACGGCATAATTCCAACTCTTGTGCCATTTGTTGCCCGAGGCCTTGGATGAGCCACTGAGGTAGAGGTGGCTTCTTTTTCTCCAAAACCACCGGAACTCCACCAGCATTTCAGTGCCTCTTCTGTGCTGTCTTGTAGCACAACAAGGTTGAGAACTGCATGTTAGTGCCGCTTGGACTGGCCAGCAGGTGTGAGCCAACAGGTGCCTAGGGGTGGTGGCGGCTGGAGTGGTAGAAAGAGGAGCATTGCATGAAGAAGTTGCGTGCAGGGACTCGGGGAGTGGAGAGGGGAAAGATATTCTGCTGAGTGTGAGAGTTTAGGGAGAGGGACACACAACTTACAAAAAGAATTATTAGGAATTATTAGAGTCAATTGTATCCCCACCCCTTAATATTTAGAGTAAGACAGCTGGGAAAAATATGATTGCCATTAATTACCTCTTGGCGACTGGACTCCTTGAATGCGACTCTGAAGAGCCTGGGCCACGTGGAGCACTGAGATTAATACGGTTTAGAGCTATGTGAACTGACATTGTATGTAACTGTTTATGGTGATTTCCCACCATGCTCTAAATTCACCTGCCTCCCACCCTGTGCTTGAGATTTGCTCCATTGCCCATGTTTCCCTTCATGTCAGCTTGCTTTTGTTCCTACTTTTCTTTCTGTCTGGAATTTCCTTTCTTTTCGCCCTCTGGAATCCATCTCTCTAGATTCATCTCAAGCATCAGCTTTTTGAAGGCTCCCCAGGTATTACAGCCAAGTAGAACTATCCACTCGCTCCAGTGCCTGCACTGTAGCCGGGTTAGATATGGACGGATGCTATAGACTTTTACCTCCATTGAATTATTTACAGATCTGTGTCCTCCACCACATAGTGACCAACTGGGGGGCTGAGGCCATACCAGACTCCTTTTTAATCTCCAGTGCTTGGCAAGTGTTTGCTGAATTAGCAAAGATGAGAACTTTCAAGGCACCAAGTGCAAAGTTTTTATATGATTAATAATTAATAATAGCTCACATTTATTCAGTGTTTACTATTTATCAGAGAGAATGCCAACGCTTTCAATGATTATCAGATTTAATCTGTTCACCAACTCTATAAATAACCATGTAAAGTAGGTTCTACTACTACCACCATTTTATTTATGAGAAAAATGAGGCTTAAGAGAGAATAAGTAGCTCAAGTCTCTACTACTAGCAACTGGATGATCCAGGAATCAAAACTAAATTGAACTCATGTATTAAACTTCAATATTGTATTGTATCAGGATGGAAAAAGGTGAAGGAGGGAACAAATTCTATATAACATGAAAACAGGAGTCAAATATTACCAAGGTGTTATAATGAAGTAACATGTCTAAATTTTAAATAAGCACATATCAGCTTATAAAACTTGATATTGATTATGCATCCTCTGATTATTATATGTGGTTGATTATTATCCCTTTTTTGGGTAGCCACCTAAGGAAGCTGCAGATTCTAGGCCATGTTTACTCGGATTTCTTCAGTAAGAATAGCCAACTCAAAGACATCTTTATGCACTGAGAGGATGCCTTATTTGGAAAGAGTTGAAAGTCACTGGGACCCAAGCCTGAGCAATATGGTGGGCTACCAGGCAATATGGAGAAACTCCATTCTCTTAGTTTAGGAAAGGAACGTAATGTTATATAGGAAGAGAAAGGTCTTTGAAGCCACAAAGCCCTCAGTTCCCATCTCCTACCTGACACTTAGAAAATGTTTGACTTTGGAAAATCACGTAACATTTCCAAGCTTCCCCTTCTTGTAGTGAAATGGAAATGGTAATAGCATGTATTTCACAGTGCAATTTGTTGTGCAATTGAACAAAGATAAGGTGTGTAAAAAACATAGTACAGTGCCTGGCGCATAGCAAACATGAGATAGTCCTCTGACAGGCAAGATTTTCAAATGATGAGCCTAATTTTCAAGTGTACGTTTGAGCGTGTGCTTATGAAGTACAGGCCAGTCCTACTAGAAGATCCAGAAAAGTTCTAAGGCAAGACTGTATCATGTAAGATCTGCAAAGTGTTCCCCTTTGAAGATGAGCTTTCATTCCAAATGCATTAATTCAGGTGAAATCAGTGAACATCTTACTTTAGACACACCTCGTACATCTCTGTATCCCCTAAGGTATTTTGTGCACTAAAAGACCTCAGCAAATACTTGGCTAATTGACTCACAATTTGAGGACTTGGTTGGAACTCATAGGGGTAGAGAAGTAGTTACCATAGGTTGCTCCCTCCACTCTGGCCACCTCCTTCGGGTATCCTTTCTTCAGTGCTACAGAGACTGGAAAACTAAAAGTGGATTTCTTAGACTCCCTTGGAGCTAAGATTTTGGATATGAGTTTTGGTTTTGCTTTCAGACACACTTGACAGCACTTGAATCAGACCCAGGTTAGGCAGGGAAGGTTGTAACATAGGAGGCATTGTGTTGCTGGTATTGACCTTGCAGTCTTGGTATGACCTTGGAACCAAGAGTCCCTGCAGTGCCTTCCTAGCCTTTAGCATCCTTCCTGTGATACAGGCAGTAGTTCCTCTGGTAGCCATTTCTACAGTGCTATTCTAGAAATCAATCTTGAAGGACATAGCTACAGCCTGCGTCTCTAGCTCCTCTAATAATTCCCTGTATTAAATCTCTCAAAAATTGTTAAAGGAGTCTTGCCATCTGTAGCTAAGCACGGATGGATACAATATGTGGCGCCAGAAATGGTTATAGACATTGGATTCCCGAGGATGAAAATCTGAAATAGGTTATGTGACCTGGCTAAGTTGAAGGTAGTGAAGCCCTGGTTACCATTAAAGACTAGAACAGTAGTAACTTATATTACCCAATGGTAAAATAGTACTGAAATGATCACATGTGGTCGTCTGGAATGAAGCATCTACTGAAGGCATTTTTAATGCAAAAATAGTTTATTATGATATTGTTTATGTAAAGTTAGGTAATATTTACAATAGAAATGATCAGCTACATCCATGGGAATCTAGCATGTCACACAAAGGAATAAATATTTTGACAAAGTAACACTTCAGTTGTAGTGAGCAGTTGATCAGAAATTTTGTTTTTTAAAAAGAGCCTCAAACTAAACGGTAAAAGTCTTGAATTGTCAGAGAGCAGCAAGCTGACGAGGCTCTTCTCTTCAAGAGGCCCCGGGAGTCCCACGGGAGATGGGCCCCTCCCAGGGAAGACATAGTTTTGACAAACAGAGTGATAGCTGTTTTTGTTCTGCTGACACCCAGTACCTGGCATCTGACAAAGGTATAGTGAACTAAGATAGTAAACAGAGGAATGGGTCTGGCTTACCTTCTTTTTCCAACATGCAACGTATTTGAACATCCACACTACTTTCCCCTGAACGGTATTTGACACTAGCCTGAAATTGGCGGGGGCTCCATGACTATGCCATATCATTCTTCCAAATGAAATTATTACAGTTTTCTATAAGTGAGTATGTATGTGTTTATACATACAAGTGAGAATGAATTATTCCCTAAAAATAGCTTAATTTCATTTTAGGGAAAACAAAACTGGCGTTATGGTCTTTATGGATATGCTAGTGAATGTCAGTGTTTTTCCACAAACTGTCCAGCCCAAAATTTGAGAAATGTCCATCTGTCAAAAACCCTGGAGGATGCCTGCTCTCTTCACTTCACCCCTTCCCCGGTGGCTTGACAAGTCCTACCATTTGGGAACTTGGACTGGTCCTGTTGGCAACAACCGTGAAGAGCCCCCAGAAGTCCTCCCTCAAAATTTGGAATTGTGTTTACTAAAATAGGTACTGAAGTTTCCTGTCTCTGGTGCCAGATAATATTGTCTACACAAGAACAAATTTAATCTATGCCACACAGTAATTGCCAGGCACCCCCCAAGGTGATGTGTTTGACTATGCAGCAAAGATAAAAGTTTCTCCAAGGACCAACTCTCAGCATATTTGCCAAATTTAATTTTATATTCTTACTTACAAGGTTTTTTTTCTTGCATTATTTATTAAGAAAAATAGAAGTGCTGTAACCATTTTTCTTTTGATAAAACTCAGGCAGCCACAGCCCAGTCTTCCCTTGGGTCCTCAACAAAGCAGTTTTATCTCTCCACCTCCTGGCCACAGACCACTCAGAGATCAATGCTTCTGCAGCCCCTTCTGTCTTTAACGGAGAAGAGGAAAGAGAAGCTGGGCTGCTGAATGTGTAAATCCTCCCTGGTAGACAGTCTTTGTTGTCTGTTCTTGGTGTGGGGAGGCTGAACTCTAACCCCAAAACCCAAAAAAGCTTAGAAGGAAGCTCTACAAGGTGTTCATGGAGAGAATATTGAAGGTTAAAGAAGAAAGCTAAAAGGAATCTCAGTGAAAAGGACTTGACTATGGTGTGTTTTTGTTTCTTCAATTCACAGGATAAAATGGTAGCATTATGTCGAAAGAAAGGAAAGGCGTGTCTCTGGCAATATCGACCCTGATGAAGGTTAGTCTCTATACCATTTGGAGGGCTTGGGGTTCCTCAACTGGGCCATGTAAGCTAGGCTTCAGGGCCATCTGACCATAGACCCAGACAATGTCAGCTGTGGTGCTCGACAATGCTGACTTCAAGATCCAGGGGTATCCAAGCCAGCAGGACAGAATAGTGATGAGTTCCAAGGTACCAGTGAGTGGCATCTGGCATTAGAGTTTTGCTACCTTGATTCCCACCGCCTGGTGGGGGGATGGTCTTTCTTTTTCTCTTCTCTATTTCCTCATTCTGTCTTGCCTTCTGATTGACTCTCCAGTGTCCCTCCTAGTACTAGAACTTGATCCCGCTCTGTCCCCACCCCCTGCAGCCTACTGGATGGGCTTCTGAAAAGCTGTCCATGGCTGTCTGTCTCACCATTGTATCTGTCTCCACAGAACAGTGGAAGCTGCTCTAATCCAGGCTGGTTGGAATTCTCTGGCTTCTACCTAAATGACTCCAAGTATTGCTTCTTCCTGAGATTTCTGCTGTGGGCCCCACTCACCAGATTTGACTCCCAGGATAACAACATTGGCCCCTATTAAACTTGCCATGAACTTTGAATGTGCTATAGCTTTCCCTGAGGTGAAATTGTTTCATTTATCAAACATTCCTTAGTCTTGGGAGCTGAGATCCAGAGAAGAATAAGGACGTGGTCTCTGCTGCAATAGATAGGCATAGAAATAATCAGTATTTCAAAATAATCAGGTGTTGTAAAAAAAAGTGAGTTGAGGTTAGTCTTATACTGTTTCGGCTGCTGTAACTAAATACCATAGACTGGGTGACTTATAAACAACAGAAATTTATTTCTTCAGTTCTAGAGGCTGGAAGTATAAGATCAAGGTGCCAGCATGGTTGGGTGAGTGCAATCTTCTGGGTTGCAAGTTTCTCATTGCACCATCATGTTGTAGAGGGAGAAAGGGAACTCTCTTGGGCCTCTTCGATAAAGACATTAATCTCATTCACGAGAGCTCTGCCCTCATGACCCAGTCACCTCCCAAAGGCCTCATCTCCCAATACCGCCATCACACTGGTCAATAGGATTGCAACGTACCAATTTCGGAGGGGACGCAAACACTCAGACCATAGCGAGAAAACAGTTGTGCTAGAATGTGAAGAAGAAATAAGAATTTCCTCGATGATGAAAGGAAAGACAATTCAGCTAGAGTAAACAGCGCGTAAGAAGACATAGCATTGGGCCTCCCTGGCGGCGCAGTGGTTGAGAGTCCCCCTGCCGATGCAGGGGACACGGGTTCGTGCCCCGGTCCGGGAGGATCCCACATGCCGCGGAGCGGCTGGGCCCGTGAGCCATGGCCGCAGAGCCTGCGCGTCCGGAGCCTGTGCTCCGCAACAGGAAGGAGAGGCCACAACAGTGAGAGGCCCGCGTAACGCAAAAAAAAAAAAAAAAAAAAAAAGAAGAAGACATAGCATTGTGAAAGGCCATGGTGTTTCCAAGTTACATGGAAAAGTTCCATTTGGCAGTAGCAGAGGCTGTGGTGGAGGGCAGCCAGAGTGGTCAACTGGGTGCTGGGGTTCAGATCATGAAAAGTCTGGGGTCTCATGCTAAGGAGATAGGAGCCTATGAGTGACTCTAAGGCAGGAGTGGACAAACTACAACCCATGGGCCAATCTGGCAGACTGCCTGTTTTTGTAAATGCAGTTCTATTGAACACAGCTATCGCCATTCATATACTTGCTGTGTCTGGCTCTTCATTAGTTTTGCAAAGACAGAGTTGAGTAGTTTCAACAGAGGCTGTCTGGCCTAAAAAGTCTAAAACATACACTATCTGAGCTTTTATAGAAAGAGTTTGCAGACCCTTGTGGTAAGCCAAGGAATGATATGGTCAGATGGACATTTTAGAAAGACCATTCTAAAAACTGTGTGAGGCTCTGCATAAGACCTCATTTGGAAAAATAAAAGATGCTGTTTCTAGAAGACTTGAAAACCTCTAGACTGCTTGATAAAACCCAAATCTCTTGGCCATGTACAGCATTATTAGAATTTCTTCACTTCTCTCAAACCTGAAATCATGTTTATATATCGGTCTCTAAGTCAGAACAAATTCCTTTAGGGCAAGGAATTTTAACATTTTAATTTTTTTGTCTTCGTATCCCTGATGTCTGTCTTACTGTCTGCCCCCTTTGGCCTAATAACTGAATTGAAAGGAATTGTTGAATCACTGCCCAATGGACATGGAGAACCACCATCATCCCATTCACCGGCTCTGAGTGTCCCCCTGGCTGGGTGCCCATTTGCAAGTGGGAACACCGAGAGGTGGTGATCTGGTCTTTTGCCTTGCCTGGAGCCCTCAGAAAGACTTTGATTTGAGAAGGCTTTTATACTGGTATGTCTGCAACTCTTTTGCCTTTAGGTACCTGGAGAAGATCTATTTTGAGGTCTTCTCCAGGCTGTGTCCCCAGGTAGACATCTCCTTGGCTGAGGTCCTAGAGAGAAGAGAGCAAGGTGAGGGTTGGCTTTACTTCCGGCCACCGGGAGTCCTTTATGAGGCTAGTGGGCATTTGCAAATGAAGATCAAGAACGAGGCAAACAACCCAGCAAGCGATAACTGCCAAGCTGGCCTAATCTTAATGAAATCTGCAACATATATTTATATAAATCAGAATGACTCTCTCTTGCTTGTTTTCCATGTAATTTGCTCAGATGGGTTTGGAATGACATGGCCGATTGTTTTGCTACTGACTTTGCCCTATTTTGAAGAGCCCCTCAGCAGCCCACGCCACGCTCACAATGACATCCAGCTGGTCCAGTGGGACCTCAAGCCCATTGAAAATGCGTTACGTTTAACTCCTTCTCCTCCCGAAAGCCAGGAATTGTCTTTTAACCTGAATCTCAAAGAGGATGTGGTGGAGGGAAATGTGGGTGTGATGATTACTAGTGGGGTCTGATTGACAATACTTTGCCTCCATCTCAAAACAGTTCTCCATCCTGCTGTCCTCAGGGATTCCAGGGTTCCCAGAATGGAGCTCTTTAGCATCCATTGCTGTCATTATGACTCAGCTTGCCAATCTGGGCACGAAGAAGCCAGAACAAACAGGTCACAACAAGGTATGGAAGCAGGATGCTGATGGTATAGCCTCACATCCTCACCCCGATTCACTCCCTCCCCTGGCACCCCACACCTGTCACGCTCCTCCTGCGTCCTCCCTTCTTGTCTCTTCAATTCGATGGTTCTCCAAACGTGCTCTGAGCATGAGCTGCCCCAAAAGCAACTCAGGTGTTTGTTTAAAAATTTTCTAAATATCTTGGGCTGTAGCCCCAGAATGTGCTTTTTTAACAGACTCTGGATGATTCCTATGCTCATTCAAGTTTGAGAATCATTGAGCTTAACCTAGATATTGAGGGGACTTTGTTCTGTTATTATAGTTTGGATCTGTCCTGTTTTTAATTTGTCCAGTGTCCAAGACTCCTTCTATGATCCCCCCAATTCTGTATACCCATGACTGAGATTACCCGGGTCATTTCTGATCCTTTTATCTTATTCTTTTATCGGTAGGGTCTTATACTTGCAGTTTTGTCTAGCTGAACCAGCCTTATCCCATCGCTCTGCATGGCTGGCTCCATCCCATTCTTTTAGGTCTCAGTTCAAATGTCACCTCCTCAGAGAGGCCTTCCCTGATCATCATATTTAAAGTTCTACCTTCAACTTGGTACCTATCACATCATTCTGCTTCTTTTCTTCAGAGCGGGTGGCACAGTCTGTAATTATGCTGCTGTTCCCTCATTTGTGTTTGCTGTGTTATCTCCCATGGGAATGTAAGCTTTATGAGGTCAGGAGCCTGCTTCATCGCATTCTCTACTGCATCTCCAGAACCTAGCCCAGTACCTCACATGTTGCAGGCATTCAGTAAACATCTGCTGAGTGAATGGATGGATGATGGAATCAAGGAAGATGACACATTTCAATAGAAGTCAAGCCATACATGCCATCCTCAGCAAGTGGTCCGGGGGTCCTAGATGATGGAGCCGAGGCAGAGGTGCAGTGTCTCACGCTGGCATTCAGGGTTCCCCACCATGTGGCCCTCATCCATCTATTTGGACCCCATCTCTCATTAGACCCTACGTGTGCCCTATACTCTGCTCATCACTCCCTATTCCTGAGCCACACCTTTTGTATTCTTACCTCTAATACCTTTCCTCAACTGTTCCCTCTACTAAGAATTCCTACTCTCCCTTTGTGGCCTCATAATTCTACTCCTTTGAAAGTGCTATGTGTAAGACTCAATCAATAAATGCAGAAATATTTAGTGAGTGACTTGTAGGTGCCTGGCATTGGGGCTACAGGGCTGAAAAAACTGCCATTACCTCTGTGTGACCTCAGGAAGCCACTTCCTCACAGTGGGTCTCGGTTGACTCATCTGCCGCTGTCCAAGGTGTTTGTGTCTCTACAGGTTCCTCTGGCTCTGAACTTACTCTGACGCTTATAGTGGAACCGTAGGCATTGTGTTAGGTCAGAGGAGAGAGGGAATATCTGGGGCAGGTTCTGCATCCCCTCTAATGCTGCCACATAGAAAAACTCCGCTCTGTCTTTGATCAGCTCTTGTCTTCTCTCGCCTCAGCGCCTCTCAGACAGTCAGGCAACATGTAACGTTGGGTAGAAATCAATGCAGCCAATTTCTAAAAAAAAAAAAAAAAAAGCCCCAGTGTCACATTGCGGATCATAATAGATTAGCAGCAACTTCAGTTCAGAGGAGTCCTTAAATATCGGGTTCCCCTGAGCACTTCCAGGAAGAGAGCTTCCCAAACCAGATTGAACCTGCCCCAGAGTGAGACTCGGGTCGCCTCCCTACGGGAATAAGAGTTTGAATGTGAAGCTGCAAAGAGAGTTTCAAGTGTACTGCCTGGCCAGCATCCCACCTGCCCCAGCTGGGGCCCTCTTATTGGAACAAAAGACAACGGAATGAACTTTAATTCTCCTTGTAGCCACATCCTTTCAAGATGCATCTGAGCTGAATGAGAAAAGGCCTCTATAGATCTCCCCCGCAACGAAATGACATGTAAGGGCTTTGGGGGTGGACAGACCTAGGTTTGAACCCTGAGCCCTCTTTTTATTGGCTACAGAACCTTACTCCTGTTGTTTAATGTTCTAGTTTTGTCTTTTGTCAAAGGAGCCGTTGGGAGAATCATTAGCTATCACATGGGGCATCTGGCAACATGCCGGGGACATTACAGGTGATCAATAAATTATGTTCCTTTTCTCTTTGTCTATTATTCTTGTCCTGGCTCTGAGCCTATATGGTCATCTTTGAACCTACAATTCTTTGAACACGCCCTGCCTCCCAACCCATTTTTCAGTCCAGGTGTTTGCCGGAAGGTATAAAGCTCCGCTGCCTGCCACAGGCCAAATTCAGCCACCCAGCCTGCTGACTTGTACTCCTAACCTTGTGTATATTTCCGGCGTCATGCTTATCAAAGTCGATCAAGATTGTCTGGGCTGCCTCCCAACTTCCCTCCCAAGATGGAGAGTTGTTTAAGGATCTGCGCATTGTATTTGTTTCTATATCCCTATCACCAGGCAAAGCACCTGGTACATAATAAGTGTTCTGATTTTTCGTGGTTGAGAGATTTGAAACAACACCCTGGATGAGGGGGAGACACAGTGGAAGCAGGCGATTCAGCAGCTGCTGGCTGGCAAAGAGGTCAAGAGGGACACATAGCTCTATTTGTTACAGAAATCCAACGTATGACAACAGCCCTTCATAGGCAAGAAATGACTTTTTATTCTCTACACACTCATTCATTCAACAAATATTTATTGAACATCAATTCTGCATGAGATGCTGTGAGGCAAAACTAGAAATGAACTTTGAATCCAGCCTTCTTCAAATCAACCCAGTTCAGTTTGGAAAGGATTGGATGAGGTAGCCCTGAAATGAGAGTCACTATAAAACCAAAGACTTGCTCTTTGCCTTCAAGGAGTCCAAAGTCTGGCTGGAGAGACAAGACTAAAAAGCAAGGAGTAATTATGTATTTAAGATATTAATCATATTGTCTGTCCCGTTAGTGCAAATATTTTGTCAGTTTGCTCTTTGCTTTTTATTTTGTTTACCTGCATGTTGACATGGAGAAACTTCTGTGTGCAGTCAAATCTATCAATCATTTTCTTTCAGCCTCTTTGGGTACATGAGTGCGCCTATGAAGGCTCTGCTTGTTTCTGCGTTGGTGGGATTTTTATTTTTGCTCACTGGCAATTCCTATTTCTATGCGGTGAGACCATATTGAATTTGTAGTAAGAAAACCGTTTTTTTTTTCCATTTTGCAAAGGATCATTATAAAATCAAACAGAATACATCAGAATTGAACAAAGAACCTAAGTATATCCAGGAAGAGTGAAAATGTGTTCCAAACCTTCTGATTAAGAAAGCAAGGAAATGTGTATTATCTTTAAGAATTATTTCCATGAAAAATGTCAAACTGAAAGAAAATAAATCTTAAGCTGTATTGAAAATTAATTTCTGTAGCCTAACTTCTTTCTTAGCCATTTAAATAAATGAAGCATGGTTGCGAAAATGAGAAATTGTGTGAGGACCGAGGAGTATTCATGTCAGCATTGTGCCATCTAGGAGCAGTAACTGGACAGGGAAATAGACCCGGAAATTACTTGTGAATCAGACTCAATACAGATTTATTGAGATCATTAGAGTATAACTCATTTAGCCAGTACAACAACTGTGCAGATATATGCTTTTATTCCCATTTTAAAGATGAGGAAACTAAGACACCGAGATACCAAACCATCTCCTTAAAGCGTGTGCATTTGAAATTCAAACCTATAGCTTTCAATAAAATTGAAACTGGAGACCCTCCAGAAAGTTCCCTACATGGAGTCTGAGAACCCCTTTCCCGCTTCCCCCAAGCTGCCTTGTGATGTTTTTCCTTTTAGGGGAAGCAGATGAGACTGGTAAAATGGACACCAGGTTTGAATATCCCCAAGAAGACAAAACCATTTAGGTCATGCAAGCAGAACTAAATTTAGCTTAAGCTAAACTTCACTTGGGTTATTTCTTACAAATGTCACTGATAATCATAAACAAAACTTGTCATCTTCTTAAAATAGTACAGGATAATAACTTTTAACCAGTCCCCCGCTGTCTGGAAACCCCATTGTAATAATCAATCCCTGTAAAGATTATTTATTAAAACAACTTCCTCATTTTTACTTTATAAGCTTCCTGTAATGTGCCTCTGAGCTTCATGCGAATTTGGGGTTGGAATTCTCCCAGTTTGTGAACTGTTCTTTTGTGAACAATAAACTCTTACTAGATACTATTTTACTGATCTGTCTGGTTTTAATTTTTACTGTTTCTGGATTTTAGACAAGACACACAGGCTGTGGCTATTATCAATTATTTTTAAGCTGGGTGCCCATCTCAGAGATGCACCACCCCTTTGCCACATGGGAGAAAAGTGTTTGCAACCTCCTGTTTCATGCTCCTTGCTTGGCAAGCATACTCACTTGCCTGTTCTGTTGGTGTCAACATCAGGAAGAAGTGTGAGCCCCTTTGGAGCTTACATAAGACAAAAGATGATTATGAATTGATTTTCCCATAAGGAGTGACCTGTCTCTCCAGTGGGGGGTTATCTGCAGGCTGTTCTCTGTTTCCTCCAATAGCTGAGTGAGAAATAGCCGCCCTGGGTCTTTGCCACTCACTCAGTTTAAGACTCCCACCTTCACAGAGGCATCTGGGTAAAGACGGTTCACTGAACACATATGTTTACTACTGCTCCTTCCATCACCAGTTTTTGTTCTTTGTTTTAAAGCTTGAACTTATAAAGACAAAGAGAATAGACAGCACTTTTGGGGAACAGGGAGTCAGATGAACCTAAGAAAGATAAACTGAAGGAGTGGTGAAAGCAATTGCAGTGCTTCAGAAAGGCTCAGAACCAGGCTCAGGTCCAAGTAAATATGGAGGTGAATGTGGGGCTGCAAATACAGGAGTGATTGAAAGTCTAGGAAAGGAGTTAAACCCCATCCATTCCCCTACCCTTCCAGAAGAGTGGTGTTTCCACCTTGGAGATAATGAAAGAAAATGGCTGATAAAATGAAAACGAGGAAGTTGCTTAACCTTTACAACGATGGGTTGTTACCATGGGTGTTTCCAGACAGCGGGTGATTGGCTAAAAGTGATGATCTTGTACCATTTTAGGAAGATGACTTCAGTTTTGTTTATGATTATCAGGCATTTACAGGAAATAACCTAAGTTAGGTTTAGCTTATGTTCTTGAAATAAGTTCGATTTTGTTCTGCTTATGCGGCTTAAGTGACTTTATCTATTTGGGGGATTTTCAAGCCTTGTCTCTATTTTATTTTATTGTAACAATTCTGACTAGAAATTCTCATAACAGATGGTCAAATGGATTACCTCATAGTAAAGCTCCCCAGCTTATACTAAGGTATAAGCCTTACTAACCCTCACCCCACCCATACAGGGCTTCCAATCATCTTGTTAACGCTCCTCTCTTGTGATGTGAATAGACAGCCAAATATATCCAGATATTTGAGGAAAGATTCCAGAGACAGAGACAGAAAAGAAAAGAAAAGAAAAGAAAGGAAAGGAAAAAAATGAAATGAAAACAGTAACTTGGAGAAAATAGAGACGCTTTCAGAACAAGAAAACTAAGAAAATTAAATGCTCAGGCAGATAAGGAAAGATACTATATTCATGTAACAAAAGCAAGATGCTATAAAAAGGAACCTTCAGAGAGCCAAGCAGAACTCTCCAAAATTAAAAATATGATAGTAGGAATGAAAAACTCAATAGCAAGTATGAAAGATCAATGTGAGTAAATATCTCAGAATAAAGATCGAAAAGAGAGAAATGGAGACTAATAGGAATTCTAGGGAGAGAGAATGCAGAAGACAGAGTGGAAAGTTATCTTAAAAAAAAAAAAGGAACGTTTCCAGAACCTCAGGACATGAGTTTCTAGACCAAAAAGTCCCCGAATACCCAGCCTAATGGATGAAAAAGACTAACATGGAATTTCAGAACTCTAGAGAAGATCCTTAAAGTTTCTAGAGAAAAAAAAAAGTCACAATCAAAAGAAAAAGTAGCAGGATGACATCAGATTGCACAATAGCAAAAAAAAAAAAAAAGATAAAAGACAAAGAAACATTTTATAATTCTGAAGAGATTATAACAATGTTGAATGACCTTCAGTTCTATACTCAGCCCAAAGAATCAATGAAGTATGCACATATAATACATTATTAGATATGCAAACTTCTAAAGATATACCTACTCTGCATGCTTTCTCAGGAAGCTACTGGAGAAGGGGTCTACCAAAATGAGGAAGTGAGCGAAGAAAGAGAAAATATGGGAGACGAACCAATACAGGAGAGAGGAAAAGTGGATTCCCAAGGTGATTGTGGTGGTCCCTGAGACTGAGACAAGAGGAGAGCAGGTGTCCTGAGATGATGATGTCTCTTAGAAGATGAAGCTGATAAAAATGCAGGGTGTTTGAGCCTATTGAAGGGAGATTTACAAATGTGATAGGGCTTTGGAGATTTGTGATAGGGACACAGGAAATTATGTAACTGAATGAAAAATAAATTGTTAACTCCAAGGTTGGGGGCTGGGGCATGAAACAAGACAGGAAATGGAGTAGGAGTCTACCGCCTGGCTCAGCTGTGAATGTGGTTACACAGAAATGGTAATATAACCATAGGATAAATTCTCATCTTCTAATAGCAGGGAGTCAACATATGATGGCCCAAACTGGGAGGTGATGATTTTGCAATATAGGTATATTATTTTGAGATAGGAAGTTTTATTCTAAAAGACACAACTCAAGCAGTTGAAAATGCTTGCCTCTGGGGAATGGGAAAGATGAGGCTGGGAGCAGGGGCAGGCCAGGAGCAAGAACTGTTATTTGTCATTATAAGCCTTTTAGAGCTATTTGACTTCTCATACAATGTTCGGTATATCCTTAACAGAAATTAAAATTACATTTAAAAAGCAGATAGAAGGCCGGTGATGTGCAGGTCATACCTGGATAATGCTTTGCACTGCATTTGATAGGAAATAAAAGGAGAGTGAAATGGGGCAGGGAATAATCATGCAATTTAGGAGAATTATGGAAATAAAATTATGGATCAAAGTTTGGCTTGGATATGAGGGGAGGTGGCCTAAGCCTGGCAGAGCCTAGAACCTGAAATTCAAAGCTGCGAAGTGAAAGCACACACACTGTTTAACCCAGTTTCCATGTGAATCCATTATCATTAGAGGAAAGGTTATAATTTATCTCCATTCTACAAATGAGGAATCTGAAACTCAGAGAGATTAAATGACTTGGCAAAGGCAACTGACTCATGAGAAGCAGAGCTGGAATGTCAAATGCCAAGTTCAGCACTCTTTCCAGTTTTGCAGGGCTTGTTACTCTAAAAAAATTGAGCCTATCTCAAGGATGGATTATTGATACAGATAGCAAACAGCTCGAGAGGTACATTTAATTAAACAGTTATTGACTAACCATCTACATTCACTGAGATGGTTACACGGTGCTCAGCCATGTGGTCAGTATTCATTGCCCACATGTTTTGGAGCTGGATCCCACAGAGAAATTGGTAAAATAAGGTGACTCAGATACTGGCAGCTTTAACTCAAGAGTGGAGGCGGCTTTCGCAGACGTCTTGCCTGCCCTGCCTGGTTCTACTACCTATTTTCCGTTTGTCAGTGTTCCCTATTTATCTCTGCCTTTGGAAACACTCCAGCCTCACTATGTGAGGAAATAAAATCTGATCTTGGTCTCAGCTACAGTGACCAACTTGTGTCAGTTTACCTGGGACTGTCCTCATTTTAGCACTGGAAGTCCCGCACCCTAGGAAACCCCTTAGTCTCAGGCAAAATGGGATAGCTGGTCAACCTAGGGGAGGCATTAGCCACCTTTAGGAATAAGAGCTAGTTCAACCCACATGCTCAAAGATGATCCAACACTTTGAGAAGTCTTCTCTGGGAAGTCACTTTGCTTGTCTCTAGGTCATGGCTTCAGCTGGCTTGAAAAGCAGGGGGACATTTGTGTGCACTTGCATCCTTCTTGCGTTCCATCTCCTAATCTGATCCTCATTGAGCAAAGATCTGGCTACGTAATCTTGAACAAGTTATTTAAACAGTTTCCACCTCCTCTCTGGGACTAACAATGCTTCATAGGGGTGACATAAAGATTGAATTATGCCATTTATCAAACGTTTACCTCGTGCCAGAGATTATATACATTATAACTATTTATATTCTGTCTCCCGTCAATAGAAGGTTCATGAAGATGGGAATTTTGTCTGTTTTCTTTACTCTCGTATCCCAGTGGTGGGGGGTAGGAGTGGTGTTGGAATATATATATATATTCTGAATATTTGTTAGGTGACTAAATGAATGATTATATTTAGTCCTACACAAAACTGTAAGGTAGTGATTCCCATCCCAGTTTTACAAGTTAGGAAACTGATGCTCACAGAGTTTAAGTAACTTGCTATGCCCATGAATGAGTGGCAGACTCAGAATTCACAATCAGGTCTGCCCGACCCAAAAGCCAGACTCTTGGCCACTGTGCTAAACTAAGACAAGCCATGTGACCCACATGGTACCCAGCCCATAGTAGAATGGTACCCAGACCACAGTAGAAAGATAAACCCCCTTCTTCTTGCTCTTCTGTACCTCACTCTTGGACCATTGCTGCCACCAGCACAGAGACTTGTGGCCTATAAATTTAAAGCCCTGGAAACTGCTTCCTCCCTGCCTTCCTAGCACATTGAGGTCTGTTCCAGCAGGAAGGCAGGGCCAATGGAGTGGCATTAATTGCCGGTGACTAGTGTGCACATCCGAGCGAGGAAGTGGCACCTTCCATCAGCGCTTGTCTCTTCACATCATCCTGGGAGTAATCTGACCCGACACACCATCACCATTTGACAGGAATGTCACTGCCGGGAGACACAGAAATAATAAACAGGAAAGCTCCTGCAGAGTGACAGCCAGAACGTCTGTGTCTGACAGTGGTGAGTGGCCAACACAAGTGAGGTGCTTGCTCGCCCCATTTCTCAGCCCGAAGTGCCCCTCATCTGTGTCTGGGTCTGTCGAAAGTATACGTGGAGGAACGCGTGCCCTCCTGGGTTTGCATCCTGGTGAAGCTCGTCTATGGCTGGATACTTAACGCCAGCTCTTTGCTCTCTGCTTCCTCCCCTGTCACTTACCTTTTCATCCTTTTCCCAAGGTCCTCTGAGTTCTTGGAGTTTTGCAGCTGTTCTTTTACTCACTTTTATTCTCTCTTCCACTCCCAAATTCACCTGCATATAGGACACACCCCTTGTCATTAAATTTATCTTTTTTCCGAAACAAGATGAAAATAGAAAGAATACATGTGTGCATAGTGTGGATTTCACTGGAGACACTGGAACAATGGGCAGCTGTCAAGAGCCATCAATTCAAAATCTCATAGTGGATTTTTTCCTAATACCACCAGCGGCCTCTTCTTGCCCCATCCCGCCCCCTCACACTGCTTAACCTACCACTGCCTTGCAAAATTCTCTCACACTTCTTTCTTTGCCCTGCAACTCCTCCTTCCAGAAAGAACCCTGGGCCTCTGAATTCTTCATTTATGACTCAGAACAGAGCAGATGTCCCTACCTCAAGATAATCAGAAACAAAGGGCCTTAGAAGATAGCTGAGGTTAAACTAAAAAGCAAAAAGAAGAAACAGAATCCCGTTGTATTATTGTTAATATTAATGACTGTGTCATCCTTGGAGATCACCTCCCCACCTCTTTGCACCCGCAGCAGGTTGCCTGAGCTTTTAGGCTGTCCTCCCTGCCCCCCGCTCTGTACTGCTATGTGTTGAATTAGTGCTTATGGCACTGTCCCCTCCAGTGGACCACTGACCTCGCCCCTGGTGGTCTCTAACCTAACTTATTCCCCCTACCGGGCTTAGCACAGAGCAGGTGTGCTGGAAGCTGTGTCCATTTAGGCTAATTAGGACAGATGTAAGACCCCAAGTTTTCCAAAGGGACAATGCCATAGCAGGATGAACTGATCACTTTACCCAAAGCACACGCAGCCCCAGAATCAGCTCTCACTGACCTTTGTGCTTCCTTTTACTTCCAGTGAAAAGTGGCTGCTCGCCTGCTGATTGGCCCAGTGTCAGCTTTCCCTGCTCCGCTTACGCTTCTTTCCCCCACTGGGATCTTTGAAACCACCTCCTCCAGCATGCAAATAAAAGGTGAGTATGTGGCAAAATTGAATCACCTGATGCTGTACAGTGTGTTGTCATTATTATCACTGCAGTGTAATGAGACATGGTTTATTAATTTCTGAGAACTCCCAGCATTTCGTGCTTCCTTCTCACCCCTGCCCCTCACTTAGGAGAATTTATCTTTTCTCACTCAACCTTTTCTTCTTTCCCCACCCTTTAGGAGAACTCTGTGTTTGCTTGGAGGTACCCAGACATACAGGGCAGAATCAGGAATCTGAGTAAAGAGCAAGAGAAGACTGGAGGGACTAGGGAAAGAAGATGCTTGCTGTCAAGTTCAGGTGCTTCTTTATTTTGAGGAATGGATGAAACTTCAGAGAGGTCATGTCATCTACATCATAGAGCTTGGTGGAGGAGGGGAGATGGCAAAAATATGGCAGCTGGATGCAGGTGAGAACTTGGAGGATGAAGGGTGAGGCCCTCTGTAGCTGTGACATCCAGCTAGTAGCCACTAGACACATTCAACTCTAGAAGTTTGACTTAAATTAAGTAAAGTTAAATAAAAGTAAAAATTCATATCTTCGGTCATAGTCATGGTACAAGCCACAGTTCAAGTGCCCACCAGTCTTGAGCGGCGAGTGACCACTGTATAGAACAGCATAGACACAGAACATTTCCATCATCACAGTAAGTTCTTCTGAACAGTGTTGCTCTAGAGCTATTGTAGGGTGTGAAAAAAAAGAATAGAAGAAATTTTAAAGAATTCTTATTGTGAATTATAACTTAGATATTTTTTATCCTAGATTTTCTTTATCCTATCCTATGCAAGTGAATGTTGGATTTTTCTTTCTTCTTTTCTTTTTTTTTTTTGGTCATGGAGATACTTTAGACAGCTAATCTTTGTTTTCCTTTGACTCTAACTGGGTATAGAATTGGTTTCCATGCGTGCACGCTTCTATGAGTTCCATGGTTCTTCTTAGAAAAGCTTGCAAATATAGTTGTCAATTGGGGGTGTCATTTCATAGGAGAAAGACTATGGGAGTTGGCTTCAGAAAATCTGGGTTCAAATCCTAACTTCTCCACCTACCACTTAAAGTCAAAGGACCCTAGGTGATAAGAAAGGCTCACCTTCCCACTGGTTTCATCTTGTTATGTGGGAAGAGAAATGTCAGGCAGTGAACATTTACTGAGCTCCCACTAAGTACAGACTGTTCCACAGCTTGGTTCTGAGAGCAAATCAAATGTGAACACATGGGTCTTCTAGAGGAACTCTCAGCATAGCAAAGAGATAGAATACAAAGCAAACAAAAAATATCTCAGGGTATCTTCACCTAGATGTACAGACACAGGACAATCTCAAAGAATCTGGAATCAGGTGGAACTTAGCGATTTGAGTAGGTCAGGCATCCTTTAGTCCTCATCTGTCTCCTTGGGGCTATCTACCCGCCTCTTAACTAGTCTTTTATGCCTGGAGGTGATTTTTATCTGTATCCATTAAGTCAAAGCACTCATTGGTACTCCATCTCCCAGACTTTTCAGGCATCCATCGGCATAAGTGAAATGAAATCACTTTTGCAAAGAGCCCATCACCAGATGAGGATTTGCACCTGAAGGTCTTCAGATCTAAAAAGATGTTTAGATTGGTTTTTGTCAAATCAGGAATTTATTCGGCCTTCCTTTTGCTAGTCTTCTAAAAATCCTTCCCAGGGATCCATGCATTTGTAAAGTAGGATGGCTGTTTGACGGTTTTCTTTGGAGTTTAAGATCTGGATGCCTGGTGAGAACTATCCCTAAATAAAACCATCGTTTAAGAGGCCCTCCTATATCCTTCTCTTGCTTTGGCCAGATCATTGAACTGTGCTTCAGAAAGACTACAGAAAGATGGTGTTTTCCCTATAAATAGTGTAAAGACAATCAGAGGCTCAAGTGCATTATAATCACATATGCCCTAACCTCCTCCCTCCATCCTATGTTTCACCAATTCACTGACACATATTTTTTTTCCTCCTGTTTTACGACTTGGGCAACTGGGCAAATGGAACCCCATGCACTGAAGATGTTCTAACAAATCAAGCCCTAACAAAATATAACTTAAAAATCTTTTAGAGTCTTTGATAGCAGACCTGCTCATTCCCTCTCAAACATCCATTGACCTTCCTTGCAAGCAGACCTGTCTGTTAAGACAGGCAGTGTGCTCAGCAAATAATTCCTATTTCCAGCCTCCCATGCAGCCAAAGTTGGTCTGTGACATCGTTCTTAACAATAACGACAGCAACCCTATTATGACATGTAGCATTTATGCATTTCTGTGATGTAATTGCTCCAATATGGTGGCTTTCAAGCCACCAATGGTTAAGAACTGGCAAGCAGAGTCCCTAAAGATTTAACAATCTTCCCTTGCAAGCTAATAAAAGCCAGTTTTGGCAGACAACTAGTTCTAGCCAATTAGACATTGGCTGAGTTCTGCTGGAATTTCTGGGAATTTTTGGCTTTTTTCCAAAAGAAGATAATCCTGGAGTTACCATGGTTCTTTTTCCTGTCTTGAACATCAATGTGATTCTGAAATTTCATCAGTAGTATTGCTATAAGTATTGTATAAGACAACAAAACGAAATGCCAACGTAGTAAAGTAGAAAGATGGAAAGAACCATGGAGCCATGACTGCAGCTGTGGATTACATACCTACAGGCTTCTTGTTATGTGATATAAACAGATCCCAGGTTTGTTAGCTGCAGGTGGAAGTACCTCATATGTGAAAGGAGGCTCTAAGCTGAGTGTGGAGGTGAGAAGCAGGAAGGAGATGGCTGGTGTTGAGGAAGTCACCATCATAGTAGGAGGCGGAAGCTCGTGTTACGTTAATGACCGAGGCACCATCCCCCCCCCCCCCCATGATATTTTCCCCCTTCAGTGTTTGGAGGTTATGTATTCTATTTTTATTATTTAAGAACTACTCGGCAATTTTAACATACACACTTAATAAAGTCTAAAGTTAAAGTTACTCTCCTGAAAACTATAAGGAACTCAGAACATTTTAAATCTGACCAACTCTTTCCTTGTTTGTATAACATTGTTGTCAAACATTTTAGTTCTATAAAATTAGGTGTTTTGGCCACAACGCAGAACTTGATTTCTCCTGACTCTTTGCAGATTCATATTGACCTAAGCACAATTTTTCCTACATGAGAAACAACTTTGGTATAAACCTAAGAGTCTCCACAAATAGCAAAATCATCTTACTCTACTCCCTTCTCACAGGTCAGTGTGTTTGGTTCCTGTCTAACTACTATTCTTGTTCTCAATTCATTTTCCCCAAGGTGGTTGGCTATCTTGGGGGATTCATAACATCCATTTCATGAAAGGGACTAGACAATCATCGCTGAGACAAGAGGAGGAAAGGATGTTCTTTTATATCTTCTTTCTGATCAATACTAGTCACTTGCTCTCATTGCCCAAGCTTTGATTTTTTTTTTTTTTTTTTTTTCAGTACGCGGGCCCCTCACTGTTGTGGCCTCTCCCGTTGCGGAGCACAGGCTCCGGACGCGCAGTGTCAGCGGCCGTGGCTCACGGGCCCAGCCTCTCTGCGGAGTGTGGGATCTTCCCGGACCGGGCCACGAACCCGCGTCCCCTGCATCGGCAGGTGGACTCTCAACCACTGCGCCACCAGGGAAGCCCTATCTTGTTTTTTAACCTTCAAATTATCCTCTTCCCCATTCTCTCTATTTTCTCCTCTGACCCTTGGAGAAACATATATTAAAATGTCTTTTATGGCTGGAAGTTTGCATCTTTTGATCACCTGCAGTCACTCCCCTAACCTCCTCCCATCCCTGCCTCTGGTTCTCTGTTTCTATGAGTTTTTATTTTTAGATTCCACATATAAGTGATGTAATACACTATTTGTCCTTCTCTGACTTATTTTTCTTAGCATAATGCCCTTGAGTTTCATCCATGTTGTTGCATATTGTAGGAGTTCCTTCTTTTTTATGGTTGAATATATATATATATATATATATAGTTTTTTTTTCCTTTCATCTCTTGATGGACACTTAGATTGTTTCCAGGTCTTGGCTAAAGTAAATAATGCTGCACTGAACGTGGAGGTGCAGATATCTTTTCAAGATCCTATTTTCATTTTCTTTGGATATATGCCCAGAAGTTGGATTGCTGGATCACATGGTAGTTCTATTTTTAATTTTTTGAGGGGCTTCCATACTGTTTTCTACAGCAGCTGTACCAATTTAAATTGCTACCAAAAATAAGTTCTGGATACGTAATGTACAGCATGGTGAGTATAGTTAACAATTCTGTATTGTACATTTGAAAGTTGCTAAAAGAGTTAGATCTTAAAAGTTTTTATCACAGGAAAAAAATGTTTTAACTACATGAAGTGATGGATGTTAAACTTACTGTGGTAATCATTTTGCAATATATACATACGTAAAATTGTTATGTTGTGCGCTTTAACTTTGCACATTGTTATATGTCACTTATATCTCAGGAAAATTGGAAAAAATAATAAAATCACAATCATTTAAAAAATGAAATAAAATGTATCTCTCACCTATATCTCTTCACATTTCCTTTGTAATTTGCGTTTACTCATCTCTGTGCTTACATTCTGCATTATTTCTTGAGATATAGCCTACAATTCAAAAAGACTCTGATTTTTTTCCTAAATATTTTTTTACCACATCAATTCTTCTTTTTAATCTTTCTATTGAGGTATTTAAAAAAAAATACTACATATTCCGGATTTCTTCAAGGTCTGGTTGTTCTCTTGCAAGTACACCTGATCATTTTTGTTCATTTCTTGTTCCTGTTTCTTTACTCATACCACATTTATATTATTTTATAGCCTGCATCTGGCATCGATCTGTGGGATTGGGGTAAAAGTCAATCTTTCAAACTAAGGAGCAAAGTGCCCCTTGTTTGTGTGTTGGTCATGCTTAGAATCATGAAAACAGAATTGGAGATGAAGATGGCTATAAACGGATTGGAGTCAATGTCCCTAGGAGAGGCATGAATTCTGTGACATTCTTGCCAGCAGTACTGACCACGGCCTGAGTCCCCAGTGAGAGAAGACTATCACCTACCAGAGCAGTACTTCCAGGTATCTACACTTCTGACCATTAGGCATTCTTGAAGTTATCCTTTTTTTCTAAGTAGAAACCAACGTTTCGAGTTTCTTCTCATAGGCCATGGGTCTGACTTCTGGAGTTAACAGAACCAACTTAATCAATCTTTATTTCTCCTACAACCTTTCAGATATATGAATACAATGATATTCATCTTAAGTCAATTTCTTCAGATACATAGAAATAGTTGGTAGAAGGAAGGCACAGGGCATGCAGTATTTCCAAATCTCTAGCTCTCTTAGGATAATAAACTCCTTTATTTGCCCTGAACCTAAGAGTTTACAAGGCATTTTCATAAGCAGCAGCTCCTTTATCTCACAACATCTCTGTGAGAAGAGTATCACATCCCCATTATGCAGACGGCACCTATGAGGCTCTGAGAGTTTAGGTGACTTGTTCAGACTACAAGCTCTGGATAGTAGAGTGGAGTGAGAGCTCAGTGCAGAGCTTCTGAGGCCAGATGCATGCTTTTCTCACTTGTTTTCTCTTAAGATCCTGCTCTCCTTCCGTCCATCCCCGTTCCTGAGCAAACATTTTGATTTTACGATCAGTTGCCAGCTGCTGATTTATTTTGGAAGCAAGGATTGGCTGGAACTGAATGATACTGTGTGACCATCCTAGGATTACAAATGGGAAATCTCATAAGGGGAGGGAACAGGGTCTTTATGAAAAAAGACACGGAGAATGCCACTCCTTCAGAAGAGGAAATGCTAATGGGTTTAGGGTAGACAGCCAGCCAGCTTCAGTCCTGGGTTAACAGTGGCTTTGCTGATTATGGGAGATAAGACAGGGCACCCCATTCTGGGGAATGTGAGGGACATGATTTCTCAAAGGCTTTGTCTCAGTCAGAGCCCAGGTGAAAGGCAGTGAATCTGCCTCATAGCACTCACACTCGCTCCAGCTTCTGGGTGCTGCTGGCTGGTACATGGTTTTGAGGCATCATTCCTTGATCCAGACAGATTTGATGTGGGTTTTGTGGCCTATCTTCAGAGAAGCGTCACAGGGACTGGCATTCTAGAAGCATATAAACAGCATGGGCATGGAGCTTAAGCCATCCAGGTTCCAACTGAATCATTAATTTATTCTTCCAACAAATATTGACTCAGGGCTTACTCTACATCGGGACTGTGCTAGGTGTGAGGGCACCGTGCGGCGCTGAATCAGACAGGTGAGGCTGCTGCTTTCAGGTTAGACCTTGAGCTTGCCCCCATCATAATAGCAGTGATGACTCTCCCTGTACCAGGGACCAGTGTCAAGTTCTTTCATGTACTTAGCCCTCACAATGACGCTATGAGGAAGGAAGATGTCACCTGATAAGACAAACTTAGAAAAGTTAAACAGTTTGTCCCCAATCCAGGAATTAGTAAACAGCAGAGCCAGGATTCAAACCTACGTCTGTTGACATCAAAGACAGTATTCTTAACAAATCTCAGTGCCTTAGTTTTATGACCTATGAAAAAGAACAACTAAATAACCCTGACTTTTTAATTGACTCATCGTTAGTATCAAAAACAGTTTTCATTTTTAGCTAGGCGCAGGACCACCTGGAGTTGACAATATTTTTCCAGTCCCCCTGGGACCTAAGTGCAGTCACATGACTAAGTTCTACATAAAGAGAAGCGGTGTACGGAATTTACGATCACACTCTTAAAGGGAAGAGGTATATTTTGCCTTTCCTCATATCCCTTTTACCTGATGACTGGAATGCAGAGGAGAGGTGAGCTATTTTGTACCATGAGGCTGAGGGCAACACCTGAGGGGTGGTGAAGCCACAAGACGCAAAGAGTCTAAGCCTCTGTCACCATGGGGAGCTACACCAGCCTGGGACTTGCTACTTGGCAGACTATTGTGGGAGGGAAATTAACTTTATCTTGTTTAATCTTTATCATTTTAGACTTCTGATATATACAACTGAACCTATATCTTTACCAAAATATCATCTATTAAAATAGAATTACAGCAGAAAGGACTTGTGATTAGGGATCAGGAACCCCGGGGTTCTTAGCTTTCGCAGTAACTTGCTGTGTGACTTTAGGCAAGTCACTCTCCGTCTTTGAACTTTAGGTCTTTCCTTGTGAAGGTAAAAGGAGTATAATGAGACATAAGGATGTCCATTCCAGCTTGTGTCTGTGAATCAGAGAGTTATTTATTCTATAACTCTTTATAAAGTATCAACAATTTCAGGCACTGGGCTACGTACCAGAGCTATAAAGATGACCGAAAACAGCCTTGTTTTGGTTCACAAGATGTTTATAGTCTAGAGAAGACAGTCATGCGAGTCAGCAGTTATCAACCAGTGATATTTGCAATTTGACAAACACGACTGAAGGTGTAATAAGGGCGTAAAGAAAAGAGCTCCGAGATCTGTTTGGGAAACTTGGGAGGAATCTACAAAAAATGGTGACAACCAAACTAAAACTTGAAGAATGAGCAGAAATCTGCCCTACAGATTGAGCGGGGGTGCAGGTTAGGGAAAAGGGCATAGCAGGTGAAAAGAATAGTGTCATCAAAGGCATGGAGGGATGAATTAACGTGGTGGATCTGAGGAGGAGAAGACAATTCCGGATGGCCACAGTGCTGCCGTCCCCGTGGAGAAGCTGGTAGGATGGGAGGCTGCACAGGGGAGCAGAGAACAGGCGAGGAAGAGACACTACCGGATGGTCATTACCCTGGATGTGACGAGGAGCTGATGAAGAGGTTTACTAAGGAGGTGGCATGATCATATTTGCACAAAGGAGAAGTGATTGTGGCCAAAGCGCTTGCGGTAGAAGTTAACGGGAATAAAAACAGAGTAGGGGCACAAGTTAGAAACTATCCCAATAGCTTAAGGCGGGATGCTTTGTGCCTGACTAGTTCTATGACAAGAAGATAGATTCAAGAATATTCATCTATTTGCAAAAAGACTGTTTTCAATACGGATGAGGGATAAGGAGAAGATGGTGTTAAATTTAGGTTTTTGGCCGGGAGGGACCAGAGACATGATTACCTGAGATAGACAGTGTAGGAAGGTGAGCAGGCTTCTATGTTTAGGAGGAAAAAGATGAATTGGGAATGGATGTATTGAGGGGAAGTGTCTGTGGGGCATCTGCGTGGGCTTGTCTAGTGACATCAGGCACAGTAACCGACAGTTACTGGGAGCCAGGCACTCTTCCAAGTGTTTTATGTGTACAGTGAGGCTTTTAACCATCACAACAGCCCTACATAGGTAGGACTAGGCTCCCCATTTACAGAGAAGAAGATAGAGGCGCGGGGAGTTTACGTAACCAACCCAAAGTCACATATTTAATAAATGGAAGAGCTGGGACTTGAACCCTGGCAGAGGGGCTCCAGAACAGTGCTCCTAAGACTGGATCATACACGCATGAGCTATAACGTGCTGGTGCTCCAGAGCAGAGCCACAATTCCGAAGTAGAACTGGGCTGGGGGGAATCAGCACCTTCATCGCATGATGAACTATTAGGCAGAATGAGATAGTTCCAGGAAGGAAATTAGAAGAGAGACGAGTATGTGACTCTGGAAAACATCAGTATTTAAAAGGTGGGCCAAAGATCTCCAAAAAGGTAACAAAAATGCAGGGATTAATATGGGTGGTACCACACAAATGAAGCAATTTGTTGTATGAAATACTACTGAGCATCTACCAAGCAGCAGGTATGGAGCTGTAAGTTTCACTGTTGTTCTTGCAGGTGTTTACTGGGGAAGAAGAGACATAAAGACGCTCATTATAATGTTGTGATACAGGAACTGTCTCCAGGGTAGCGCAGAAGCCCAGAGGAGAGAGCCCCTAATGACTCTGGTAAGTTCTAGGAGGATTTCACAGATGTAGGAGAACTTGAGCAGAGATTTAAAGGAAGAGCAGGAGCTATCTGATTGACAAGAAAATAAAAGGGTGCCCTAGTCAGAAGGAAAATGCTGTGTTCTGGATAAATTAGGACTCATGTTTGTTAGCCACAGCTAACCTGACAAAAACGGCTTACTGCAACAAGAAGCAGGCAGGAATAGGCAGTGTCGTGTTGGTGTAGTGGCTCCACAATGCCATAAGGCTGCTAGGCTCTTTTCATCATTTCCCTCTTCCATCCTTCCTTAGCATTCTGTCCCAGCGTTTATCACCTCTTGGTCCCAAGGTAGCTGCTGGACTTCCAGACTCCTATGTTTACATTACATTTACGTTACAAAATGATAAGAAAGGGTCACAAGGCTGAAGGGGAGGGCTGAGGCTGTATTCTTTAAACTGTTTTCTCAAACACTTCACGTGGCCAGTACAGGTCCACGTGGCTACACCTGGCTGCAGGAAAATATGAAGAGGTGAGTCCTATTAACTGGGCACTTTGTTGTTCTCTCTTAGTGAGAAGAAAGGGAGAATGGATGATGGGTAGGTAATAGGTGTCTACCATGTTGCTGTAGAAAAATTGTGGGTCTGGAAGACAGGGAAACATGTCACTAGCAGTAGCTATGACTTCAGCCAAATCAGAGAAAGGCTCTGTGTCTCAATTTTGCCTTGGGTAAAAAATAGGCAGTGAATGATATGAACCCCACCACGTCATGCCATTATTAGCATTAGGCCCAAAGGCACATCACAAAGTGCTTGGGACTAAAAGTAAAAAGCTCCCCCCTATGTAAAAAGAAGCACAGCAGTATCCTTTTAATCATTTTGATAAGGAGACTCAGGAAGTGGACCATCATTCATTCAGGAAAATGTTCTCCCAGGTACTAGGGGACATATGTGATGTGTCTTTAACTCTGCAGTGACATTTTTAGCATGTGCATCTAATGCCTTAGACTTTATTCCAATTGTAGCAGACAGGTTTTTTTTTAATTTAAAAAATTTTTTTATTTTTAGCATTTAGATAAAGTGTGTATTGTTGGAACATATTGAAACCAGATTAATCTAAGGAATAACAATGCTGGAAGCAGGAGGCTGTTGTGCTGGGAACCTGTCACGCTGGGTGGTTAAGTAAGAAGCCATAGCGAGAAAGCTGATAATGCTCGTATCTGATGTGGAGGAGGTAGTCCATGGGGCCGCCCCCTCCAACAATGCCATCTTCCTTCTTTATTTCCTGAACAACCCTGCTGGTGGTAGGGAAGGGGGCAAGCTGGCATTCTGGCTGCCTGCCTGCTGAGTAAAGCCAGGATGATTAATTTCCATTTGCAGAAGGCTGAATTATCTCTGCTCCCCACACGTTCACATGCATTGTCCAATAATTTCTTTTTTCCTCCAACGTTATTTCAACATGAGTCTAAATGGGACTCTGGGCCAGCAAGTCAGGATCACTAAAGGGCTGTGTCTTTTGGGAATTAGTATGTTTGCCTGAAGATGATATTCAAAGAATATTTATTATTACTAGTAATAACAGCTAATGGTTATTGAATACTTACTGTGTATTGGACTTCAAGTACATGATTTTACAGATGATGAAACTGAAGCATGGGGAGGGTAAGTAACCTACCCAATGCCTCACAGCTAATAAACAGTACCGTTGGAATTCAAACCCAGCTTTCTGGCTCCTGTATCCTTAACCACTACAATGTACAGTGACCAGATATGGCGCCCGCTATGTGCCAGACACTGTGTCAGGTATGGGAATAGTGTTACCGACCTTGAGGAAACAGGCTTGTAAGCAGGTGTTATAAATGTTCATTGAAATCTGGATGGGAAGGTGACACAAAGGGAAATGGACAGTTCTAGCAGGGAGGAGAGGGAGGACCATGACGGAGTGATGCTTGAGCTGTGTATCACTGGCCATTGAGTCAGGAGTCCTGACTGTCATTCATTCCATATTCGTAGCGGCTCTGTGACGTAGGGCAAAGTGACTTACGTCTCTGAGCTTCAGTTTTCCCATCTGTAAAATACCAGCTAGGTGGCAGTGAGCCTGTGTAACTTTGTAATTGCCACAGTTGGGTAAAGTTGGAAGGGTTTACTGCTGTGGACATCTCTTATGCTATAGGGTGGGGCACTGGAACAGGGAACATTTACTTTCTAATTCCTCTTCCTTAGCTGTCACGCTCTGCCCTTGCTCCTTTGTCTATTAGTGCATTTCATTCTGATGAGCAGCCTAGGACCAGAAGCCTTTCCTTGTACCTCAGATGGAAGCCTGGTGTGCCACCCTCAGAACACAGGGTGTTGTAACTGTCCATGCACGTATGTGAGTCCCCCTCATTGACAGGATGGGTCACGAGGACTAGTGGACAGCCTGGCCAACCTCCCAGGACATCCATCCCAACTCAGCTTTGTTATGCTTTAATCTTTACAGAACATATGTTTAATAGGGAAACATTTGGGGATTCATGAATTGATTCATTCAATCAGTAAATATTTACTGAGTACTTGCAGGCTCGCCCCGCATTCCGTACCCCTTCCTTCCGCCGGTCTGAGTGAGCCAGAGCCCCGGAATCAGCCACTCCTTTAACCCCGTCCTGTCTGGGCAAAGAACAGATGCCCTCAGGCGACCAACATGCAGAGGCAGGGCCAAATCCAAACCTCAACCCCGGGAGCTGTGCGAAAAAAGAAGAGAAAGGGAAATTTCTCCCAGCAGCCTCAGGAGCAGTGGATTAAAGCTCCACAATCAACTTGATGTACCCTGCATCTCTGGAATACCTGAATAGACAACAAATCATCCCAAAATTGAGGTGGTGGACTTTGAGAGCAACTGTAGACTTGGGGTTTGCTTTCTGCATCTAATTTGTTTCTGATTTTATGTTGATCTTAGTTTACTATATAGAGTTTATTATCAGCGGTAGATTTGTTTATTGATTTGGTTGCTCTCTTCCTCCTTTATATAGATATATATATTTTTTTCCTTTTTCTTTTTTTTGAGTGTGTATGTGTATGCTTCTTTGTGTGATTTTGTCTGTATAGCTTTGCTTTTACCATTCGTCCTAGTGTTCTCTCTGTCCTTTTTTTTTTTTTACATAAAGTTTTTAACGCTTGTTATCATTGGTGGATATGTTTATTGGCTTGGTTGCTCTCTTCTTTCTTTTTTTCTTTTTCTCTATTTATTACTTATTAATAATTTTTAAATTTTTCTATTTTAATAACTTTATTTTATTTTTTCTTTCTTGCTTTCTTTTTTCTCCCTTTTCTTCTGAGCCGTGTGGCTGACAGGGTCGTGGTGCTCTGGCCGGGTATGAGGCCTGTACCTCTGAAGTGGGAGAGCCGAGTTCAGGACATTGGTCTACCAGAGACTTCCCGGCTCCACTTAACATCAAACAGCAAAAGCTCTCCCAGAGATCTCCATCTGAACGCTAAGACCCAATTCCACTCAACAACCAGCAAGCTACAGTGCTGGACACCCCATGCCAAACAACTAGCAAGACTGGAGCACAACCCCACCCATTAGCAGAGAGGCTGCCTAACATCATAATAAGCTCACAGACACCCCAAAACACACCACCGGTCGTGGTCCTGTGCACCAGAAAGAAATATCCAGCCTCATCCACCAGAACACAGGCACTAGTCCCCTTCACCAGGAAGCCTGCAAAACCCACTGAACCAACCTTAGCCACTGGGGGCAGAAACCAAAAGCAATGGGAATTACGAACCTGCAGCCTGTGAAAAGGAGACCCCAAACACAGTAAGTTAAGCAAAATGAGAAGACAGAGAAACACACAGCAGATGAAGGAGCAAGGTAAAAAGCTACCAGACCAAACAAATGGAAGAGGAAAGAGGCAGTCTACCGGAAAAAGAATTCAGAGCAATGATAATAAAGATGATCCAAAATCTTGGAAATAGAATGGAGAAAATACAAGAAACATTTAAGAAGGACCGAGAAGAACTAAAGAGCAAACAAACAATGATGAACAACACAATAAATGAAATTAAAAATTCTCTAGAAGGAATCAATAGCAGAATAACAGTGGCAGAAGAACGGATAAGTGACCTGGAAGATAAAATACTGGCAATAACTACTGCAGAGCAGAATAAAGAAAAAAGAATGAAAAGAATTTAGGACACTCTGAGAGACCTCCGGGACAACATTAAATGCACCAAAATTTGAATTATAGGGGTCCCAGAAGAAGAAGAGAAAAAGAAAGGGGCTGAGAAAATATTTGAAGAGATTATAGTTGAAAACTTCCCTAATATGGGAAAGGAAAGAGTCAATCAAGTCCAGGAAGTGCATAGATTCCCATACAGGAAAAACCCAAGGAGAAACACGTCAAGACACATATATATCAAACTATCAAAAATTAAATACAAAGAAAAAAATATTAAAAGCAACAAGGGAAAAACAACAAATAACATACAAGGGAATCCCCATAAAGTTAACAGCTGATCTTTCAGCAGAAACTCTGCAAGCCAGAAGGGAGTGGCAGGACATATTTGAAGTGATGAAAGAGAAAAACGTACAACCAAGATTACTCTACCCAGCAAGGATCTCATTCAGATTCAACAGAGAAATTAAAAACTTTACATACAAGGAAAAGCTAAGAGAATTCAGCACCACCAAACCAGCTTTACAACAAATGCTAAAGGAACTTCTCTAGGAGGAAACACAAGAGAAGGAAAAGATCTACAATAACAAACACCCCCAAGAAAGAAAATGATAACAGGAACATACATATCGATAATTACCTTAAATGTAAATGGATTAAAGGCTCAAACCAAAAGACATAGACTGGCTGAATGGATACAAAAACAAGACCCATACATTTCACCAATGGACAGATCATCCAAAATGAAAATAAATAAGGAAACAGAAGCTTTAAATGATACATTAAACAAGATGGACTTAATTGATATTTATAGGACATTCCATCCAAAAACAACAGAATGCACTTTCTTCTCAAGTGCTCATGGAACATTCCCCAGGATAGATCATATCTTGGGTCACAAATCAAGCCTTGGTAAATCTAAGAAAATTGAAATTGTATCAAGTATCTTTTGTGACCACAACACTATGAGACTAGATATCAAGTACAGGAAAAAAAATCTGTAAACTATACAAACACATGGAGGCTAAACAATACAGTGCTTAATAACCAAGAGCTCACTGAAGAAATCAAAGAGGAAATCAAAAAATACCTAGAAACAAATGACAATGAAAACACGATGACCCAAAACCTATGCGATGTAGCAAAAGCAGTTCTAAGAGGGAAGTTTATAGCAATACAATCCTACCTCAAGAAACAAGAATCATCTCAAATAAACAACCTAACCTTACAACTAAAGCAGTTAGAGAAAGAAGAACAAAAAAACCCGGTTAGCAGACGGAAAGAAATCATAAAGATCAGATCAGAAATAAATGAAGTGGGAAGCAGCTGCATGGCACAGGGAGATCAGCTAAGTGGTTTGTGACCACCTAGAGGGGTGGGATAGGGAGGGAGATGCGAGAGGGAGGGGATATGGGGATATATGTATATGTATAGCTGATTCACTTTGTTATACAGCAGAAACTAATACACCATTGTAAAGCAATTATAGTCCAATAAAGATATTATAAAATAAAAAATTCTTTGTCTGCCTGCCCTGTACCAAACTAAAAAGAGAACAATCCTACCTCAAGAAACAAGAATCATCTCAAATAAACAACCTAACCTTACAACTAAAGCAGTTAGAGAAAGAAGAACAAAAAAACCCGGTTAGCAGACGGAAAGAAATCATAAAGATCAGATCAGAAATAAATGAAGTGGGAAGCAGCTGCATGGCACAGGGAGATCAGCTAAGTGGTTTGTGACCACCTAGAGGGGTGGGATAGGGAGGGAGATGCGAGAGGGAGGGGATATGGGGATATATGTATATGTATAGCTGATTCACTTTGTTATACAGCAGAAACTAATACACCATTGTAAAGCAATTATAGTCCAATAAAGATATTATAAAATAAAAAATTCTTTGTCTGCCTGCCCTGTACCAAACTAAAAAGAGAACTACCATTTGACCCAGCAATCCCACTACTGGGCATATACCCTGAGAAAACCATAATTCAAAAAGAGTCATGTACCACAATGTTCATTGCAGCTCTATTTACAATAGCCAGGACATGGAAGCAACCTAAGTGTCCATTGACAGACGAATGGATAAAGAAGATGTGGCACATATATACAATGGAATATTACTCAGCCATAAAAAGAAACGAAACTGAGTTATTTATAGTGAGGTGGATGGACCTAGCGCCTGTCATAGAGAGTGAAGTAAGTCAGAATGAGAAAAACAAATACCGTATGCTAACAGATATTTATGGAATCTAAAAAAAAAAAAAAATGTTCTGAAGAACCTAGGTCCAGGACAGGAATAAAAATGCAGACGTAGAAAATGGACTTGAGGACATGGGGAGGGGGAAGGGTAAGCTGGGACGAAGTGAGAGAGTGGCATGCACATATATATACACTACCAAATGTAAAATAGCTTGTGGGAAACAGTTGCATAGCACAGGGAGATCAACTCTGTGCTTTGTGGCCACCTAGAGGGGTGGGATAGGGAGAGTGGGAGGGAGGGAGAGGCAAGAGGGAAGAGATATGGGAACATATGTATATGTATAACTGATTCACTTTGTTAGAAAGCAGAAACTAACACCCCATCGTAAAGCAATTATACTCCAATAGAGATGAAAAAAAAAAAGGCTTGTATCCAAGTTATATACAGAACTTCTATAACTCAATAATAACAACAACAGCAAAACAACTAAAAACGTGGGTAAAAGTCTCTAACAGAAACTTCATTAAAAAGTATGTGAATATCTAATAAGCACACATAAAGGGAAATGCAGGTTAAAAGCACAATAAGAAGCCACTACAGAATAATGAGAATGGCTAAAAATTTTAAAGTAATAATAGAAAGAGAGAAAGGAAGGAAGAAAGAAAAATATCTGACAGAACCAAGTGTTGACCTGTATGCGGGGCAAGCACAACTTTTATTAATTTTGATATAAATTGATAGAAACACTTTGAAGAAAGTTCTGGCAGTTTCTTATAAAACTGACCATACACTTACCCCACGATCAACAATTCCAGTCCTAGATTTATCTAATAAAAAGAAAAATATATGTTCATAAAACACTTGTAAAAATGTTCATCACAGCTTTATTCGTAATAGTTCAGAACTAGAGACTGCCTACACATGTATCAATAAGGGAATGGATAGACACATTTTAGTATATTGAAACAACAGAATAGTATTCAGCAATTAAAAGGAGTAAACCTAACAACATGGTATAGCTCAGAGGCATTATACTAAGTAAGAGCAACCTCACAAATGGTGTGATTCCATTTATATAAAGTACATATGGTGTGATTCCATTTATATAAAGTTCTGCAACAGACAAAACTAACCTGTGGTGGAAAAAAATCAGAACAGAAGTTGCCTTGGCAGAGGAAACGTGGAGTGTCGCCTGAGAAAAGGCCTTCAGGAACTCTGGAGTGATGATTCTATTCTATGTTTTATAGGGATTTGCATAACACAGGTACATGTATTTGTCAAAAGTCTAAGAGAATGTACACTTAATATTGGTGTGTTTATTACGTGTCAGTTTTACCTTCAAAGAAAATACGTAAACAAATATTGCATTCAAGTTAGTAATATATTCTGAAATATTTAGGGGAATTGACTGAGGTCTACAATTTACTTTGAAATGCATCGAAAATAAGAGATTGAGGGATGAATAGAGGAAAAGACAGATAGACATGTAATAAAGCAAGTAAAGTAAAATATTAATAGTGGCATCTAGGTGGCAGGTATATAGGGACTCACCATAAATTCTTTTAACTTTTCTGTATGTTTGAAATTCTTAATATTGGAAACAATTATGCTGAACCAAAGAAGCCAGACACAAAGGAGTACCTACTGTATGATTCCATTTATGTGAAGTTCTAGAATAGGCAAAACTAATCTCTAGGGATAAGAATCAGCTCAGTGCTTAGCTGAAAAGCAAGGGGGGTTGACCAGGCAGGGGCAGGAGAGAACATTCTGGGAGGATGGGAAGTCTCTAAAGCTTGAGTGGGGTACTGTTATGTGGGTGCATACATTTGTCAAAATATTTCATACTCCTCACTTCAAATGGGTGCATTCTTTAATTGTATCTAGATTCTAGCTCAATAAATTTGATTTAAAATGTTTCTCTAGTATTCTATAATCAAGCGTCCACCCCAAGCTTCATGTGCAGTTGGTGGGGGAGGGGTTGGACGGGCGTATCTAATGCCTCCTAGTCTGTCTTTAGCCTACAGAGGCTCAAACCTTCCCCTGCTCCTATTGGTAACATCCTTCATCTGGCTTATCCCTGGTGCTGACCAAGGGTCCATACTTAATAACAGAGCATCTGAGAGCAAGTCCAGGCTGGCCCCTCTCCTGGACTCCATGCAGAAGGGCGCTGGCAGTGATGGAAGCCAGCTTAGGTGAGTTGTGTCTGAGGTGCCGGGGGGGCACTGCACGTGTCATCACCTGGTGTGGGGAAATGGGAGCTGACAAGAAGATGCTTTGAGGCGGGTGGGGGGGACACAGAGGCAGAAGCTGGGCCATCCTTTCTGGATACTGCCGTGGGCTTGGAAATAAAGTCCTTCAATCCACCTGTGTGAGCACATTCTATGAAAGAAGTCAGCCTTGCGTTGGCTCCAAGTCAGGGTAGCGTGTTGAGTCCACGGAAGTCCCTAGAGTCCTTCTTTCCTCTTGGTCCTCTTCCCAGGCTCAGGTGGGTTTTATTTGAGGACCAAAACACACAAAATGTCAGATACCTTTCTGAGGACAGCTTTTGGATACTCTGTCTGAGATAAGGCAGACTGCCTGTAGTGATCTGAGGATGCCAGTCTTGTTTTCTTCCCATCTGATTTTTAACTCGGAGCAACTCTACGCTTTAGCTCATAGACTTCAGAGAGTTTATGTTCCTTTTTGGCACCTTATGAAGCGAGGGTGGGGTGAAACAAATTCATTCTCTAGCAGAACTCTGACACATCTCTTTAGATGCTTATGTTTCCTAGGAGATTGGCAGCTTTTTGAGGGTGGGGATAGCATTCTGTTCATCTCTCTGCCTGAATAGCCTAGCATAAGCCATGGCACTGTTTCCAAATGGACATTTATTTTCTGAGCATAGCCTACATATATTAAATATCATTAGGGGACAAAATAAAGAGAAGACGTATTGTTTTTCCTTAAGGAATGTGTTCTCCTGTCATGAAGTTAAAATACTTCCACATAAAACAATTAGGAAAAAAACACAAGTGAGTACAAACTTGGCTCTTGGCTTCCGTTTAGTCAATTTCCCGTTCCTCCTATGGGCAGGCAGAAAGCAGGAATGGTGTGTGCAGATTGTAGTTATTATGAACATTGTCGTGGAAGGACTATATTGGCCCAGTACTTGGTGGATTGGTGTAGTTTAGATAGGGAGGAAAAGGGGAATGACTTCTCAGCAGAGGACTGGTATAAGTGAAATCTGGAGATGGGCATTATTATTATTACCACTGTTTATCCATTTGAGACTTTCCATCTCTTTTTCTTTTCTTTTAAAGATTAAAAAAAAATTAATTTATTTGATTTATTTATTTTTGGCTGTGTTGTGTCTTCATTGCTACGCGTGGGCTTTCTCTAGTTGTGGCGAGCGGGGGCTACTTTTTGCAGTGGTGTGTGGGCTTCTCACTGCAGTGGCTTCTCTGGTTGCGGAGCACGGGCTCTAGGTGCGTGAGCTTCAGTAGTTGCAACATGCGGGCTTGGTAGTTGTGGCTCATGGGCTCTAGAGCGCAGGCTCAGTAGTTGTGGCACACAGGCTTAGTTGCTCCACGGCATGTGGGATCTTCCCGCACCAGGGATCGAACCAGTGTCCCCAGCATTGGCAGGCGGACTCCCAAGCACTGTGCCACCAGGGAGGCCCTGAGACTTTCCATCTTAAATGCCTTCAGATTTCTTATCACCCAAAGAGGTGGGCTCCTTTTTCCTCTACTCTAAGTTGTAGGATAGCAAAATCTCATTGGCAACCCAAAGAGAGCGGTCTGAATGCCTGCTCCATGAGGACACTGCTTGGCGTTATAGTCAAAATTTTTTGCACAGGGGTGAAAACAATGATTTATATGCATGTATTATTTCTCCCACTGGAGTGCAGGCTCCTTGAGAATTGGTGTTATGATTCATCTCTAAGACCAACACCTTAGCACCAGGTACAGAGCCACATATAGTTTAAGTACTCAGTATCTATTTGCTTTAGCAAACACAAGTTATCAGAATTTAGTGATCAGCTTTTTTTTTTTCTTACAGCTAAGCCCCCTGAGAGCTGGTTTTAAAGAAGAAGGAAGAAAGAAAGAAAAGCTCAGGACCCAAGGTTTGAAAGTATAGGAAGACTATCTATGGTCATGGTATAGAAGGTATAGTCTGGGGTATAGAGAATGGAAAACATAAGGTTTTGAGTGGGATTTAAGGGGCAAGGAACACTGGAAGGGTTGGCTGTGATCACTGCTTCACCTAACTTCTGGCTTTGTTGAGGCTCAGTCCTGCAGATAGCAAAGAGCAAAGATGGCTCTGTGTGTGTTTCTTATTAAAAATAAAAATAATTAGCGATCGCAAAAATAACCCTAAATAGGGCCTAAGGAGACCTGGATTTGAATCCTAGACATGTTAAATTGCCTTAATAATTCTTATTTTGTGCCCCTCCTTGTAGCCACATCCTTTGTCATGAAACTTTGCAACATTCTCCTATTATGATTCTGGGCTTAGGTATTTGATCTCCTTAAACTGACGGAATGAAGTAGAAGCAAACCTTTTCCATTTCCAAGACTTGCTTTGGCCAAGAGAATGAGACAGAAGTGGCCACGTGCCAGTTCCAAGACCATGTGCATGTTTCCACTTGTTGTATTTTACCTATGCCATAACCATGAGAGGGACCTTCCCATGCTAGCTGCTGATACCAGGAGGAGGATGAGAGACACATGGAAGAAACTTGTCCAAAGCAGAGACCAGCCTTGATTGGCCAACTCCTGGAACATTGGCAGATACATTATAAATCATAAATGATTGGTGTTTAAGTTGCTGAATTTCACTTGGGTGTGTTACAGAGTAGTAGCAAACTAATACACTGGCCCTTCCATATATTCACTGGGAGGGCTTTAAGCGAAACGTTGACCAGCCTGTCTTAGTCAGCTAGAGCTGCTATAACAAAATACCATAGACCGGATGGCTTAAACCACAGGAATTTATTTTCTCACAGTTCCGGAGGCTGGGAAGTCTAAGATCGAGGTGCTGGCAAGTTGAGTTTCTGGTGAGAGCTCTCTTCTCTCTTCCTGGCTTGCAGACAGCTGCCTTCTTTATGTGTGCTCAGGTGGCTTTTCCTCAGTGCTTGTGCAAGAGCAGGAGGTGGGGTGGAGTGAGTGATTTCTCAGCTGTATCTTCCTATAAGGACATTAACCCTATCAGATCAGGGACTCACCCTTATGTCCTTCTAAAATTTCAATGACCTCCTTAGAGTCTCCATCTCCAAATACAGTTACACTGAGGGTTAGGGCTTCAACATAGAGATTTGAGGGGGGGACACAAGCATTTAGTTCGTAACACCTTTCTTAGGAACCTTTGACTCATAGCTGTGCCTAGTACATAATGCACCTTCGATAAAGAGTTGTTGAACTGAGAAGGCTGGACTATAATTTCTAAGAGTCCTTCCAAGGTGGTTTTCCTTTAACTTTTTTCTTTGGTTTTTGCCACAAAATCCTGCAGAGTTCATGTGAAAGGGAGAAATGGCCTCTTCCATTGAAATGAAACTGTCAGTGAGTAGTGAGGGGCATGGATATGCCCGACATTTAAACGCACATAAGTATATTTAATCTTATTGAGAAGGGAACTCAATTATTTCATTCAGTGTGGTTTCTCTAGATTCTACATCCGCTTTTGACATATAGTAGGTACCTCGATATACTTACAGAACAAAATAAATTAATGATTGAATTAATAAATCAAATAAGGGCTCATGTCTCTGCCTGTAGCTGTTCTCAAAGGGTTCAGGGAAATGGGACCAAAAAAAGTCTGAGTCATTGGAGAGATGAGGTTCTCTGCTTGACTGAGGAGGCAGAGGAACTTCTGAGCTATCCTGGTGGGTTGAATTACCCTGGGGCAGTCAGCAACTCCTGCCTCTGTTCTCTGCCTCCCTTCCGGATTATCCTTCCTCCCCAATGTCCCACAGGCATGTCAGCTGCAACCCATTCCAAACCACACTCATTTTCCAGCTTCTTTCTCCCGCACTAATTGTGCTTGTCTTCAGTGGCTGCCTAGTTGTCCAAGAGAGAGATCTGAGTCATTGGCTTCCCTACAACTGCTCCACTGAAATGGGGAAATCCAACTGGACCTTAATTACAAGCACTGAGTTACCATTTGCTGAGGATTTACCATGGGCCAGACACTGCTCTGGATGACAAGCGTGAAAGATCCCATCTAATCCTCACAAAAACCCCATGAGGTGGGTATAATCTTTATATCATAGTGAATAAATATGGGCTCAGAAAGGTTAAGTGACTTTCCCAAGGTCACAGAGCTGGATCAGGGGATTTTCACCCATCAGGTGGACTTTAAAACCCCTGCCCTAGGGACTTCCCTGGTGGCGCAGTGGTTAAGACTCCACGCTCCCAATGCAGGGGGCCTGGGTTCGATCCCTGGTCTGGGAACTAGATCCCACACGCATGGCACAACTAAGGAGCCCACCTGCCACAACTAAGACCCGACGAGACCAAATAAATAAATAAAATATTAAACAAACCCCTGTCCTTTCCACGATGTCAGGTCAGATGTTCCCTTCTCTCCCTTTCTCCATTGTCTCCATTCTAAAACCGGGCACTCATCTCTGCTCCCAAGCAACTGGCACACCTCTCTAGGATAGCTCTTATCACATGAGATTATTCATAATTATTCATCTGCTCACCTATGACCTGCTGAGAAGTGCCTTATTCTTCCCTCTATTCCCCATTCTCAGCTCAGTGTCAGGTCTACATAACACCTGCTCCATAAATACTTTTAGAAATTAATCAAATCCTACATTTCTAATTATCAAATATGTTATCATTCGTAGAGTGGAATAGAGGGTTACATCTTGCAAGAACTGTGACAGAGAAGAAAATCCTCCTGTTAGTCCATTCTTTTCTGTAAGAACAAATCTTTTTGGTCCACCACAGGTACGTGGCTCTCTTCAGGCGCACCTGCCGTAAGACGAGGGCAGGAGAATTATCCCCACGCCCCCCTGGTTGGAGGGCCTGGAAATCTCAGGGTCTTGATGCTCTTGAAAGGATTGACCTGCCATGGGATGCTTAGTGAGTCCAGCTAAGCAGGGCTAAATCAGAGACCCTCTTCTTTCTAGAAGTCTGAAGCTGCTTCACCCTCTTTTCTTACTGCATTTTCTAGACCTTGTGGCCACAGTATGTACTCTCCAAAAGCAAATAAACAAACGACAACAACAAAAAGAAATAGTACCCTCCGTCTTTCTGTACGGCTCTTGCTCTATACCTGTACTTTCCCTTCCTTCAACATCAAAGCTCAACTTTTCTTTAGCTATCTCATTTTCTCTGCCTTTCAGAATTCATGCTTGGGCACCAAGCAGACTCAAGAAAATACTTCTAAAAATTGCCTGCCATTCCAAAGAGGGAAAATACAGCAGGACAAGCCCAATTTCCTGAAGAGGGAAGGGGAGGCAGCCATCTTGGCTGCCAACTCATTCCAACATCCAAGCAATCCCTGAATTTACTTGGCAAAACACAAACCAGTAATTACCCAAGACAAGAAGTGAAGTGGTTTTTATTCTTGCCTGCCTTTTTTTTTTTTTTTTTTTTTTTTCCTACATGAGAGAAATGACTGAAAGATTTTTATCTTGCTCTCCAAAGAACCAATCTTGGCCCAATGGAAAAAAAGCACTGCTGTGTCATGTCCAACGATGACAATATTTCTAGGATGTTTCAAAGAATCAATCATGGGCCTAGAGCCTTAGGAAAGATAGTGGGTGCCACAGTTTGGAGAAAATGGGTGTTTCTGAGAAGAAAGTAAAGCAGGGCTTACTTCTGATTGTCTTAACCTTAGCTTGTTCAGACTTATCTCTGTCCTCACCCCCTAAACTTCAGCATCTTAGGAACATGAGTGCAATGACTTCTGAAACCAACTACCTGGAGTTAAGCCAAACCTCACAGGTTAAGTTCCCAGCCCTCCACGAGACTGCTTTTAATTCAGACATCAGTCATAGGACTGGGGGTTCCCAGGCCCCCTTGTTTCTGACCAGCTGTCGCAACTCAGGGGTTCTCACTACCTCTTCAGGTTTGATAACTCACTAGAATGATTTGCAGAACTCAGGAAAACGCTAGACTTATAATTACACTGTTGTCATAGCAAAAAGATACAAAGGGAGAGAAGCATAAGGTGAGGTCTGGGAGGACCCCAGACAAGAAACTTCTACTGGGCGAGGATGTGTACCCTTTGGTGCACTGTTGAGCTCTCTGGAGCTCATCACTGGGATTTCATTACCTGAGTATGATTGGTTGGCTCATTGGCCACTGAACTCAATTTCCAGCTGCTCTGTCCTTCTAGAGGTGAGGCTGATGCCCCATGACACAAAGCCCCAACCCTCTAATCACATGGTTGGTCTTTCTGGCATGACCAGCCACCATTCCTAGGCATCTCATTAGCCATAAACTATTTAGCAGCCCACCAGGAGTCACCTAGTTAGCATACATTATCAGGTGATCAGGTGGGGTCAGAGGTACTCACCAGGAATAACAAAGACGCTCCTAGTACTCAAGAAATTCCAAGGATTTAGAAGTTATCTCCCAGAAATGAGGACAAAGACCAACTAAATTCTTTATGACACAGTGAGGAAGCCCAGATTCAGTCTGAAACATGATCTAATGCATTTCGCCATTTAACTCTTCTCAGCCTTTGTCTCTTTAGACTGAATGATCTTAACTGATTTAGGGTGCCGCCAACTCAGCATAGGATTCTGAGAGTTCAAACGCCTGAATGTCTTCTTGGATCGCCCATCTCACCGTGTAATCTTGGAAAAGTCTCTTAACTGGCTGAGCCTCAGTGTCCCCAATCACAAATGAAAATGTTAGACTGTAATATCTCTATGAACTACGTCAAACTGATGATCCTATGGTTAAGCCACTAAAGCTCTCTGACACTCATTTTCCTCATCTTTAAAATGAGGGTTGGATTAAATGATTTCTAAGGTCTCTTGCTGAGCTAATAATCATGATTTAAGTACCTTAAGACCTCCTCAACGTGTAAGGAAAAGATGACTCATCCTTATTCCACATGGCCATACCATTATCTAGTTTATTGTTCTCTCCTCTCCAGGAATAAGATGTTGGCTGGCTACTACCTTATCAGCAGCCTCTCACACAGATGTATGAGAGGATGCCAAAGATTTTTCTATCTTAGTTCTGGGAAAATGAAAGAAACAGAAGGTAGGAAACAGGAATAAATTTGCAGTCTGTGCCATAGAAGGCTGGGTAATGGACCAGCCAAGAAGGCATGGCTAAAAGAGTTTTTGTCCCCTAGATAGATCTTAATTTTTCATTAAATACTGTGTTGCAACATAAAGGAAAGCATTTACAGGAAAAGGACCTCAATTGCAAAATGTGGCCATTTTCTAACTGTCAAGCATACGTGTTTTTCTGGAGGCCCATGAAACTTTTGTACTTAGAAATATGAAGTAAATAAAAACTACATGATAATGCTACTGATACTCCCCAAAGCAAAAGCAAGAAGTGTCCCTTTTGGGGTTCCTAAAGCCCCCTGTTCCATGCCTTTTGCCATTGATGTTTGAAAAAAAAATCTATTTATTCCTGTGTCTGACCGTCTGAACCAATAGCTTCTAAACTTTTTGATCATACGCCTCCAAAATGGGTATAAAATTTGAGCACATCCCTCAAACATATATCATTTATTTAAAAATCACACATATATCTTATTTTATTAAAATATATCTATTTTACACAAAATAATAGAAAGAAAAGAGAGCTAAGTTAAAAATAAATTTATTTGCAATAATTTTATTTTACATGATAATGAAACAGGAGGGAAGGAAGCAGGGCACAACCTTTGAAAGAATGACATCACCCGAGGACATTACATAAACTGATTAGAGCTAAATGGGTCCAAGATGGCGGACAAGTCGACTTTTTCCACTCGACCTTGAGCCTCAGTATATGCTCACATCAGCAAGCTAAATGACACATCCATAGGCGCCATGACAGCTCCAAGACCGACCATAAGGATCAAAAAGTGGGCAGTGGCCCAATTCCTGGAAATCCCCGTCCTTCCTAAAATAGCTGGAATACTCCTCCCACTCATTAGCCTATGAAATTACCCACCCCTATAAAAACTGACAACCCCATACCCTGGTGCCTTTCTCACCTTCTGAGATGGCCCACACTCTGTCTGTGGAGTGTCCTTCTCTCTAATAAATCCACTTCTTACCTATCACTTTGTCTCTCACTGAATTCTTTCTGAGATGAGACCTCAAGAACCTGAACTTCATTAAATCCTGAAACCAGGTGTGTGATCTCAGTTGGAAGACTGTGGGTTTGTTTTGGCAGGGTTCGAGTCCCAGCTGCATGCATGGGTTCAAGTCCCAATCTGGGTTTAGGCTGGGTTCAAGTCCGGGCACAGAGGTTCAAGTCCTAATTTGAGGTTCATGGTTTCAATAACACCACAAAAATCTTGTTTCTTTCACTAAAACATCTCAATATTAAAAATATTTTAGTGAAGACAATGTGATGAAATATGCTTTATTACTTTTAGAAATTATAGTTTGTTATAATGTGATACAATAGTTTGAAGATTTGGCTCAAAATCCAGTTTATTGTGATGTTTGATTTTAATGGTCATTATAGCTGAAAATTATAAAACCAAATAGTACAGGGTTCAAATAGAAGAATTGTGTCATTGGCTGGGCTGATTAAATCATAATAATTATTTTTCAATTGTGCAAAGGTTTTAGTTCATATCTGAGAGCATATTTTTATAATCCCTCAGATTCACTGCTTTTCCTGCAAACAAAATGGGAGGTACTGCATTGCTCTATATGTGTGTTTGTGTCTCTCTCTGTCTCTCTCTATGTATTATATAATATATAAAATACATATATAATATGTATATAATTTTTTTTTTTTTTTTTTTTTTTTGCGGTACACGGGCCTCTCACTCTTGTGGCCTCTCCCATTGCGGAGCACAGGCTCCGGACACGCAGGCTCAGCGGCCATGGTTCACGGGCCCAGCCGCTCTGCGGCATGTGAGATCCTCCCAGACCGGGGCACGAACCTGCATCCCCTGCATCGGCAGGCGGACTCTCGACCACTGCGCCACCAGGGAAGCCCTGTATATAATATTTATTATATTTATATTTAATGTTTACATATTTATAATACACTTCATATTTTTAGAACAGTTTTAGGTACCTAGCAATTTAGTAGACATTAGAGGGTCCCCATAGAACCCTGTTCCTTACCTGCACTGCTTCCCCCATAATCAACATCCCATACCAGGGTGATAGATTTATTACAATCAACCTACATTAACCCATTACTATCACCCAAAGTCCATAGTTTACATTAAGGTTCACTCTTGGTGTACATTCCATGTGTTTTGACAAATGTGTAACATGTATCCACCAACAATGTATCACATAGGATGGTTTCAGTACTCTAAAAATCCTGTGTATCCCCTATGCATCCCTTTCTCCCCCAACTCCTAGCAACCATTGGTCTTCTACGGTTTCCATACTTTTGACTTTTACATAATGTCATATACTTGGAATCATACAGTATGTAGACTTTTCAGATTGGTTACTTTCACTTAGTAATATGCATTTAAGGTTCACGTCTTTTCAGGGCATGATATCTCATTTCTTTTTAGTGCTGAATAACATCTCATTGTATGAATGTACCATATTTTGTTTATCCATTTGCTCACTGAAGGACATTTTGGTTGCTTCCAAATTTTGGCAATTATGAATAAAGCTGCTATAAATATCTGTGTTCAGGTTTTTGTTCAGATATAAGTTTTCAACTCTTCTGGGTAAATACCAAGGAACACATTGTCAGACTGACTAGAATTGGACACACCAGTATCAATTAATATTTTGCTTATAAAAGACACAGTTGTCTTCATATAGAAATATTTATAGATCTTATATATAAGGCAATTAGTAGACACACACATATTTTCTCATTCTGTTGGCTGAGAGGACCTGGCAACAAAGTCACCTCAGTAGCAATGAGACTACCTTGCACCCAGATCTTGGTTTTTAATAACATTTTCTAATAAAAGGAACCAGTGCTTTTGGAGAAGTGGCTGATTCTAAGACTGGGGCAGTGAATTACAAGATGACTCTGGGGCATCTTGTAGTTCCAGAAAAATAAGAAAGTGCTTTTTTTTTTTTTCCAAAAAAGTACAATGATGGAGGATATAAAAGGGACATGGGAGCATATTGAAAGAGCTCCCAAAGGAAAAGCTGGAACAATTTGAACAACAAAATAAGATAATATTCTACTCGAAGTATAAAATAAAAAATGTATGAATGCACACTGATGTAATAAATTAATGAAGAGGTAAGTGAGGGAGAAGAGATACATCTCCCACACAGAAGAACTCCAAATAACTTACACAGATAATCCACCTTCAAGGAGCTGGAGCATCTCTCTCCACTCCTTAAGTGTGGACCATACATGGTGATTTCCTTCCAAAGAGCACAGTATGCAAAGAGGGAAACAAGAATACAGGGGAGAAACCTGACAAACACTGCCTTTACCAGATGATCAAGGTTAACATCTTGAAGTGAGAATTCATGATGCTAGTATGTACCCTTGATATGATGTAATGAGAATGGCATTTTACCTATGGTTTTCCTCCTAGGAACTCATCATCCCAGTCAAAACATGAGAAAAACCTCAGAAAATCAGTTGAGAGGCAGTCTACAAAATACTGCCAAGGTCATCAAAAACAAGGAAATTCGGAGAAACTTCATAGCCAAGAGGAGCCTAGGAAGACATTATATAAATATTATGTAAATATAAATATAATGTGATGTCCTGGATGTATCCTGGACCAGAAGAGGCATATTAGGTAAAAACTAAGGAAATCTCAGTGAAGTAATGACTTTAGTTAATGATAATGGATCAATATTTGTTCATGAATTGTGATAAATATACCTTAGTAACGAAAGATGTCAATAATAAGGGAAAGTGGGTGCAGGGCATATGAGAACTCTGTACCATTTTCTTAATTTTTCTGTAAATCCAAAACAATTCTAAAACTAAAAAGTTATTTAAAATTTTCCATTGATAATAACAAATTACTCCATTAAAATGCAACAATATATACTTACACCACCGATGTGTGAAAGTTTGTTTCTCTGTACCCTTGACAAAAGTGAATATTATCAATCCTTCTAATATTTGTACATTTGAAAGGTGGCAAATGATATCTCACTGTTTAAATTTGCATTTTTAAATTACAGAAGAGATTTAGCCTCCCTCTTGTCATTGATTGGTCATTTATAGTTCTTTTTCTACAACTGTATGTTGCTATCTTTGCTCATTTTTCAAACTGGGTCATTGGCCTTTTTTCCTGTGTAGAGCTTTTGGTATGGTTAAAAAAAATAATCCTTTTCTTTAGTAGGTTTGCAATTTTTTGCAGATTGTTTTCTTTTGACATTCTTTCATTTTTAAAAAACATGCAGAAAATTTAAACATTTTTGGTAATCAAATCTCTCTTAATTTACAATTTCAGAGTTTCATCACACTTCTATTTTATTCTCAAACTAAGTCCTCAGAGGCTTGATTACTATAAATGGGTCCCTTCAAGCTAGTCCCTAATTATTTTAGGTGTTCTTGAAAGGATGTCTCACATGGGTTCACAATCCACTGTCAGTTGAAATCCCTCCTGGGCTTTGCTCTTGTTCTTCTGCTGTCATGCCACTTGTTTTCTGAAAGCCACATGGAAACAGGTGCTATGTCAACCCTGGAGACACTAATCCCCAAACCAAGAGTGCTGTCCTTCCATCATGTCAGGTTCCAGTCCTCAGGACGTCGGAACAGGTCAGTTCAGTGCAAATACATTTTTAAATTTGTTTCCTGTATATCTCTGATAACTCACCAGTTAGTCTTAATATCCTTTGCTGATTTCTCCTAACTTCCTGGTGATTAAATGCCAGCTTTATGCTGCAGGACCCAGACCTTGACCTCCTCTCTAGCAACAATCATTTCTTGGATGATCTCAGCTCATTTCATGGCTCTAGCTAGTGCTTCCCAGTGGTATACATTTCCAGCTGTAATTCTACTCTGGACCTCCTCTCTCCTCTCCAGACTCAGGTATCCAAGCCTAGTCAGCCTTTCCACCCATTGATTTAATAATCATTTCAAGGTTCACATGTGTCCAGAATTGAATTCCTGATCTTTGCTCCCAGTCTTCAACACCCCAGGAACCAGGAACTCCATTATTCCGGTTACTCAGGCCAAATTGTTGGAGTCATTCCTTACACTTCATCCCATACCTCCTATCCAATATGTCTGGAAATTCAGTTAGCTCTAACTTCACAATATATCCACAATCCAAACATTTTCCAATACTCCTGCTCATAAGACCTAGGTCACGGTCACCATCGCCTCTCTTCTGGAATATGCTTACGCCTCCAGATTGGTCCTCCCACTTCAGGCTTTGTCCACATCATCTATTCTCTATACAGCTACCAGAGAGATGCTTTTAAAACATGTCAGAATATTTCACTTCTCAGCCTGAAACCCTCAAAATGGCTTCCCCTATTACTCATTAAAACCCCAAGCCTTGTAATTGGCCTCAGGTCCTAAATTTTTCTGGCCCCCTGCTTTCTCCCTGAGCCCTCCCCACACGGGGCTCTTTGCTGTTCCTTGAATACACTAAGTGAGCATCCACATCGGGGCCCGGGCCCTGGCTGTTTCCTCCACCACAACACTCTTCCCCCAGATGACCACGCGATTCACTCTCACCTCATTGGGTTCTCTGCTCATATGATGTTTCTCCATAGAGGTCTCCTCCAAACACCCTAAAATGACAGCTCCCCTCACTCTCTGTCATCCTGTTACTTGCTTTATTTTCCACCTTTGCACTTGTTGCCAGCTGACATACTATTGTTGTTTATTTGTTTATTGTATAACTCCCCCCACTAGAGTATAAACTCTGTGTGGAAGAGATACTTTATGATTTCACTAGTTATATCCCTAGCAAAAAGAATAATGCCTGGGGCTTAGTATATATTCACAGATGTTTGTTGAATAAGTGAGTACATCCCATTATGTGCCTGGCAGCCAAATGTGAAGTAGACCCCGAACTCTAGATCTGATACTGATCCCATCTCTTTCCCTTTCTCCTCCTAAGCTGTGGCCATATTTATTTTCCCTGGTGTTTCAGAGACCAGCACATTGGGCCACTTCATGTTTTCTTGATGAATAGAATTGAATTCCAAGGGCCTTGCAAACTGGAGAGGGGTCCAGAAGGGGAGCGGAATAGGATCTCTGGGAGCAATTTCAGAGTATGACATCAGGGAGCTTGAGCAAAAGCACAAAGTAGAGACGGCTAATGAGGACCTTGTGCCAGATCCATAGTCAACGTGGATGCAGACATAAGTGAGCACAGCTCATTTTCCTGTGCCCTTTTTCCTTCCGTAGGATCTCATTTTCTCTATCGGATTCCGATTCCTAGCCATTCTTGGAAAAGGAAGTAGGGTCACGTGGTGGGAAGAGTCCTAGATTCTTAGAAAGGCTTGGGTTAGAATCCTGCCCCTGAAACTGAGAGCTGAATGAACTTGGACACATCATTTAGTCTTTGGAAATGTCACCTTCCTCATTCGTAAAAGGCAGCTAACAATGGCTACCTCAAAAGGTAGGAAGAAACCTTAATATCCCAAACCCAACATAAAACAAGAACTTAGTAATGTAACTTGAACCTATCAAGTGGGCAGGAAGTGATCAACCTTATATATGACCTGACATTGTCTGGCTTTATTTATAGCATCCACTGATGGAATTTGGTGTGTTTGTCTCTCTTTTAGACTCTTTCCCACTCCTTTCTTCCTTGAACATCCTCTTGTCTGATTCTCTGTACCCATGACATTTTTTATCAATCTGATTCCTCTATGCACAAGATGGCGGTGAACTCTAAGTTTTAGACCACAGAGAAACAGAAGAGAAGGTAGTTGGGTATTTTTATCTGGAGAAGTAGAGGAACCAGTTCTCTCTCTCTCTCTCTCTCTCTCTCTCTCTCTCTCTCTCTCTCTCACACACACACACACACACACACACACACACACACACACATTGCCCATGGTGATGGAAAGGAAGATATTTCCATATCCCTGCCCCCACACTGCCGGCTACAAAAGCAGAGCTACATACCAGAGCCCTGGGACGCCCCCTAAATGAATCTCCCCCGGTGTGATATCAGCAGGTTCCATCATTAGGAAGCAGCAAGGGCAGGTGAGGGTTTAGAGTAACACAGGCCCCTGGGGCATGCAGAGCTACCTTGATGAGAACAGGTTGGGGCACCCTCAGGAGCTCTGGTTTCTGACCCACGGGAGGGAAAAAGAGGCTTCGAGAATTAGAACTAAACTTGAATTCTGGAAGGAGGAACTGTCGCCAGCACCAGTGAGAGTTATCCCAGGAGTGACATACTTGAAAACATTAGAGAAATTAAAAGCCACCTCCAGGATGTGTTTGTCTGAGCTGCTACTGCTATTTCCTTGGGCTCCCCTCTGAGTTCCAATGCATTGCAGAATAATTCTCACCTTGATTAAGACAAATTTTTCTTCCCAGCATGGTGTCCTCAAAAGGACACCTTTTAGGGCCATAAAACTCTGTTTGAATTCCATCTCTGCCACTCAGTAGTGGTTGGCTTCAGGAAAGTTACATAACGTCTCTGAGCTTCAGTTTCCTATCTATAAATTGGGAGTAATAACATTTGTCTCTCAGCGTTGTTTGAAGTATCAAATGAGAGAGCATATGTGTAATATGAATATGGTGTTGTCAATCATTTCTCATTTGCATAGAATGTTTCCGTGTGGCAAAGCCCCTGTCTCTTTCCCAGTTCTCCGGAGATTTTCTTAGGTAGGGATATATATGTTAACCAAAGGGAATGTGATTTACATTCCTATCATTGGTGGTCCCCCATTATTTCTCCCATTTTTCCACCTCACCAAGATCTGTCCTCACCTCCTTTTCTCTTCAGAAAGAGAATACGGTCACCCATGGACTACTCTGCAGAGCTTGTCTTCCAAAAACTGATGTCTTTGAACTGTCTTGTACTTCTCACCTCTGCTATCAACCAGGGAGGCCCAAATATTCTATCCTTATAAATAAAGGTAACAGAGTATGCAGTAATGCATAATTCTCTGCTTTAACCCTTTCTTAATCCTTTCCCCATATACTCATGACAGTGTTTCGTTAAAAATTCCTAAGGATTTCACTCCTCTGCTAAAACGCTCCGGCGGCTTCCTAGCTCATGAAGAGGTACAGGCCTTTACAATGAGCTGCAAGACCTTCCTTTGTCCTTCCCTCTGTTTTTCAGGTTTCTTCTCTAAGCTGAGAGGCAGCTAAGAGTGCTAAGGTGGGTCATTCCTTCATTCTTTGCTCTAGGTGAGCAGCGGAATATTCTTCCTAAGTAACCAGTCTTAGTACTTCACTTTTCTCTTAAAATGGTTTACCCGCTTATGTTTGTTTATTGGGGAACACTGAAGAAATTAATCTAATTCATGAGCTCTGTAGTCAGGCTCCATCCCCTGGGATCTGTGTAACCCTAGGGAACTAAATCCCGTTTTGCCCATTTTATTTATAAAATAAGGATCATAAGAATACCATATGCAGGGCTTCCCTGGTGGCGCAGTGGTTGAGAGTCCGCCTGCCGATGCAGGGGTCGCGGGTTCGTGCCCCGGTCCGGGAAGATCCCACAGGCCGCGGAGAGGCTTGGCCCGTGAACCATGGCCGCTGAGCCTGCGCGTCCGGAGCCTGCGCTCCGCAACGGGAGAGGCCACAACAGTGAGAGGCCCGCGTACCGCAAAAAAAAAGAATACCATATGTAAAATCTCCAGTACACTGCCTACCAACCAGTAACTAATAAATAACTGACAACTAGGTTTGCTGAATTATATGGCAGAACCCAGACTCCTATTGTATCAGGTAAGACCCTTTTTAATATCATCTAAACCTACCTCACTTTTAGATTTATCTTGTCTCTCTGTCCTAATGGATAGTGCTTTCAAGCTATATTTAATTTTTCATTGTTACCTAAAGAAATTATGTATTTTCATAACTGCCTTGTCTTGGTCTCCATTTCTACCTGGCAAGGACCCACTCAATCTTCAAGACCCAGTTCAAAAACTCGGTCAAGATGATAGACTGAATTCACCTGCTTTTTATAGCTTTTGCATAAAAATCCCTTTGGATGATAGAAAAGGTATTATAAAAGACAGTAAATACTGAACAGCACTGGAAAATGTAAAAGGATGCCATCAGTGGGCCATTTTTGATGTATATTTAAAATATAGAAAGAAGTCAGAATATCTCTACTTCTGACTATCTGAGAAACTTTTAGAAAAACTCCTGAATAAAAAAAAAAATACTTGGAAATGATGGATAAAATATTATAAGCATTCTTTTAAATGCATAGCTGAGCTTCTGAGAAAAAAGGATAAATCTCCAGGGATCTGAAACAGAGGGAGATGTGAAAATTCAAGTTGTAAGCTGCCACCCATGTAGAGTCAATCCTGGGAGCATTTGCTATGCTTATTAACCAAGAGCTTTGAGTTTTAGTGGCTGTCACAGAAGAAAACAAGGTCTTTGTTTTCTTCTTGCAACTGAAACTCTGCACAAACCTGGAACCCTCAAGAGGCTACACTGTGGGTAAATAGTGTGTCAGGAAAAAAATATCTCCTGTAACAAAGGAGACTGCAAGGGAGAGCACCTGTTGCAGCACGGGCTTTGGGAGGGAAAACGTCTTCCCCGTATATTTATACTCCTGGGCCCATTAGGAGGAATTGAGGTTCTGAGACACCCCAAGCACATCAGGGTCCCTCTCAATAACAAATGAAAATCTCTCAGGAAAGAAATGCCTTCAGTTTAAGCTTCACAGGGTTTTGAAAGCTGGAGATGTACTGAAGAAGATAGCCAAGTTCAAGAAGGAAAGCATGAGAAAATCAAATCAGAGAGAAAGATGCAGCAGAAAGAATAAACACCAGAATTAGAGCCACAATAACCTCAGCAAATAGAATTATTTGATTCAGAATATATACGTAGGTAGAAAATTAAAAGCTGAATTGAAAATATACAAAATGAACAATATACAATAAAAAATACAAAGTAGGGTTGACAAAGAACCAAACAGATCTTCTTATAAATAAGATATACTTTTCCCATATAGGCCATTACAGAGTATTGAGTAAAGTTCCCTGTGCTATACAGTAAGTCCTTATTACTTATCTATTTTATATATAGTAGTGTGTATATGTCAAAAAATCTAAATTGAGTGGATATATGTATATCTGATTCACTTTGCTGTACCCCTGAAACTAACACAACAATTTAAATCAACTATACTCCAATAAAAAATGAAAAAAGATATACTTATCGTTATTAGCAGTTTAGTAAATGGTTTTAAAAAGAGAATAGGCAAATTTTTGAAATGGAATAAATATTAGGAGATTTTCAGAATGCAGCCCAGAGAGTAAAAGAAAGAGAACACGTAAGGCACAGAGAGTAAACAGAGAAATTTACAAGACATATTGAATCAGATTTCTAGGGAAGTAATTGAGAGAATGGGGCATGTGGCAATTGTTGAAGATATACAGGGTAAAATTTTCCATAACTGATAAAGGAATCATGTTTTCAGACTTAGGAAACAATGAATACCAATCAGGATAAATTTTTTTTAAATCCACATCTGAACACGTTGTTATAATACTGAAGAACACAAAAATAGAGGAAATTTGCTAAAGCAGGAAAGAAGGAAAGACAGAGAGGAAAATAGCTTCAATTTAAAATTAATAGCTTATTATTTACCAGGAAAAAAAGAGTCAGTTTATTACTAAAAGTTCCTTACTAACGAATGTCAGAAAGACATATGTCAGGAAGAAGAAACTTGTGTCCAGAGGAAGGACTTAGATACGAGAAGGAGTAGTGAGCAATTTAACAGATAAACGTGGTAGAGAATTTTAGAAGTATTATCTATATGAAACAATGATAATAATAACAACAACTAACTTGGAAGTGTATTAAAGGCAACTTGGAAATAACAATATACTGGGTAATAATAAAAATAATATACTCATATGATAGCGAAATTCTTCTAAGTTCCTTGTATAATTCTGTAGGAGATTGTACACTTAATTAAATTTTAATGATTAGTACAAAGAGAATAGCAACATTGTGTAACTAAGAAAAACAAACAAACAAACAAAAAACTATTTGATAAATTAAAAACAAGTCAGGACATATACATACTACCAAATGTAAAATAGATAGCTAGTGGGAAGCAGCCGCATAGCACAGAGAGATCAGCTCAATGCTTTGTGACCACCTAGAGGGGTGGGATAGGGAGGGTGGGAGGGAGACACAAGTGGGAGGGGATATGGGGATATATGTATATGTATAGCTGATTCACTTTGTTATACAGCAGAAACTAACACAACATTGTAAAGCAATTATACTCCGATAAAGATGTTAAAAAAAAAAGTCAGGAAAAGAGAAAAATAACTATAAAATAGATAAAATAGAAAGCAAAATAGATGTAATTTCACATATATATGAATATACAAATATATAGTATTTATATACTATGTATATACTGTATCTATATACAAGATATTTACATTATTGTATATAAGATAATCTTGTGTAGTATTATATACACATGTAAATATATATATATAGGATTTTTATAACTTGGTGTCATGGGTGGAATTGTGTCTCCCCACTCCCCAAATTCATATGTTAAAGTACTAATCCTTAGTACCTCAAAATGTGATCTTATTTGGAAATAGGGTCATTACAGGTGTAAATAGTTAAGGTGAGGTCGCCCAGAAGTAGTGCAGACCCCACATCCAATATGACCGGTGTTCTTAGAAAAAGGGTAAATATGGACTCAGAGGCATACACACAGGGAGGACACATGTGAAGATTAAGGCAGAAATCAAGGTAATGCTTCTGTAAGCCAAGGACTGCCAAAAATTGTCATCAAATAACCAGAAGCTAGGGTAGAGGCATGGAACAGGCTCTTCTTCACAGACCTCAGAAAGAACAAAAGCTGCTGACACCTCATCTCAGACTTCTAGCCTTCAGAACTGTGAGACTATAAATTTCTATATTTAAGTCATCCAGTTTATGGTACTTTTTACGGTACAGTTATAGCAGCCTTAACAAACTAATACACTCAGTTACATGTGTTTTGCAAGAGACGTGTATTTAAAAGCTAAGTGCAAACAAAGGTTGAAAGTAAAAGAATTAGAATAAAGATATATCAGGTAAATTCTGGAAAAAAGAAAATTTGTACATTATAGTAATATCAGAATTTTAAAAATAATCTTAAAACCAAAGCTTTGTGGTAATAAAAAGGATCACTATGTGATGATAAAAAATAAACTGGGAGAATTGGATAATTCCAAAATTGTATGCATGTTACATAGCTACATGCATATTACATACATACATAATTTATGACAGAAAAATAAACAGAATTCAAACTTAAATTGAAAAAAATCAAATTATGGTGAACAACAGGAGGATATTTTAATACACCGTTCTTGGTATTCAAAGAAAAGGCAGCCAAAAACCTGAGTATATAAAAGAATAGTACAACACCATTGACAAATAATTTGAGCAACATAATTGACAAGCTTGATCTAAGAGTACTGAGACCCTTGACCCCAACTCAAAGAATATACATTCTTCTTGAGCATATAGTCAATATTTATAAAAATTAATAACTACCAGATCATAAGGCTAGTCTCAACAAATTTCCAAAAATTATTATCACATGCATCACATTTCTTAATGCAATGCAGTTTAAATTAGAAAATTTTTAAAATTAAGTATTTCAAGAAAGAGCAAGGACTAGAACAATATGAATAATACATATCACACTTTATGGGATACAAATGAAGTCACAATTAGAACAAAACTAATGTTTTATAAAAATTGTGCTTAAAATCTGAAAATTGATGAGATAAAAATTCACCTAAGAATTTAGAGTAAAATAAAATGGAATTAAAACAAAGAAAATCAAATAGGGGGATAACAAAGATAAGAACATATAACAATAAATAGAAAACAAATTTAGGGCATCCCTGGTGGCGCAGGGAAGCCCTAAATTTGTTGATCAATATGATCAATAAGAATTACTAACTAGAACATATAAGAAATCCCTTAGCAATAAAAAGATAAATTAACCAATAAAATGTTAATTTACAGAGGAAATAACAAAATACCCCCAAAAATATGAAAAGATACTCTATTTCACCAATATTCAGGGAAAGGAAAATTAACATACGAGATACCCTTTCATGCTACCAGTTAAGCAAAATTTTAAAAATATGACAATACTAAGTATTGTGAGGATGTGGATAAATGGGAACTCATCTGCTGTGGTGAGGTTGAAAATTGTTTCAAACACTTTGGTGAACAACGTGACAGTATCTATTCTAGACGAAGATGAACATACTTGATGACCCAGCAATTCCAGTTGTGATTATAAATCAGAACACCAAAAACAAAACATCAAAGGGAAAGAAAAATAAGGCATATTGGATTGGTCTAAAGAAGAAACAAGTACAGAAAAAGTCATCTCTGAGGAGAAACAACTACTGATGTTAAAGCTAGTTCTCTCATAGAAACTCCAAAGAAATGCCGAGCTAAGAGTGAACATATACCAAGGTCTAGAGGGAACATGAGGAAATCATCAGATAAATTAATTAAAGGACTAAATTGGAAACAGCTGCTCACACTGAACTTCTCTCCCTCCTCCATTTTGAACATCTGGTGGCAATGGCTTTTGCCCATGGGAAAAAGCCTTGAGAACTAATATAAAAACAAAGGGAATAACTTTTCTTGGAAGGGCTCTTAGCATAAGTGTTGGCACTGGAGAAATAAACATATAGTCTGAGGTAAATCTGTAAGAATATACATACAAACATAGAGAACATTTCATTTTTGAAAAAGTCAGTTCCTGTCAAGGTCTCCAACAAAGTAGTCGGAAGTATAGGTTTAACTTGGGAGACTTAACATGTTCTGTGTCAAGAGAAACAAGAAAAAAGCACAAAAACTTTATATATTCACCCTTCCCTTCATTTGTCATCACTCATTAAATGCTTTTGTAATGTTCAGGATTTAGATTCATTGACAGGTAAACGAAGATATGCAGTCAATCAAATAAAGTGTATAATAGCTTCCACTCTATTGTTCAGTCTAGCCTTAAGCTACTGATCAAGAACAGCCAAGAATCATCAAATATTTGAATAAAGCATGCACCTTGAAAGGCATCAGACTGAATGGTCAGAAAAACTGTCCCCCCCCCCAAAAAAAAAACCCAAGAACAATTGAGGATATAGAGAAAGTGCTTCAGAATAAATAGAGTTAATATCCTTAGGGAGATTAAAAAAACCATCTGCTATGAAATAGAACCATAGTTCTGGAACTTACAAATAGGATAATTAGAAAAAATATAGAAATAAATAAATGACAGAATATGGATAGCTGAAGATTCAATTAATGAGCTAAAAGACTGAACCAAGTAATTAGCCTAAGACTATAAGGCAATAAGACGAAGAGTTGAAAAATATGAGAGAAGAGTTAAGAGGTATGAAGAATAGATACAGAACTTCCAATATCTGTCTGTTGATATGTTCAGAAGGAACAATTGTAGGCAAAGGAGAGTGGTAGGCAGAATAATGGCCCCCCAAAGATGTTTATGGCTTAATCTCCAATCTGTGAATATGTTATGTTACATAACATAGTAGACTGAATAATGGCCCCCCATATATTTCCATGTTCTAATCCTCAGAACCTGAGAATGTTAATTTATCTGGCAAAAAGGGACTTTGCAGATGTGATTAAGTTAAGGATCTTGAGATGGGGAGTTTATCCTGAATTATTCTGGTGGGCCTGCTGGGCTCTCAGTGATCATTATAAGAGGGACACAGGAGGGTCAGAGACAAAGGAGAAAGTGATGTGACAACAAAAGCAGAGAGTGGAGTGATGTAGCCAGGAGCCAAGAAAAGCCAGCAGCCTCCAGAAGCTGAAGAGGCAAGGACCAGTGTCCTCCTTGGTGCCTCCAGAAGGAACCAGGCCTACTGACACCTTGATTTTAGTCCTTTAAGATTCATTTTGGACTTTTGACATCCGGAACTGTGAGAGGATAAATTTTGTCGTTTTAAGTCACTAAGTTTGGGTAACTTGATAAGCAGTAATAGGAAACTAATACTCATGAGTTGCAGATAAATTCAAACTTGCTAATCAGCTGTCCTTAAACATCTGAAAACCAAAATAATTCACCATATTAACAGACTAAAAATGAAACATATGATCATTTAAAAAAAAAGAAGAAAAAGCATTGTAAAATTCAATATCCATTCTTGATTAAAAAAAAAAAAAACCTCCCAGTGAACTAGGAATAAAAAGGAATTTCCTTAACCCAACAATGAGTACCTATCGGAAACCTACAAGGAACGTTTAACCCTAAAAGACTAAATGATTTCCCACTAAGATCAAAAACAAGATAAAGCTGTCCACTCTCAACACTTATACTCAACATTGAATTGAAAATTCTAGTCAGTGTAAGAAGGCGAGAAAGGGAAATAAAAGGAATCCCAAAGAGAAAGAAGTAAAACAGCCTGAATTCAATGATGACATGATCATCTACATTAAAAAAATCACACAGACTATACAAAACTACCAGAACAAATACGTGTATCTAGCAATGTTGTAGGATACAACACCAGTACACAAAATCAATGGTGTTCCTATATACTAACAATGAACAATCAAAAAGTGAAATTATGGAAAGAATACCAATACCATTTTAACGACATCAAAAGTACTTAGGGATAAACCCAGCAAAGGGATAAATCCACGTACACGGAAGGCTATAAAACCTTGCAAAAGAGGGCCTAAAAAAATGAAGAGATGTGTCATAGACTGAAAAACACAATAACTCAAAAAGATGTTAGTTTTTTCCCCAAATTGATCTGTAGATGCAACACAATCCCAATAAAAATTGTCCCCAATTTTTTTTTGTAGCTGATTCTAACATTCGTATAGAGATACAAAGAACTAAAAATAGCCAAAAGCAGTTGAAAAAGTACAAAGGATTGAAACTATTTGATTCCAAGATTTATTCTAAGGCTACATAAATCAAGATAGATGCTGGTGTAAAGATAGACAAATAGATCAATGGACCAATGTAGATTTTTCACAAATATACCCACACTTACATGGTCAATTAATTTTTGACAAAGGTGCAAAAACAATTCAGTGGATAGAGTATATGGTTTTTTTCAACTATATACAACTATATTTTTTCATTGCAAGAGCAATAGTTGATCAATCTATCATCCATCATCCATATCTGAGCTTATATTTATGCTTTGCATCGTGTAAAATTAACTCTAAGAGAATCATAGACCTAAATGTAAAACCTAAAATGGTAACATTTCTGGAAGAAAACATAGAAAAGATTATTTGTGATCTTGGGTGAGGAAAAGATTTCTTAGATACAAACTAAAATCATGATCCACAAAATAAAATATTGATAAATTGAATTTTATTAAAGTTAAGACGTTCTGCTCTTCAAAAGATACTTTTTAGAACAATGGAAAGACAAATGACTGACTGGAAGTAAATATTAGCAAATTACATATCTGATAAGAGACTTGTAACACATAAAGAACTCAGTACTCATTAATAATAATAGAATAGCTCAATAAATGAGCAGATGACTTAGTAGACATTCTATCAAAAATATATGGATGGCAAATAAGCACATAAAATAGTGTGTATCAGTGGTCATAAAGGAAATACAAATTAAGATACACATAATAAGATGCCACTACATATGTATTAGAATGTCTATAATTAAGAAGACTGACCATACCAAGTAATGGTAAGGATATGGAGCAACTCCAAATCTCATGCACTACTGGCGTCAAGGTAAAATGGCATAACCACTTTGGAATAAAATTTAGCGGTTCCTAAAAATCTATACATATACCTTCCGTTAAGGTATATGTAACTAGGGCATACCATTTCCGGGCATTTACCCAATATAAATGAAAGTGTATGTCCATATGAAGACTTATACACTAATGTTCATAGCAGCCTTATTTGTAAAAGTCTCAAACTGGAAACAACCCAAATGTCCATCAACAGGTAAATGGATAAATAAATTGCGGTTTATCTATACAAATGACTACTACTTAATAACAAAGATTGAATTATTTATACATGCAACAACATGGATTAATTTAAAAATAACGATGAGAGTTAAAAACAAGACAGACAAAATGAGGTACATACAGTTGATTTAATTTATATCAACCTCTGGAAAATGCATACTAATGTGTAGGGCAGAGAGATCAGTGGTTGCCTGGGGGAGGGTGTAAGGTGGAGGAAAGGTTAAGGACGGAAGGAGGACAAACGGCATTAATAAACTTTTGGAGATAATCTATATGTTTATTTTCTTTTTTTCTTTTTCTTTTTTTTTTTTTTTGCGGTACGCGGGCCTCCCTCTGCCGTGGCCTCTCCCGTTGCGGAGCACAGGCTCCGGACGCGCAGGCTCAGCGGCCATGGCTCACGGGCCCAGCCGCTCCGCGGCATGTGGGATCTTCCCGGACCGGGGCACGAACACGGGTCGCCTGCATCGGCAGGCGGACTCGCAACCACTGCGCCACCAGGGAAGCCCTGTTTATTTTCTTGATTTCTGTGATAGTTTCATTGGTATACACATAGGTCAAAGCTTTTGAAAATGTACGCTTTCAATACATTCATTTTATCATATGTAAATTATACTACATCAAAGCTGTTTAAATAAAAACTTGCAAAAAATGATAGTTGAACAAAATTCAATTCAATAAGTTATAATTGAATAAATTACAATTGAATTGAATAATTTGCAATTGAGTAAATTCATTTTATTGAATAAAATTTTAATCATTTAAAAATCAATAAATGGATAGTAAATCTAAATGTGAAAGAGAAAACAATAAAGAATCTAGAAGATAACATAAGAGGTATATTCGTGACATTGAGCTAGGCAGAGTTTTGTCAAAGTAGATAAAAAGAAACTAATGTTAAAGGAAAAAATTGGATAATTTGATCAAGTTAAAATTAAAACTTCTGTTAATTAGACAGCATTAAAAAAAAGTAAAAAGGCACGGCACAGAGTAAGGATAGGTAGATAGGTGATAGATGATAGAGTATATTCTGAACAATTCCATTTAACTAAAATAAAAAAGGGCAAAACTAATCTATGGATCTATAAGTGAAACCACAGTTGCCTTGATAGGGGGTGAGTTGTCAGAGGTTGTGGTACAGGCAGGTTTCTTGGGTACTGGTGATGTTTTATTGTTTAATCTGGGTGGAATTACAAGGTGTATTCACAATGTGCAAATTCACTCAATTTATGATATGTACACTTTTCTGTGTGTATGCTGTCCTTCGAATTTATTTTTTAAAGAATAAAAACTGATTATAATAATTAATAGGGCTTCCCTGGTGGCGCAGTGGTTGAGAGTCCGCCTGCCGATGCAGGGGACACGGGTTC
>NC_041219.1:41597370-41682262 GCF_002837175.3 Physeter macrocephalus | reverse complement strand
CACATGCCGCGGAGCGGCTGGGCCCGTGAGCCATGGCCGCTGAGCCTGCGCGTCCGGAGCCTGCGCTCCGCAACGGGAGAGTCCACAGCGGTGAGAGGCCCGCGTACCGCAAAAAAAAAAAAAAATAAATAAATAAAAAATAATAATAATAATAATAATTAATAAATACCTCTGAGTTCTGTTACATAAAATAAATGCTGTTGAAGAATTCCATAAAAAAGAAAGAATGTATGTTTTCATTCACTTATAAATGAATTCAAATTCTAAAAAAGAATGAAAGAGGAAAACTTTTACTAATGAGATTGTGTATCTTTTCATTCATAGGTCTAATAATCATTTGTACACCCTCTTTTGTAAGTGCCTTTTAAAATATCTTGCCCATTTAAAAATTATGCTATTTATCTTTTTCTTAGCACTGTGTAAGAGTTCTTTATATACTTAGAATACAAGTTCTTTATTTCTATCTATCAATCTATCAATCTATCTATCATCTATCATCCATATAGTTATCCTCACTCCGTGCCTTGCCTTTTTACTTTTTAAAATATTGACTTTTAATTAACAGAAGTTCTAATTTTAAAACAATGGTGAGAGACAATATCAGGAGAGAGAATTTTTGAGGTTTTGAAACAATTGAAATTTTTTAAAAATATGAAGATTGCAAAAGAAAATACAAATGGGAGGAAGGAAGAAAGAAAAGGAAGGAGGGTGGGTGGAAAGAAGAGAGCCTTCCAAAACCAGGGCCAGAAGAAAGATGGTTGTCCATCCTGAAGATGATCAACAGGCCACAGGACTCCTAGTGAGGCACTAAGGAGACGATTCACGTCTTATGTGGTAGGTGAGAAGAACAGAGAATCATGTTGGGGGCTGAGATTAAGCTGGTGGCTATCAAAGGCATTTGTACCAAACAGGAATTCCTGAGTTAAACATTGCTCACAATCTGAAAAGTTAATTTTTCTCACAACCAGGAAATCTCGAGTAAATGGATGCTGGTGTAGGGTCAACAATTCAAGAATGTCCAGATGATGTCTCTGGGATCTCTTGTCTTTCAGCATCTGCTTGTTGTCTCATGGTCTCGAGATGGATGCTGTAACTTAGGAGTTCATGTCCAACATCCATGGTGGAAGAAGAGAAAAAAGACAAAGAATCTAAGCTCTGTCCCTTTTAAATGCTTTTCTAGAGCTCCTTCCATGATTTGGGTTTGTATCTCTTTGGCTAGGGCTCTGTCACATGGCTACACCTGGCTGCAAGGTAACCAAGGAGATGGGGATCCTGGGTAGGAGTGTGTCTGTTAATCAGCAGGCTGCCACTGCACTCAATTCTAGATCTAACTGGTAGGCTTGATTCCTTGTCCAGTCTTTTAGGACTGGAATGCATCCTTGCTTAAAACTTTCTATGGTCCCCATAGCCTTAAAATGAGCTTAATCTCCTAAATATGACATCTAAGATTTTCATGATCTGGACCCTGTCTACCTCTTTGTCCTCATTTACTAATCCCCTCTGACTGGCACATAAAACTCCTCTCCTGAATAATTTGCTAATTCCTTTGCATGCTAGGCTACTTTACCTCTTCTCAGATGCAGTTCCTTCTGCCTAAAATACCTTTTACTCCCCTGTCTGTCTAATTAGTGGTTATACTTCCCGACACCCCTTTCAGGAAGCCCTCCCTGACTCCAGCACAGAATTCTGTCAGCACCCATCCTCCGGGTTCCTGCATCACCTGTGCCCTTCCTTTCAGAGCAGCAACCAATCTTTATCACAATAGTCTGCTTATTTGTTCTATATCCCTTATTGAATTGGGAGTTTTAGTGGTAGAAACTATGTTGTTTGTCATTGCAATCACAGTCCCTGAGATAGTAGTTGCTAAATTAATGTTTATTGAATGAATAAAGGATAACAAGAAAGGAAATAATATGCCAGCTCTATCATTTTACCAAGCATAAACCTCAAAACACTTGGAGAAGGCATTTCTCTCCCACAAGATAAAACAACATCTGGCAGGCATCTGCAAGTCCTCCTCTGTTGAGAAACTTCTGGGAAATCAGAAATGCATGTAATAAAAGGTCTGGGCTTTTTTCTTCCATAGGGTGTTCACTGAGCCCCATGGAGAGCTATGGGGAGGGGCTCAGGGGAGCAGCCAAGCAGAACCTGATTATAGATCAGCTGTCAAACTGCAAAAGAAATCTCTCATGCTGGACAGATTTCTTGCTGAGGATCATTACCCATTTAGGACACATGGTTTTTTTTTTCCTTTAAAATTGCTTTCAAACCTTGCAATATGAAAATGAAACCCCGTTATGACAAAATCGTCTTTCATTCATTATCAGAATCTCATCCTTCAAGTGTGATTAGGGAGAGTTTGAGGTTCTCTCCCACTCCCTGAGTTAGACCAGGATCAATAAAATGGTGACATTGGTTGAGAGGGGATGAGATTAGGTTTAGAAGAGGTGGCCTCCATCTACTTACATATATTGAGCTCCTACTATGTACAAGAAACTTAACACAAATTATTACATTTATTCTTCACATGATGAGGTATTTATTATTATAATGACAAAAGTGAATCTCGAAGAGCATAAGTAAATGGTACAAACTCACAGGCAGTGCCAGAACCAAGATCTGCCATTATTAGTTAATTAATTTATTCATCCAATAAATAAATAATTATTGACTGCCTAATGAAAATTCCATCCCTGGATACAAGAGTCAGAAAAATGTAGTCACAAGACATAGTATTTGGTTGTCACAACTGAGAGGGGTGGTACTAGCATCTAGTGAGTATTGGCCAGGGACGCTACAGTCCTCCCTCCCCAGCAAAGAATGATCCAGCCCCAAATGTCGATAGTGCTGAGGTTGAAAAACCCTGATACACACACAGACACACAGGCACACACACTTCATCACCATGGGCACCAACCCTCTCACTCACCATTTCTTTATAGATACTTCAAAACTGATGAATGTCAACTCTAAATTCAGAAAATCCATTTTTATTGAAACCATCCAGATTATGGCACTGTATAGACACATGTTATGATTGAAAAAACAAATTAGGGGTAGATAAAAACTGGAATTCGTAAGATTAAATTAGTGTTATTAATTTAACCCATTAGAGGTACTCTAAGCTCTTTTCCATGTCTTTAATAATTATATTAAAAAGTTAAAGACTGCAATTTTCACAAGAAATAAGTAACTAAATGGTAGGGTCCTTAGGATTCTCTGAGGTGTTTTGGTTTGAAATTTGTAATAGAATTTTTCCCCACAGAAATCCAAGAAGATACCAAGACATTCTTGTTTGTAGAAGTACAAAGCAAAATTAATTCTTTTTAAACAACAACAGGAAGAAGAACAGTAACAATTCAGTCGGACTTCCATGTCCTAAAAACTGTATATCTCTTAAGAGAACGAAAATACAAAGATAGCTTAAATAATATTGGAAAAAAACTCATAAAATATTTGCACAATTAAAAACTGAGGATACAAAAATCTAAAGATAGACACTAAAGAATTCATGTAAGTGGCCTCTTCAAAAATCATCCCCACGGAGCGCCTGGGCCCGTGAGCCGTGGCCGCTGAGCCTGCGCGTCCGGAGCCTGTGCTCCGCAGCGGGAGAGGCCACAACAGTGAGAGGCCCGCGTACTGCAAAAAAAAAAAAAAAAAAAAAAATCATCCCCAAACCCTTAATTGCCTACTCCTATGCCTGATTCACTTTACAGGAGCTGGTGACAGCAAGGAATTAAAAAAAAATATTTATAGAATAAAGAATGAATAGCAGGCAAAAGTCCTTGAATTTACATTTTTATGACTTGGGCAGTAGCACAGAAGAGTGGCAAAGGGTATGGGTCTTGGAGTTGTACAGCCTAGAATCAAACTTGGCTCTGCCATTTATTACTTCTGTGACTGTGGGCAGTTCACCAGCCTGTCTGTGCCTCCTTGTCCACCTCTTTAAGTAGGGTAAGAATAGAGCCCAACTCATACTTTTAAATGTTTAATATAAGTAATGCACTTCAAACCATGCTTAGCTCATACTAGACGCTACATAAATATTAGGTGCTATCAGATCAGTGTTGTTGCTATTGTGACAGATATCATTATTATTTTTTGTAAACTGATAAGTGGTTGGAGAGTTGGGGTCATTATAGAAGAGGAGCAGGCAAAGCAAAGGATCAGAACTGTGTAGACCGGAGACCCAGTTGCATTTGCTACATCAGTTGGACCCATTCACTGTCACAAATTAGTGGTCACTTCAACTTTATTTTCTTCCTGAGCTCCCAAGCCCTAAGGAATGTTCTCATTCTGTACCATCTTCATCTCTCACCTGCCTCCTAGTAAGACTCTGCTTTTACTCTTGCCACACACTGTCCCAATTGCTATGCAAAAGTTGAGGGATCCTTTTAAAAAAAGAAGTTAGACCACGCCACTCCTCAGCTCAAGCCCCTACAACGACTCCTATTTCTCCAGAGTGACAGACACGGTCCTTATGATGACACTCTGGGCCTTCCATGGTCCAGTTCCTCTCACCTCTTTGTCCTCCTGCTATTCTCCCCTCCCTCGCTCCACTCCAGCCCCTCAGGCCTCTTATTGCTTCTCAAACACACACAACATGCTCCTGCCCCAGGACCTTTGCATTAGCATTTCTCTCTGCCTAGGGTGCTCTTCCCACATTTACCCACCTAGCTAACTCTTTACCTACTTCACATCTTTGCTCAAATATCCTTTCTCAAAGCAGCCTACACCAGCCACCCTATTTAATAAAGCTGCCTGCCTCCCCACCTCCAACCCCTTGGCCCACCTGATCCTTCTTGCCCTGCAGTACAGTTACCACCATTACCCTCTCCTGGACCAACCCATAGCATCCAAAGGGGATCCCTGCCACTACCTTTGCCACCCAGTCTAATCCCCGCAGCAGTGAAGATGTACAGCATTCACTGCATTCCAATATATTACAAATTTACTGAATTGTTGTGCATACTATTTATTTCCTGGCTTACCCTGCTAGAACGTAAGGTCCAGGAGGGCAGAGATCTTTGTTTCGTTCAATGATATCTTATAAGTACCTAGTACAGCGCCTGGCACACAAGAGGAATTCAAAACATGAACCATGAATGAATCCCTTTAATTCTTATCCAGGCCACATGGTAACCAGACTCTCCAGTCAATGAGAGCCTTGGGAATATTTATCCATTCATTCCATCATCCACTCTCCCTACTATGATATATTGAGTGCCTATTTTGCTTTCTGCCTTTGGCTTAGTATTAGCAAAACAATGAGGTCTTATCTCTAACTCTTCCCACCCATTCATCTTACACTCCATCCTCATTTAGTTTCTCAATTTTCCCCAAACATGCAATGTGCTTTCAAACTCTGAGGCCTTTGCCCCTGGGATTTCCTCTGCCCAATGAATAATAACAAATAATAGCTAACATTAATTGAGTGCCCTGTTCTAGTGCTTTAAGTGCATTTACTTATTTAGTCCTCATATCAACGCAGTGATTTAGGCACCTTTCATATCCCTGTGTTGACAATGGAAGAAAACCAAGGCCCGGAAGGGTGAATGAAATTATCTAATGTAATTGTGAATTAAATTGTCTAATGTAGCTGGTAAGTGGGTGATTCAAACACAGTCCATTTGATTCCAAAATATCTCCTCTTTTAACCACTATATAATAGAGGAGGGCCCTTTTCTGTTCTTTCTATGCCCCAAATCTTGTCTCTGTCTAAATTAGGGGCCATGAACTTAAAAGCATTCAGGAACCAGGCAGGTAACAAAAATATGCGAAGGCATTAGATGTAGTTAAAGGGAGTAGTAGGCCTACGGTAAATTAGGAACTTATCTAGTTTTCTTACAAACACTGTATGTGTCGACCAAAATGTGTTTCTGCTGGATTCAGTCCATAGTTTGAGAATCAGCAACACTGCTTTGGCTACATCTCAGAGGTCAGTGTTAGTTACTCCCTCTTGGGTGCGCCCATAGCCTTTGTGTACTTTGTACTTCATCTGTAACAGCACCAAGTAGGTTGTTAACACACAATTGACTGAGCGCAGATACACGCAATATGGTGCTGTCCAAGGTGTCCACGTGCCTTCCTTAATCTTCAGTCTGGTAAGGAGACAGACCTACACTAATGGTATCCAATATGGAGACAGATCTACCCTAATGGTACTCAATATTATAGCTGCAGCGATAGAAGCCTGTCCAGGATCAAGTATGGGAGCAGAGGAGAAAGGGGTGAAAATGGTCAGTAAAGGCATCAAGGAGGCAGAGACTGTTGAGTCTTTAAAGATGAACAGATGACCAACTCCCCGTTGGGTGAAGCCATGGAGGGAACAGAGAGCAAGGGCATTCTAGGCAGCATGACTTAGGTCTTGGAGCCTTGAACAGCCTGGAATTATCAGAGTAATTCAGAAATATCCATCTGGCAAAAACTAAGGAGGTACAAAGGGGAGGGGACAGCAGAACAAAAAGCGAGGCAAGAGTTTTTGTTTGTTACAAAATATACCCTGTGGGCTAAAGAAAGGACCGAAGAGTTTAAAGATGTCAAATACCATGACCAGGAAGGTTAGGTACAAGATAATTTGAATAGGTGGGTGGGAGAGAACATGCTTCTGGATTTTTTGGATGGGAAAGGAGGCAATGAAAAATATTTGAGAACAATAAAAATTTTGAGAGATGGAGAATATACGGAATCTCAAGGACTTGTTAACTAACTGGGTCCAGAAGAGTGAGAAATAGTCTAAGATGATGGCCAGGTTCTTGGCTTTGGGAGGATAAGCACATAGTAGTGTCATACAAGGATATAGAGCGTATGGATTACGAGAGCAGGATTTGGGGGAGATATACTAAGTTCAGTACAATTTCAGGTGCTTGAGACATATCGGGGTGGAGGTTCTTAGCAAAGTTTTAATACATGGGTCTGAAGTACAAAGAACAGCTCTGGGCAGTAGTTGAACCTGTGAGAGTAGATGATTTCAAGTGTATGCAGACTGAATAGAGGGGAAAAGATAAGATCCAGGACAGGACTCTGGGGAAATAAGAAGATATAAGGGGTAAGAAGAGAAACATAAGGCTGCAAAAGCCACTGAAGGAAGTATGATCAGAGATAAAAAGAGAATCGTAACAGAAGGAAGCCAAGTCAATGTCACTGAGGATGCCAAAGTATCCATTGCATTTATGAACAGAGTGGACAATGGTGATTTTGCAGGGGGCAGTGCCAGTCAATAGATAAGGAGGATCTTGGTGGCAGCGATTGAATGGTGCTAAGTAAAGAAGTGGAGACAGCAAGTGTAGAAAATTATTTTTTTAAAAAGACAATATCTGCTACTTTTATTTTTATTTTTAAATAATTTTTATTGGAGTATAGTTGATTTACAATGTTGTGTTAGTTTCAGGTGTACAGCAAAGTGAATTAGTTATACATATACATATATCCACTCTTTTTTTTAGAATTCTTTTGAGGAGCTTGGCTCTGAAGATGAAAGAGGGAAACAACTGGAGGGAAATAAATGGTTGAGGGAGGGTTTTCTTACTACAGAAGACATCTGAGTACTTTCCTCCTCTGAAAGGAAGCAGCCAAGAGGGAGAGAGAGTCTGCAAATACAGTGTCTGGGTTGAGGTGGGAAAGCATGAGATCAACAGCACTGGTGGAGAATGTCCACACCCAGAAAAGAGACCACAGCCTATGAGCCTGGGAGAAACGAGGTGTAAACGCAAGTAAATGTATATTTTAAGCAGCCCACAGGAAGTGTGGGGAGGTCTCATCTGACACCATTGATTTTCTCAAAGAAGTAGGAAGGAAGGACCTCCATCCTGAGTACCATTTTCATAATCACATGGCCCACCCTCCAGAGAGTTGCTTCTGGGCTTCTGTTTCCATGTGTCCTTGTACTTTCCCAGGCAGTTGGAGGGCTCCTGTTGCCATAACAACAGGATGTGGCATTTTAGATTAGTTCTTAAAGTATGTGTGTGTGTGTGTGTGTGTGTGTGTGTGCGTACCCACAATTGGACTTGAGTGTTCTAGTAAATGTGCTGTAAATATAGGCTGGAGTGTCTAAGAGTGCTAGACTAGGTGTTTCTGTGATTATGCATGCGGATAATAAGTTGGCAAGAGTTTGTGAGTCGTTTTTGTGTGTAAGTATGTGGAGATGGAGAGGCAGCAAGTGAGTGTGAGTATCTCTTTAAGGTATGAGTGTGTTTGAGTATGTTAGCATGACGATGTGTACACAAGGCAAAGTTTGGTGTCTAGGAGTGTGTGTGCAGCATGTAGGTTTCTGTGGGGAAAAGCTCATAGGTGTATGAGTTTTCAGCGGATACGATCAAGTGAATAGGTACATGTCTGTGTATGTATATCTGTGTGATAGTAAATGTGTGTGAATGTGCGTATGGGGGTGTGAGAGTGTATATATGAATCTGAGTGTGAGTACACAGGTAGCTACCAGAGCCTACTGTATGGCCTTAAAGTCCTTATGAAGACTTGTTAAAATTTTCTGTATGCTCTATTGCATTCTCCACACAGATTTCAAATTTTATTTTGACCATCTCCTATGTCGGTAGACCCTGTGAGCTGGTCTTATGTTTCACCTGGTGTTCGGGGGAGTCACATGCAGGGGACTTTGTGGAAACCTTGTAGGTGTGTAAATAAGAGAGTGATAAGGAGCAAGTGTATCAGAGGGTATGTGAGAACAATGGTGTTGTGTATATGTATGAGTCTGCATATAAGTTGTATGTGAGAGCCAACTTTGAGAGAAAAGGGAAAGAGCCCAGTTCTCTTTCGATAAGTATTTATAGAGCAAATTCTACATGTCAAGCTTTGTTCCAGATGTTGGGAAACAATAGTAAACGGAGAATCCAATTCTATCTCTCCTAAAGCTTACATCTAGTGAGGTGTGATAGACCATAAATGAATAAGCTGATACATAACATGTAGGGGGTGAGACGTATTTAGAAGAAAAATAGAGCAGATAAAGGGGCTGGAGAGTGATGAAAGGCACTCTTTTATATAAGATGGTCCAGGAAGGCCTCTCTGGGGAGGTCACCTCTGAGCAGAGGCTGGTCTGGGATGATGGAACAAATGGTGAGGTAGCTGGGGAAAGTGTTCCTGAAAAAGGAAGAGCAGGAGTACCCAAGCGGGAAAGGCATGTGAGGTGTTGAGAAGGGCAAGGAGGCCAAAGTGGCTGCAGCAGGGTGATGCAGGGAGAGAGTGGAATAGAAGGACGAGAGATGCGTCAGGAGCCACAACATCAGAAGTTGGCATGTTATTCTGAGTGCACTGTAGCAGGTCAGAGGAGAGTTTTATCAGAGACGTGCCATGAATTGACAAAAGTTTTATAAGGATTTCTCTGTATGCTGTGTGGCATTTAGATTCAAACAAGAATAGAAGCAGGGAGATTGAGTAGGAGGCAGCTATGGCCGAAGTCCAGAGGCAATGAAGAAGGTGAGGAGAGGGCAGACCAAGGACACATCTAGAAAGTAAATCAGAAAGGACTGGATGATGCACTGGAATGCAGTGTGAGAAAAAGCAAGGACTCAATGGGACTCCAAGATTCCTGGCTTAGGCTACTGGAAGGATGAAGGTACCATTTACAAAGATGGGAAAGAATACAGGAAGTGCAGGATTAGGGATGGAATCAAGAGTAAGCTACTGGACGTGCTAAATCTGAGAAGCCTGTTGGATTTCTGAGTGGAGATGTCAAGTAAGCACTGCTCGTAGGAGTCAGCAGTTTGAAAAAGGGCTCTGAGATGGAACTAGAAATTTAACAGTTAACAGCCTATAGCTGGTATTTAAAGCTTGGGGACAGAGTAGAACCATGTAGAGAGCACCTAGAACTGAGTCCTGGCATGGGGAAGTTGCCCCAACATGTTGAGTTCAGGAAACGGCAGAAGATCTCACAGAGAGACCCTGAAAAGATGCCTCTAGGAAGGTAGCAGGAGAGCCATTTGATTCTGTTGTCCTAAGACCCAAGTGAAGAGAAGAGTTCAATGAGAAGTGAGTCATTATATGTGTCAAATGCTCCTGATAAACAAGTTAGATGAAGACTGAGTAGTGGCTGGGATTTGGCACCGTGGAAGTCATTAGTACTTTGACTTGAGCAACTTCCATGAAAAGGTGGAGATGGGAGACTGATTGGAGCAGGTTTCAGGGATGCAGCAAGCTGGGTGGGGACAGACATATTCCAGCCTATTATAAGGCACCAACAACAGCTCTTGTGGCCGTACAGCCCATGGGCTGGGTAGGGTGTGGATTAATAACTTGTTCCTGGTTCAGAATAAGAGAAAGCAGTGGCAGGGGTTCCCTTTGGAGAAGCTAGACACATGGTGACATTCTGCAAGGGCTGATAGTCATACAAAAAGGGACTTTACAGCTCCATGTTCAGAGTTGACCAGTAAACGGTGAGGAAAGAGAGGCACCCTATAGAGGATCTGAGTTGCCAGGATCACCAAGTCCACCCTCCCTATTAGGGGAGTAACCAAGGCCCAGAACAATCTCTATTAGACCAGGTCACGTAGCAAGCTGAAGGAGGAGCTGAACCTTGAGGGTTTATGACTCTCAGTGGTTTACCTTTTCTAATCTTAGGTGGTAAGATTTCTTGGGCCAAAAGTCCGCAAACCAGAATCTCCAAAAGATTTTACCCAGGGATATTGAAAATTATGTTTCTGGAACTTAATGATTTCAGGCAAGCATCTGAATTCTACTAAAACATAAAATCCTCCTGAATCCTTAAGTATTTAAGTTATCATAAGTTAATATAAATAAAGGATTGGAGATCAGTCTTTGACCAGTGGTAGACAAAGGAAGTATGAAGGCCCTGATCATCATGAAAGGTAACAGAGCTGGGGAGCCTGATGGAAAACACGGATGTGCCCAAAGTTTAAATCTGCTTGGGTCACAAAGCACCGAGCTGATTTCCCTGTGCTGAGGGAGGGGATATGGGGATATATGTATATGTATAGCTGATTCACTTTGTTATAAAGCAGAAACTAACACACCATTGTAAAGCAATTATACTCCAATAGAGATATTTTTTAAAAAATCTGCTTGGGTGAGAACCCCCATCAGACACGAGACAGGGCGGGTCTCCAAACCAGTCTGTGTCACTTGAGTGTTACATGATCTTAAGCACATCATTTGTCCTCTTCACGTCTTTAAGACATGAACAATGATCCTCTATCAAAGGCCTGTTCTGAGAACTGAATATTGTTTAATCCTCATTCAACAAATATTCTTTAGAATTCTTTAGAACCACTTGAGCATTGGGCATAAACAGGCTGTCCTCAGCTCATGGCTGCTCCATTCTCTTTCCAGCTGCTCCCTGGGTGGAATGCAGAGCAGGGGTGAGCTACCTGGCCACACGGTCAAGGATAACACCCCAAGGAAGCCAGAGGAACAGGCCAAATGCACCAAGGGTGCTCGTTACCTAATGTGTGCTCTGGAAACTGACCCATGGAGGCCGAGTTTGAAGAAAGTAAATCCTATTTTCCCTCCACCTCCCTGTAATGTCAGAGGAGGGTTATCTCCTTTCATTATTAAACTTCCGTTTAGATTTAAGTTTCAAAGAGATCGTACATGAAGTCGCTGCCATTTACACATGAGTGCTTTGGGAAGAACTTCTTACATTCCCTGCGGCTCAGCTTCTTCATTTGTAAAATGCGACAAATATAGTATCTTTCTCATAAGGAGGAATAAATGTGTTAAAATGTGTAGAGCGCTTAGAAAAGTGCCTGGCACATAGTAAGTGCCATTATTATTATTATTCTGTATAAGGATAGCTTTAAGTTTAGATTGCTTCCACATAAGCCTATTAGACAAATTCTTCAAATACTAGGCTGCACTTCCAAATTTGCAAGAAAGCTATGGGTCCCTGCTAAGTATTAGGATATAGGTTTGACTGCATGTAACGGAGACCCCAAATAAGGGTAGCTTAAGCAAGATGAAGGTTTATTCTTTCTCACAAAAAGGTTGAGCTGGAATATATTCTCCACAAAGCCAGCATGAGGCCGGTCTCCTTCTCTCCGGTTACTCTGGCTTCCCTGGAGTTTAGCCCGTGTCTACATGGCCCACGGCGGCTCACCACCCTCCCGATTTCAGCCTGGGGGCAGCTGGAAAGAGGAAGGTGAGACCATGAACTGGAGGCGTGGTCATCAATTCGGCTTGCCTTCCATTGGCCAGGACTAGTCCCGAGGCCACATCTGGGGTGCTAATTCTCTATGGCCATGTGCCTGACCTCAAATTCTGTTATTCTGGAAGGAGGGCAGAATGCACTGGGGGGACAAGCCTCTGTCACACTCTTGGAGTTCACAATAGAACATCTGTTTCCAAGTTTCAGGCATTAGGGCATAACCAGAGGTTAAGGCAGCAGTTCAGAGCACAAATTCTGGCTGCCTCAGTTTAAATCCCCACCTTGTTGCTTACTGGCTGTATGACCTTGGGCAAGTCACTCGAGCTCTCTGTGCCTCAGTTTCCTTATTTGTAAAATGCAAAAATAGTACTATCCAACTCATAAGAATTAATTATACAGACAAATCTAAATCTATATCTAGCGTAGACTATGGTCACTTTATAGCAAGCACTATAAAAATGTTTGCTATTATTGTATTGATGAACTCTTTGTTTATACAGACATCTTTTTTTCTTTTTTTATTAAGTTTAACATGTATCTAACTTCTTCCAAGGCAATGGTATCTATGTGCAGGTAGTACATGAGGTATAGTGTACCAGTTATAGACAAGCTTTTTTCTAATATATTCTAATTTATAATAAAACAAAGCCATAAGTCCTAAAATATTGCTTTAGAGGTTTATACATGAGACACCTGCAATCATCTTGTACATCACCATTGCATGTGCCCCCCTGCTTCAGGAAATAATACCTGACTTACAACCAGAAGACTCAGACTCCAATTATTTGCTGTTTGACCCTGGGCTGTCATTTCCCTCTTCTGACACTCAATGGCCTCCTCTATCCAATAAAGAGAGAGTAAAGTCTATCTCAGGGTGTGGTTGAGAAGACTAGGTGAGAGAGTGCATGGGAAGGCACCGAGACTCTGAGCCTGGCCTGGGATAAGTGTGCAGCAAAGTCCCCCCGAATCTGAAACTCCCAAAAGACAGATTTTGTCTTTTTTACCCTCTGAGAGGGGCCGACTTGGGCAGCTTCTTCTTTTGAAGGATTTTGGAGAGGAAGTAGCAGTTTTAGAAACCAATGGTCCACAACTGCCTTCTTTGCTGGATGTAGAAGTCTTTCCTTTGAAGAGTGAGGTACAGAATCTGCCATATAATTGTCCATTTCTTACAGTTCCGGTGAAAAGGAGGGCATACGGAGGTCAAGAGCAAGGTGATCTCCAAAGCTGAGAATGTCCTTCAGACAACAGCTCCCTTCTGCCTCCCCCGCCTCTGTTTCTTTTTTCCTTCTCACCTGTTCCTTGGACAGGTTCTGGAGATAGAATTTTCTTAGAACTGGGGAAGAATCTGTTAGGGGGATGCCCCTCCTTATTGAAACACTGTCGCCACTGCCTCCACCCACACATCCTTCTTTTTATCTTTCCCCGGCTCTTCCAGATCTCCGACTCATCACATGTCTCGTAATTTCTTTCTCCTTTTTTTTTTTTTTTTTTTTTAATGCTCCCGTCCTCATCCCCCAGGTTTGTTTTGCAAGATTAAAAGGAAGCGAGTGTGCTGTCTTAAGACCTGATGTGACTTTCGGGTCTCTTCTTTCTTTTCAAGGAAGTTTAGTTTCTTTCCTCCTATCTTCCATCCCTGATGGCAACATTGGATGCCAGGGGTGGGAAGTTCTGGTTTCTAATCAGTGTGCTAGTTGCATGACTTTGGACAAGTCAAACTACCACACCTCCAAAATGCCCATTTTCCTCTTCTGGAAATCCTCTCTTCCAGGGGAAATAAAATCAGGAGATATATTTAAGAGACCCAGCACAATTCCTGGAATGGAACAGCCATTCAATCAATGTTTTTTCTTCTTCTTTGCCTTCTTTTGGTTTTCTTCACTCCACTTCTAATTCTTCCATTACTGCAAAGGCTGTAGAGCTTATCCACAAATAGCTGAAGTCCCCCAAACTCACAACTGGGCCCAGGGAAGGAGATGAATTTATTTATTGTTGATACTGATGAATATGATGCTAGGTTATTGAGTATCTACCTTGTGCCAGGTCATTTTTATACCATTTTAATATATGTTAATTCACTTAAAATCTTTCCAGGACTCCTAAGAAATCGGTATGCTTGTCACTGGCTAGAGGTTGTAGACCTTGCCCAAAGTCACTCCAATAAAAAAGGAGCAGAATTTGAATCTGTTCCCGGGTATCTTTTGTGATTAAGGTGAATACACTTTCCATACTTTCATGCTGGTGTGAGATGATGCATCATTCAGGCCCACTCAGGAGCACAGAAAATATTCCAGGTATCTAAATCAAAGGAAATTTAAGATAGGGAATCTGTTATACAGGTGATAGAAGAGCTGAAAAACACTACAGGGTTCCAATAGTAAAAAAAGCTGCAGGCAACTCAGAGGTTCCAGTAGCAAAATGGTGCTGCTACCCCCTTTAGGGATTTAATGTCATGGGGAAATGATGGAGTGAACAGAACCCAGAAGTGGGTGCCCTCCAGTGGGAGGAGCTGAATCCCAGAAGAGATGATGCTAAAGCTGGAGAAGTTCCAAGAAACCCAGGGAAAGATGGAGAGAAATACCCAGCTTCTCTCCTCTCTGGTCTTCTCCCAGTGCCTCCTATTGGCCGAAACCATTTGGAGATAAAGGGTAAAGGATCCTGGGGAGTGTAGTTCTCTGGGTGGTGAGCGCAGCAAGAGATTACCTGGGAACAGACAAGCAAAAGGTCCACTGAGGTAGCAATGATGGAACAGGAAGAGAGCTTAAAAGAGGGACCAATTAACTTTTTACACATGCACTTAAAGAGAAGAACAAAGGAAACTTGTCTGATGAAAGAAGGAGAGCTCACTTCCATTTGAGGTGATTTTCTACCTGACTGGTTTGACTGAGAGCCTAAGATTAAGCAGTGTTTTTTTTTTTTTTTTTTTTCCAGGGAGATAGAGATAGAGAAAAAGCATACTTCAGGGGAAGGAAACAGCCTAAGAGAAGTTACTGTAATAGGAAAACACCTACACCTACTGGTAAATCGGGCACAAGTGCTTGAAGAAAGGTTTGTTATGGATACTAATGACCCAGTGCAGGATTTTGAGGAAGGGAGAGCTGATTAGAGCTGGGAAGAAGGCCATTTTCAGGACTGCAGTAGGTGGTGGTATGGGCCGAATCCCCTTATGTTCATTGTAGCTTAGAATGGAAAAGGCTTAGAAAACCATAGGAAGACCATCCCATGTTGCAGCACCTCCTGAGAGGTGCTGCAGGGACTCTGCCCCTTTTCCCTCTAGGAACTGCAACCAGTCTGCAACCAGGAAGTCTCCTGTATTATCCACCCAGTGGGGATTACAGCCAGAGACAGGGTCAATTCTATGTTAGAGCTAAAATATATATTTTTCTGGAGCTAACAGTGCAATGGGTGGGGAGACATCCACTGCACTTTTCCCCATTTCCTTTTGTTTCTGTTCGTCTCTCCAGGCTGGACATCTGCCCTTCCCTGCCCAGCAGGAAGACTGTATCCTGGGACCACCTAGTATTCTGGTTTCTCATTGGGTTCAGCCAATGGGAGGCACCAGCTGAAGTCTGAGAATGGAGGAGAAGGACATGCAGGCACTTGTCCCCTGCTCCCTCCCTGCCAGCTTTTTTTACAGAAATAGAGAAAAATTCTAAAATTCATAGGAAACCACAAAAGATCTAGAACAGCCAAAATGATCTTGAGAAAGGAAAACAAAGGTGGAGGCATCATACATCCTGATTTCAAAATATACTACCAAGCTACCATAATTAAAACATTATGGTTCTGGCAAAAGGACAGACATACAGACCAATGGAATAGAATACAGAGCCCAGAAATAAACCCATTCATATAAAGTCAACTGATCTCTGACAAAGTGCCAAGAATACACAATGGGGAAATGATAGTCTATTCAACCAATGAAGATGTGAAAACTGGATATCCATATGAAGGAAAAGAAAGAAATTGGACCCCTGCTGTACACTATACACAAAAATCAACTTAAAGTGGATTGAAGACTTAAATGCTAAGACAAACTGTAACACTCCTACAAAAAAACATAAGGGAAAACCTTCTTGACATTGGTCTTGGCAATAATTTCTTGGCTCTGACATCAAAAACACAGGAAACAAAAGGAAAAAATATACAAGTGAGATTACATCAAATTGAAAATTTTCTACACAGAAAAGGAAACAATCAACAGAATGGAAAGGAAACAAACAGAACAGGAGAAAATATTTGCAAACCATATCTCTGATAAGGAGTTAATAGCCAAAAATATATAAGGAACTCCTACAACTCAGTAGCAATAAAATAAAATAACCCAATTAAAAAATTGTCCAAAGACTTGAACAGACATTTCTCCAAAGAAGACATACAAATGACCAACAGGTATGTAAAAAGATGTTCAACATCACTAATCATCAGGGAAATGCAAATCAAAACTACAATGAGATAACATCTTCATATCTGTTAGGATGGCTATTATCAAGAAAATAAAGGATAATATGTGTTGATAAATATGTGGAGAAATTGGAACCCTTTTACATTGTTGATGAGAATGTAAAATAACACATTGTCTATAGATACCAGTATGGAAGTTTCTTAAAAAATTTAAAAATAGAACTACCATATGATCCAGCAATCCACTTCTCAGTATACATCAGAAGAATTGAAATCAGGACCTCAAAGAAATACCTGCACTCTAACGTTCATTGCAGCATTATTCAAAGCAGCCAAGACAACCTGTGTCTATTTACAAATGAGTGGGTAAAGAAAATGTGCTATATATATACAATGGAATATTGTTCAGCCTTACAAAAGAAGGAAACCCTGCCATTTGTGACTATATAGATGAATCTGGAGGACATTATGCAAAATGAAATAATCCAGCCATAGGAGGACAAATGCTGCATGATTCCACTTATATGAAGTATCCAAAATAGCCAAACTCATTGACACAGAGAATACAGTACTCGCTACGAGGGGGTCGGAGCTGGGAAAAATGGGGAGTTATCACTTGATGGGTATAAATTTTCAGTTATGCTAGATGAATAATATCTAGATATCTGCTGCACAACATAGAACTTACAGCTAACAATACGGTATTGTGCACTTCAAAGTTTGTTAAGAGGGTAAATCTCATGCTAAGTAGTCTTACTACAAGATGAAACAAAACAAAACAAAATAAAAACAAAGGGACTCAAGGAAACTTTGGGTGGTGTTGGATGTGTCTATTTCCTTGATTGTGGTGATGGTCTCATGGGTGTTTGCATATGTCTAACCTATCAAATTGTATACATTAAATATGTGCAGTTCCTTGTATAGCAATTATACCTCAGTACAGCTGTTCTGTATGTTTCCTTTAAAAAAAATCTTTTCTGTATTTTCCATTCTTTCTGCACTGAATATGACTCCAAAATTTATTTAATCAGTCTAAACTACTTCTTTGAACTGCAGACTCAGATATCCAACTGTATCCTTGATATTTGTACATGGATGTTTAATGAGTAGCTTATTAAACTTAGCATGCCCCACACCTGCTCCTCCCAAAATCATATTCATCTTGGAAAATAATAACTCTATCTTTCCATTTGTTCAAGTCAAACCCTTGAGGCCATTTTTCACTTATTTCTTTTTATCTGCAGCTCAGGTCCAATACATAGCAAATCTGTTACCTCTACCTTCAGAGCAGAACCTGAATTTGACCATGTGGTCAATTATGTATTCTCCAACTATCCTGACTTCTTTCCTTGTGATGCTCCTACCTGTGGGACGATTTTTCATCTTTGCTTTGCTGAACTCAGGAGCAGTTCTGTGACTTGCTTTGGCCAATGCCTCTTTTCACAACTGCCAGCGATCCAGATGGAAGCTATCTTGACAGCCTGGGTCTTGAAGTAAAAATGACATGAATCAGAGCCACAGACATTCCATGAAGCACATGTACTTCAACAAGAAATAAACTTTTGTTGTTCTATGCCGCTAAGATATCAGACATCTTTTGTTATCATGGCATTATACTTCCTATTTTGATGGTCACAAATCATTTCTGGTCACCGCTACTGTGACTACACTAGTCCAAGCCTCCTTCATCTTCAGAAGCTAGCTTGCAATAGCTTTCCTCTTTCTATTCCTTCTTCTTCAGTTTATTCTCAACACAGTAGCTGAAGTGATCCTTTAAAGACAAATTGAATCATGTCACCCCTCCACTCAAAACCTTCCAACTCCTTTTCTTCTTACTCAAAATAAAGGATGACAGCCTCGCGCACTTGTTTACAAGGGCTTACGTGACCTTGCTACTCCTCTCTCCCAACCACTGGACTTCAATCACCTATCCTCCCTGCTCTTCCCCAGACATGCTAAGTACGACCATACCTCTTAGCCTTTGCACTTGCTGTTGCCACTGCCTAGTTGCTCTTCTCTCAGACACCCCATGGCTCCTCTCTCACTTCCTTCTGGTCTGTGCAGTGTTTCTATGCCCCACAGCTTACCTTTAAGCACTCCTTCTTTTTCTACCATTCTTTATTTTTCTCCATAAGGTATATTATCACCCGGCATGCTATACATTTACTTTATATTCACTGTCTATCTCCTCCACATAAAATGTAAGCCTCGTAATTATACTCCAATAAAGATGTTTAAAAAAAAATGTAAGCCTCATGAGGGCAGGAACTTTGTTTTGTTACTAGAAATATTCCCCAGTATTTTGACTTGTATCCAGCACATGGATCAATAAATATTTGCTGAGTCAATGAATAAGTGAACTTTTGTATAACCATAAAAAGTAAATTACAAACAAACTGAAAAATGGGTAGAGAAGAAAGTGTTTCTTTAAGAAAGCAGCTTAGCCATGGAGGAGACAGATATTCACATAACAACATGTCTTAAATTTGGGGATTATATTACTGAATGCCGGATTCATTCAGAGTGGCGTCTCTGATATATTGAGCTTCTTACTTTGAATTCAGTTGGCACCCTATATAGTTGGCACAAATTTACTCATGTCTCACTTAAAAATAGAATTCCTTAAAAAAACTCTCTCTGTTTTGCTGATAACAGCAATTAAAAATCAACTAAGAAAAAGTTGAAGTAAAATGTTACCATATTTTATATTTTGGTACAACATTACAGCTTTCAAAGATCTTTTGCATCCTTTGCCTTGAGAAGCCTTGTTCATCCTCATTTTATAGCTGGGGAAACAAAGGCTCATAAAGGTAAAGTGACTTGCCCAAAGTCATAGCAGAAGAGAAGTGGTAACACCAGAATTCTAACTGTGGCCTCCTGCCACCAGAGCCAATGATCTTTTTTTTTAACTCTCCATGTTACCTCACTCTGTGTAAGGTCCTGTATGAAATATAATGCCATGAATGAAAATCCCTTGCAAATGGTAAAGCCTATGACAAATGCTTTTTATTTTTATTATTTTTATTACCACTACTATTACCATTCACATGGCTTATTTTGAAAACTGTGACCTCACTGAAAGGGTTTGGACAAAAGCATCTCCCGGGGTCTTTTTCAGCATCAGTAGTCAATAATTTATTTTCCTTTAAGGTCCTCTGGCATTACTAAATGGGCCTGAGCAAATCCTTCCAGAAAGATCAAAGAAAAGGCTGTCAGGGAGGAGAGAGAAACATGAAAAAGTTCAGCACCTCAAAAAAAGTAATTATTTCAGAGCAGGAAAAGCCAGCCAACAAAAACACCACGCTTGAGGGTTGCAAATGAAAGTCTCTTTTCAACCATAGCTTTAATGGAAACCACTAATGAATCAGGGCACCTGGTAAGGAACAGCTTCAAAAGGGGTTGGGGTTAGGGTGGATTACAGCTGCTGATCTAAGACAGCCAAACAGGACACGGAAGGTTGGTTTTATTTTGCTGGAAGGCACTAGCATCAAGCGTGTTCATGACTTTTTCATTTCTTTCAACAAACGCTTATTGAATGCCTACTATGTGCCAGGCTTCACTGTAGAGATAATTCACTTTCTAGTTGTGATAAGAAGTAAGGAAGCTAACAGGAAACAAGTTAAAGAGTTTGTGATCTCTCATTGACTTAAATATTCAGCTTCTCCTTTAAATATTAAAGACTTGGAAGAAGCTGCCTAGGTAGCTAGGTGCTTGGGTAAACTGAAAAAGATGCATTTATTGGTGGGGATACACTCTTTAGTAGTTTGCTGGGGCTGCATAATAAAGTACCACAAATGGAGCGCTTAAAGGACAATTTACGGTCTCAAGGTTCCAGAGGCTAGAAATCCAAGATCAAGGTGTCAACAGGGTTGGTTTCTCCTGAGGGCAATGGGCAAAGGGTGTGTACCAGGTCTCTCTCCTTGGCCTATAGATGGCTGTCTTCTACTTGTGTTTCTTCACATCATCTTCCCTCTATGTAGTTTTCTGTGTCCAAATTTCCTCCCTTTGTAAGGACACCAATCATATTGGATTAGGGCCCACCCTGATGACCCCATTTTAATGCTATTACTTCTTTGAAGACCCGTTTGCCAAATAAATTTGCATCCTGAGGTACTGGAGGTCAGCTCTTCAACGTATGAATTTGTGGAGGGCCATAATTCAACCCATAACGCACCCCTTCTCAGGCAAAACCAGCCATGATAGGGAGTAGACAAGGAGGTAGTTTAGTTCAATTGAACTAAAATTTAGTGAAAGCCTAGCAACCCATGAGGCACTAAGTATTGATATCTTCAGAGATGTCTGGGACATGGCCCCTGCTCTGCGTAGTAATTATATTCATGTCTTACTGTTTAGTGAGCTTTGCACTAGAGGCCAGGATCTCTGCTAGGCACTGGGCATACAAATATGAATAAGAGGTGACCCTAATTCTCTAAGGAAAATATAGAAACAATTATTACATAATGAGAAAAGGCATCTGACCCAAAGTTGAAACACCAGGGAAAACATCACTTTGGAGGTGACAAGCTGAACTAAATCTTGAAGGAGGAATGGGAGTTATCCAAATATGATTGAGGTGTCCATTCCCTTCTGTATTAGTCAGGGTTCTCTAGAGACACAGAACCAATAGAATGTGCATGTATATATGTGGATGGATAGATGGATGGATGGTCTGGTAGATAGTTAGATAGATAGATAAGTAAATAGATTAGATAGATAGATAGATAGATAGATGATAGATCAAAGCTATCTATCAAGAGATCAATTTATTTTAAGGAACTGGCTCACATGGTTGTGGAAGGTGACAAGTCCCAAATCTGTAGGGCAGGCTGGCAGGAAAAGTAGATGTTGCAGCTTGAGCTCAAATGCAGAGTATAGGGACAATTCCCTCTTCCTTGGGGAAAGTCAGTCTTTTTTCTCTTAAATTGATTGGATGAGGTTCACTCACATTATGTAAGGTAAACTTATTTATGCAGAGTCTACTAATTTAAATGTTAATCTCATTTGAAAATACTTTCGCTGCAACACCTAGATTAGTGTTTGACCAAATACCTGGGCACTGCAGCCTAGCCATGTTGAAATATACAATTAACCCTCACTACCTCTGTCCCCTGTGTACTAGGGGACACAGAGCATAGTAGCATGCCCTGGTCTTACTCTCAGAGAAAATCATGGTACATCCTGCCTCATTCCACCTGGCATCTGGTGGTCCTTTAGACTAGCTCACAAATGACCTAGGTGTTGCCAGGAGGTATCCTCATATGGTAGATGATCATATGATGTGTGAAGACTTTTAGCACACTTAGATAATCGATTACATTTACTCAGTGAGACATGGTTGGCAGACAAGTTCTCAATACCCAAAGTGATGCTTCCCTTCTGAGATTCCCAGATACACCATACCCAAAATCTGAGAGCAAAGGGCACTGTTGCTTAGGATGATAAGACTGCCCTAGGGGGCTATCCCTTGGGCTACAGTGCAAAGTTGTTTTCCCAATCTAGAACAGCTCCTACACACCTTCATGTTTCCCCTGGCAATAGACTTGTTCCCTACTGGCCTAGTGATATCTCTATCCCTACTGATATTAGGACCATTCCCAGGAAACAAATCTCACATCCGATTCATTCAATTTCTTCAGAGCAGCAATCAGTAACTGGCATTAAATTAGTGTGTTTTTCTATCTCCTTCACTAGAATATAAGGACCCTGTTATTGTTCTGTTCACTGCAATTTCCATTGTATCTAGAAGGGCTTCTGACACATGGTAAACACTCAGTAAATAATTGTGGAAAGAAAGGAGGAAGGGAGGAAGAGAGGGATGGATGACCCTCAGACCCAGGGCCCCTTCTCCTGACCCTTTCCTTCCCAGTATTTTCCTTAGGGTCACATCTCCCTAAGCCTATTCCTTTCTGACTCTCTGGCTCATTAACAAATGATCATGGACCTTAGTAACATTAATCACTAATACTTATCAGTTGCTTGTTATATACCCAGCACTATTCCAGGTGCTTTATGGTAAATCCTCATGACAATCCTATGAGCTTGATACTATTATCATCTCTACTTTACAAAGAAATGGAGGCACAGAGAGATGATTAAACTTGCAAAGGCTGAAGAACTGATATATTGGGCAAAGCTTAGATTCAAGCTTAGACAGTCTAGATGCAATTCTGTCCTTTTAACCATCACATTATTTAACACACACACACACACACACACACACACACACACTACAAGCCCACTTCTTTTCTCTTCCCTTGAAGGTAACTTTGTAGAAACTTTACCTTATGCCAAGTTACCCCAATTTGACAAAGGTTGACAGAAGGACTTACTACAGCTCTGTAAACCCTCAAAGTGATATCTCAGTGAGTCACCGGGTCACACCTCCATAACTCCCTCCATATTCGTTGGGAAATCCGCACTGCCTAGTCTACAACTATTGGAATCAGCAGTCTACACATATAATTATGCTATAAATTGTACTGACACTTGGAGGGATCTTAGGATTCCCAGTTCTTTTATTCTTTTAGACTTGAATCACATATTTTGCTTTTATCTCCTAATAGCATTTATTTTTAAAAGTATTATCATCATTTTCCTATGGCCTATATTTGGCAAGCTATAAATGTACTTAGAAAAAAAATGATTTTTAACATTTTTACATATTATGCATAGTGCCTAAAACAAGGCTGAGCACATAAGACAGATGCTAAATAAAATACAAAATAAATGTACTCTGACTCATTCGGGTGTTTCTATCAATTCAGTTCATCAAGCTGTTAAAATCTAGGTGCATTCATGCTGAATTGCCGAATCATCTAACCCCATTCACGTGCTATATGGACACAGGAATTAACCAACGTTTCCCATTTCTTTCACAAACCAAACTAAAAATTCCTTAATGCAACATTCAAATACTCTCCCAATGTGGGCCATCTTACTTTTCCAGCCATGTATTTTACCAGGTTCGCATATTTCCTAACACAGCGTCTGTCTTCACAGCTTTGTACTTCTGCTTATTATTGTCTTTTCTTAGAATGACCATCTCCCATTTTTCTCAGTCTAGATAATCCTATTTATCCTTCAAAGCTCAGTTAAAAATTATTTTCACCGTGTAGTATTTATTGATAACCCTAGAGTTGGTTATTCCACTCTGTGGTCTCATAATTCTTGGTACATAAGGTAATGACAGCACATAATGTAATGCATTGTGACTTTTAAAAGGAAACATATTCATCCCTGTATCTTTACTAGCTAAGGGAGTTCCTGGCATGAGCTATGCATTCATGAAATTTTTTGCATGATTGCTTTGATCCCATATTCTTTTTAAAAAACCAAGCTGGAGAATATCCTAATATTCATTAATATTCATATAGAATATCCTAATATTCATTAATTAGAATCATTTGCATGCTTTGGGTGTATATCCATCCAATACCTTGAACTACTGACTGACAAGCAAGCACAAAACATTCCAGACATATTAAGATTATAAATTCAAAAAACCTGAGCAAGAAATGCTCATAACTTCCTGAATTCTACTGAGTTGGATTATAAGACCCAAAATGTGTCTTACTGGCAAGCTAAAGAAAGCAATTTAAAAAATACATTGTTAAAGTATCTTTTAAATAGTTGTTTTTCTTGATAATAGAATTAGTTCACACTACTTGCACAAAACTTGGAAAATACAATAATATATGAAGAAGAAAATAAAGCAAAACCTGTAATCCCACATTTCCCCCAAATAACCACTATGATGCTATTTTATTCTAGTTTTTTATTAGCATATTATATAAAGAATTAGTGACAGAAATTCAATAAAAGTGTTTAACTATTCTATTCTTTTCACTTAATATATTCTGAGCCATTTTCCATACCCTTTAAATATTAATTGAAAACATGATTTTTATGACAATACTACATGCTCACATTTGTTTAGCTGTTCTCCTCTTGTTACACATTTAGATTATTCCCTTGTTCTTTTGCTTCTATAAGCAACATTGTGATGCACGTGCTGTAGGAGAAAGTTTTCCCCAATACTGGCTTGCATGAAGTAGCAGGATAATGTTTTAAGATTCTAACTTGCATGCCCAGAGACTGTGTGGGTATAAATTTATGGACTATGTTTCTTGTCCGGACTACTTTGGAAGAGCCAGGCAGGACTTAGGAACAAGGATGAGACCTAGGAACAAGAATGGTCACTGGCCATTCGTTGACCTGTTTGACAAAAATTCTCAGGTGATAGGATTGTATGAGGGGTCTTTGGTCCTTAGAGGAGGGGCTCTGGTCCCAGAAGGATATCACATGATGCCCTTAAAGAGAATATGCCATGTGGTCACACAGGAACTTTAACCTTCTTCAGGATGTGTGGGGCCTCATTGCAGGGCTCACTGACTGTTCTTAATCAGGAGAAAGGAGAACGCTGGGGCCAAACCAGAATGCTCTTGGACAAGAAATATGGAACTCACCTCGGAAGCAGCAAAAGTAGCTCAAGACTCCATATCCAAAGAGACTGCCAGCTCAAACCCAAGCAGAAATGAAGATCATTTCCCAAAGGGAAGATCCTAGGGCAATCTGGTCAATTCAATGCAATAAACACGTGCCTCTAGCTCTGAATTCACTCAGGTTCTCATCTTGGCTTTGCCTCTTGGAGCTTTTTGAGCTGGTAGGGAACCACTCTATGTCTCGGCCTCCTTGTTTTCAAACAATAAATCATATCTATCTTGAATTATATCTGTAAGGATTAGAAGGGCTTTATAAAATATTAAGAACAGTGTTGTAGCATATAGTGCACAGTCTGCAAATAGCAAGAAGAGGAAGAAAAAGGGAAAAGAGAAAAGAAAAGTGTATTATGTCAGCTTCGCTGGGAAACAAACTCTGAGGCAGAGATGTGTGTGCAAGAGGTTTCTTGGGGAATGATCTCAGGATCACCACCTCTGAGAGAATGAGGGAGGCAGATGGGACAGAGGGAGAAAATAAACTGCTGTGACATGGAAACAGAGGCTCTGGCCAATCCCAAGGGTGCTCTGAATCTGGGATGACCCTTAAGAGTTGTCCTGAATCATGGCAAAAGAGCCAGGCCCAGCTCCCGAGCAACGACCTGTCTTTGGATACAGGCTGGCCCCAGGGAGATGTGACCTTGGGTGAGGCAGCTCTCCTCAGCCAACAATCCCCGTGTCTGGGGGAATGAGTGTGTCGGTCCTAAAGAGGGGATCTAGATGGAAAACTGTTGCATCCCCTACAAGGAGAAAAACTATTGTTCAACTAATGCTTCTACCATGTCCCAGACACATCTTCACAATAAAATCGAATATTTTCAGTGTTTGCTTTGTTCCACGCACAGTTCCAAGTTACAAATATTGACTCATTTACACTTTAAAACAGTCCTAAAATAAGAAGTTTTAGTGACAAGCACACTCAGAATGATTAAAAAATTGACCCACTGTTACCCAGCAGTAACACATCAGAGGCAGGATTTGAACCCAGTGGCCTAACTCCAGAGTCTGTACTCTTAACATCAAGGATAATAGCAGATACTCACTGCTCTGAAGGAACTCGCTGTTTCATCAGCTATGAGACAAATTCTTGTTAAAGGCAGTGATTAGTTATCTCTTGCAGCCCTAACAAATTAACATAGATTTAGCAGCTTATAACATCACCTTCATATCATCTCACAGTTCTGTAGGTCCAAAGCCTGGTGCAACATGGCTACACTGGGTCTTCTGCTGAGTTGTCATGGGGCTGAAATCAAAGTGACAAGAAGGCAGGTTCCTTTCTGGAGGCTCTGGGCATCCACCTACTTCCAAGCTCATTCAGGTTGCTCACCAAATTCAGTTCCTTATGGTTGTAAGACTGAGGTCACTATTTCCTAGCTGGTGTCACCTGGGAAACAGTGTTTGCTCTGAGAGGCTGCCAGCACTACTCCTGTTTTCTAACTGTCCTCCCCCAGTAACAGCAGGTTGAGTTCTTCTCCTGCTTCAAATTTCCCTGACTTCTCCATCTGTCTCACATTTCTTACTCTAACCCTTTCTGTGCTTTTAAGGGCTCATGGGTTAGATTGCACCCACTCGATAATCTGAGATAATCTGCCTATCCTAATTACAACCGCTAAGTCCCTTTTGTCGTGTGGCATAACATATTCATTTGCAGTATCCAAGGATTAGGGCAAAGACATCTTTGGGGGGAGGGGGCACATTCTGCCTTCTACCAGCGTTTAGGGCAACAGTCACTCCAGGCTCATCATCACAATGACTGTTTACTGTGATCTTTACCTTTACACCAGACAGAGCTCTCTGGCAAGCTATCCATGCAGCCAGTATCCAGTAATGATGAGGGTGGGGCACCACAATTCAACTGTCAATATTATTTTGGCTCTTTTCCTGCTTAATATTTTACTCCCCCCTTTGCTTTTTAATTTGCCTGCACTTTGGCCTTCTTGCTTTTATCTCCTCCCTTTGCACTCTGTCCTTGTTCCTTGGGCTTAATAAAGAAGGGGGCTTCCCTGGTTTCCACCCATGTCACTTAAATAACAAGACTCCTGTAGTTAGCCAGTCCAGGAAACCTCTCCACCTGACTGATCCCTCCTTGTACTTCTCCAAGACCTTCACCGCTCAGCCTCTGCTTCCCTCTCCAGCTCCATTCTCCTCTGCTCGGAACCTTCCCGCCACAAGAGGTCAAGAACAGTGTCTTAGTCCTATCTGTAGCCACAGATTCTATAATAGTGTCTGGCATAGGGTAAGCAATCAATACACGCTTGTCAAATTTTGAATGGAAGAAAGGTGGATGGATGGTTGGGTGAATTAAATAAACAAAAGAACTCAATTAGTTATGGGATAAGAAACATTGCCTTTTCTTAAGTGTGATGATTTATGAGTTAGGTCGGCAGGGTGAAACCCAAATTTATTTTGCTTTATAGTTTACTTATTAAACAAATATTTACTGAGTGCCCCTATAAATGAGATTCTATAATGAGTTCTGCTGGTGATGAATAAGATATGCTCCTTGGCCCGAGAGAGGTTTACTTTCCATCAGGGAGCATAGCTATGTACACATGTGTTTCCGTTTCCCTCCTCCGTGTCTTCTGACCCGTTCCTTCCTCATTTATGTTTCTGCCATTCTGCCTCTCCTTCCTAAATCAATCCCAATATGTTGACCTATGCCAGCAATTCTTCAAAGAAAGAAATTGCTCATCAGAGGTTCAACTTTAAGTATTAGAAAGGGTTTGAGAGCCGGTTAAATGTCTTTATTGGCAAGAAAGAGAATAAAAAAGAATTTAAAAGAACTTTGTTATTTTTATTGTTTCATGGTTACTTCTGAGGTCTTTTGCATTTAACTTCCATTCTTTCTGACATAGATAAACCATTTTTGCTGCTGGTTTCATGATCAAACCAAATGAGAGAAGCACCACGGCCATGGAGAAGCAAGAAGCTGCAAGCTTTGGGGCCAGAGAGGCTGGGATTTTCTTGTTCTTTTTTGCTGTTGTCGCTGTTGAGGTGAAGTTCACGTAACATAAAACTAACAATTTAAAAGTGAACAAGTCAGTGACATACAGCATATTCACAGTGTCATGCAACCATTACCTCTATCTAGTTCCAAAACGTCTTCACCACTCCAAAAGGAAACCCCATATCCATGAACCCATTACTCCCCATTCCCCCTATCCAAAGCCCCTGGCAGTCACCAATCTGCTCTCTCTCCATCTCTATGGATCTTGCGGTTCTGGATATTTCGTTTAAAAGGAGTCATATAATATGTCACCTTTTGGTTTCTGGCTCATTTCCCTTAGCATAATGTTTTTGAGGTTCATATATACACATTGTTGTATGTTTCAGTACTTCATTCCTTTTTATGGCTGAATAATATTCCATTGTATGTATTATATATACCATAATTTGTTTATCCACTGATGGGTATTTGGGTTGTTTCCACCTTTTGGCTATGGTGAATTATGTTGCTATGAACATGCATTTATGTGTGTTTGTATGAGTATCTGTTATCAGTTTTGGGGTTATATACCTAAGAGAGGAATTCCTGCGTCATTATATATATATACATACATTCATATATATATATACATACATTCATATATATATACATACATTCATATATATATACATTCATATATATATACATACATTCATATATATATATATATATATATATATTTATTTATTTATCTTTTTGAGGAACCATCAAGCTGTTTTCCACAGTGGCTACACCATTTTATATTCACACCAGCAATGTATGGAAAGGTGTTCCAATTTCTGCTATTCCGTGCCAACACTAGTTATTTTCCTCTTTTTCCCCTTAAATTATAGCTATGCTAGTGGGTATGAAATAGTATCTCACTCCTTACCCATCATTTTCCATATACTCCATTTCCCACTTTCCTTCCAGTTGGAAAGGGCTTATTCTTCAGAACTTTTGCCTCTTTCATACCTCGCTATCTCTAGGAAACCCCGTGGTCCTCACCCACTCCAGACTAAGCCCTTTTATTTTGCAGGGATGCCTTCTGGGTTCTTACAAGTTATCAGAAGATCTGAGTTCCAGCCTCGCCCCACAGTATTCTAAATAGGTGGTTTGGAGGAGGCGACTTGACCTGGAGTAGCCTTATTTGTTAAATACATTGGAATTAACATCCCTCACTGGGTTGATGTGGGACTCAAAGAGGGTATGAATAGCAAATGCTTTGTTGTGCTATTGTTATTATCAGCCAGAAGGACTGGATCTATTCTGACTGTGTTTCTCCGGCACAGGATCTGGCCAACAATAGAAGATCTGTGATGAATGAATGAATGACTATTATTATCATTACTATTTCACTGTGGAAATGGCATAGAGTTGGAAAAGATATTCCAGTTCTTCTTTAATCAAAGAAGTGTAACAGATTGAAGTATGTGCAAACTGGGGAGCGCATAAATCTAGTCCTGCAAAAGGATTCCCTCCCCTCCCACATGGTGTAATCCTCGGTCTACTTGCAAAACAAGGAAGCAGGCTCAAAAAACGACCCACTTTCCACCAGCCACATCTTGCTGGCATAGTCCTGGCCACAATATGACATGGGAAGGCAGAGGTATTACGGTCTCAGTTCATGGGCCATCCAGGCCCTGGCTTCACGTGGGGAACAGACGTATAGTCCTTTCCACGCATGAGGTGCACTTGGTCCTCACCGCCATTTGGGAAAGGGGTCTCCAACCCCAGCTACCCGTATCTGATTCAAATCCCCACATTTCATAATAGTTTAGCTTCAGGCTTACAACTCTGGGTTCTCCATTATCTTTTTTAAATGCCTTTGAATCAGCCATATTCTTCTTATTATTATATAAAATAATTTATGTACAATTTCTATGCACCTGGATCAGGGAGAGAAGTTTCAGAACATGCTCACGTCTCTAAATTACCCTAGAGGGATCTTTGTTGCTCTTTCTACCATTCCATCAACCAGGGCCGCCTGGTTCACATTACACTCTCTCCACCTATAATCAAATAAATAACTATCAGGGAGTAACTTATATAAGTAACTCTCATGTTTGGTCTTTAAAACAACCTTACGTGGTAGAGGTTTTATTATCCTCCTTTTACATCAGAGGTATTAATTTGATATGTTCAGGCTGCCCATGTGAAGTTGGATTCCTGCTTTATTTTGACTCTCACTACCATTAAATCTGATGTCTGTACACACTATATGGGTGTGAGAAAGAGAGCACACACGCACACACACTTATGTGCACACACATGCACAGATACCCATATACACACACTGTAGATACATTTTTGGGGTCCATGCTGCTAATCTAATCAAATGTTGAAAGGATCTCTGCTTAGGGCTTGTCAACATAATTACTTACTTCTCAGCTGTTTAAATAGCAGCAACATTGTTCAGTTGTCTTTCCCACTTGGACTGATTGGAGAAATCAAGGCCTTTTCAGTGAGCCCAGCCTATTAGCAGGCTCCAGAATTGGGTGCCCTTTGCCCCTTCCCAACCCCTTTTTCCAGAAGGCAGGGGATATGGAGAGACAGGGAGTACCAAATCCGACAGTAATGGGCTGTAATTGAGTTCTCAGTTTGTTTTAACTGCCTGGGTGTGATTGCCTGTGAAAATGGTTCGATTTTATGCTCTTTGTGAAGCTGCGTCAAGCCTCATTTGAAATAACAAGGGCTTTCCCTTCCTTTGCTTCTGTTCAAAGTGGGGATGAGTGGAGTGGAGGAAAGGAGGGAGGGTATGTTTCCAAGAGAGCTGGCAAGGGAAGAGCTGTAAGTGATCATGTGTAGAAGTGAGCGGGTAGATGGGGGAAGCAGTGCTATCAAACTGCTCTCAGGCAACCTGCAGCCTCGGCAGACAAGGCGACAGGTGGAATCTGTATCTGGCACCTTGCAAACTTCTCCTCGAATCAGCAGCTGTTCTGTGAGGACTGGTCAGGCAGGCATTTGATGTGACCTGCTCATGTCTAGGTACAATGATAAAGCATAAGGGAAAAGTAGGAGAGGCCCTAACTAGGGCACCATAGAACCCATACTGTTCATACTGCCTTGTCCTGGCTATTTCTTACAGAGGCAGAACTCATAGCTCTGATGTCCAGTTCAGTAGACCCATGTAGCTACCGAGCACTGAAAGTGTAGCTGAATTGAGATGTGACTGTGAGTGTAAGATACACACCAGAGTTCAAGGACTCAATGTGATAAAAGAACTTAAAATATGTCAGTAATAATATTTTATGCTGATTCAATATTGAAATGATAATGTTTTGGATATATTAGGTCAAATAACTCATATTATTAAAATTAATTTCTCCTGTTTGTGCTTTATTAATGTGGTTACTGGAAAATGTGAAATTACATGTATGGCTCAAATCACATTTATATTCGACAGTGTTGGTCCGAAGACCAAATCCAGCAGGCTTCCTTAGGCTCCCATAGGTTGCAGTGGTTAGAACTGAGCTCCCCACATGGTAACCTCACTTTGGCAACCCCAATGTAGCTCAGTTTATTATACATAAGAATGGCTTTAAGAGCCCTTAATTGCTGCAGTAAAAGCTCAAAAATGCTTGATATTGCAACTCCAAACACAGTCAGAGCTGCAGGATATCATGCGGGCAGAACTGGGAAAAACACTTAAGAGAGCACAGAAGTCGCAATCCCCAGGAAGACACTTGCCACCTTTGCCATCCACTTTAAATCCTTGTTCTTCTCTCCGTTTAGATCATCACCTGTTTTTCTTTGCTTTTCTTTTTTTCTCCTAATGCTGGAGAGTCAAACTAGTATTGATTGAACAGCCACCATGTGCTAGGTTCATGCCTATGATCATCCCCAAACATTCCTATGAGGTAGGTACCATTGTCCCCATTTGAAAGATGAGTAAACTAAGGCTCAGGGAGCTGAGGGCATTTGCCTGAGGTCACACAGACGGTACGCAGCAAAACTAGAATTCTAAATCCAGACAGTCTGAATCCAGTGCTAATGCTGATTCTGTTCCTTAATTCCACCACTCTCTTTCCCATTTTGCTAAAGCCATCTCTGGCTGTTAATTTTAATACCCTCACCTTCACTTAGTCCAAGAAGCCCTGGGCTTCATGCTTCACAGAAAGGAAAAGTATAGGACCAACAGGGAAGCAGCCTTGTCTTACCCTTTGTAATAGATACATTGTCTTGCCTATTTTTTTTCTTTTTGATCGGTTGATCTCCCACCTCCATATTCAGGATTTTGTCGACTGTGCCGACAAATCTGAGAAATGTACAAGCAGAAGCGAGGGACTGCTCCATCCTGGATGTCCACTTCCAACCTAACTGGCTTGCTCACCCTTTGTCCTGTACGTTTCATTCTTGCTGGTGTGACACTTCTTCTTTTGTCCCAAAGCCTAGGATGCTCAGAGCCACCTACTCTGGTATATCCTAGTCGACTTCATCTCTAAAGCTCAACTTAATTGGCTCTCCTGTTGGAAGTATTCCCTGATCCTGCTCAGCAAGACATGATCTCTCCCTGTACCTGTCTTATGTTGTTCAAGTAGCCCTTTTCATCCCTGTATAACAACGATGACGCATTCCTCTCATCTCTCCTACAAGGTTTTGAAGGAGAAATAGGCACTGTGATTATTACGTGGACTTTGGAGTCAGAGGGACTTGGGTTCACAGTCTGGTTCTGCCACTTACTAGCTCTGCGACCTTAGGTAAGTTATGTAAACTCTCCAACTCTCAGCTTCTTTATCTCGAACATGGAAGGACAAATGATCCTCAATTTATGATGGCTCAATTTAGGATTTTTCAACTTTATGATGGTGTGAAAGAGACAAGCATTCGAACTTTGAATTTGGGTCTTTTCCCTGGCTAGTGATGTGCAGTATAATACTCTCTCCTGATGCTGGGCAGCAGCCGTGAGCTGCAGCTCCCAGCCGGCCATGCGGCCATGAGGGTAAACAAGCGACACACTTACAACCATTCTGTGCCACACGACCATTCTGTGTTTCATTTTCAGCACAGTATTCAGTAAATTATATAAGATTTTCAACACGTGATTATAAAATAGGCTTTGGGTTAGATGATTTTGCCCAACTGTAGGCTAGTGTAATTGTTCTGAGCATGATTAAGCAGGCTAGCTAAGCTGTGATGTTTGGTAGGTTAGGTGTATAAAATACATTTTCGATTAATAATATTTTAAATTTATGATGGGCTCATCGGGACGTAACCACATCGAAAGTTGAGGAAGATCTCTACTAATATCTATATCACAGATGTTACACTAATATCTACATCACAGGTGTTGAAAGCCAGCTCTGCCTCTTACTAATCCTTTGACTTGAGATATCTCCTTGAGCCTCGATTTCTTTATCCTCAGAGTAGGAATAATAATACTCCTCTAATAGGTTTTGGGATTAAAAGATATCGTATGTAAAATGCACAACACAGTAAAATATGACATGAAGTGGGTATTCATGAAATGTTTACTGAATGAATTAATAAATTAATAAATGAGGATAATGGTGGTCAGGTCCAAGGATACACAACAGACAAAGTCAGAGTTAATTCTGGCTTATTTAAAGGCTACATGACCACTTATTGAAGATCTTACATAAAAAAATAAAGAATAATAATAAGAACAATTTAGTGAGCACCTCCAATAAGTAACTATTTTAAAATGGTTCCTGATAACCTTATGAGGCAATAGTTCTTACCACCAACGAAGTTCTGTCCAATTTAGAGTTCAAGCTCCTCACCACTCCATCATGTTGATACTCATCAAATGGGGGAATCCAGGTTTTTTGGGGAGTCAAGACACGGTTAGTCTAAGTGATAAAAAGGAAGCTTAAGATAGCTTAAGCCAAGGGGGAACTTATGATTCATATAGTTGGGAAGAATAGAGGTCTCTGAGAATTGAAAGAACTCCTGGAACCCTGTGTTCTCCAGGAGCCCTAACTATACCCACCCAATTTCCAGCTGTTAAAATGTGTGTATTATTTAGGCATCAAATCAAGTGCCATTTCTCTTCATTACCTTTCTCCTTCTCTTCCCTTTGAAGCACTAATTGCTCCAATCTCAGATTTCCCTGAATATTTTGTTTATATAAAAGTACTTGCCATATTTTGCCTTATATGTAGTGGTAGTTATCTTTGTATTCACATATAGACCAGTTCAGCATTCTGTGCAGATTGGATGCTTAAATATTTTTGAATAGATTGATGGATAGATCAAGAGATGGCTTGATAGGTACATGGATAAATGGGTAGAGGTAAGGTGAACATGTAGATGAATGGTTAGATGGATAAATAAATGAGATGGAAAATATATTGATAGATAGCATTGCGGTTGGATGAATGAACTGAAGGATGGATGCGTACAAATAAACGGACGGAAGGAGATATTGTATGGGTGATAGATTGATGTATGAATGATTTACTGAATTAGTGGATGTATAGGTGAATGGATAAATGGGCAATGAGATGGGTTGCTGAATGATTCAACCTATGCATTTGAAGGACACCTGTTCCTTTCAGGTATGCATAGAAATTTAGTTCTCTCTTGTATAAATAAAATACGCAGCCAGCACAACTTTCCTTTTTTCCATGGTAAACCTCTTAGAGGACATCAGGAAAAGTTGATGCTTTCTTTAGATGGAGACTGAGGAAATGCAAGTAAAATGTTTACCTGTGTTGTGCTTTTTGTATTACACATCGTAATGTGTCCGAGTATCTTACCGAAGAAGAAATGGAAAAACAGATTTGATATAAATATGTGACAGTCCATTAATCTTGGATTCTGAGAGTAATGCTGTCCACCTTGACTAAGGAGAGAGAAAGAGGTTGGAGGTGAATGGAACAGGAAGATGGATTAGTCAATCACGTATTATCACTCATGGGGGAAAACAACACTCCAGGAAGCAAGTCCTGCTTGCCTCCCTTTCACCCACTCTTTGCTGCCCTCCTGCTACCAGGCTCAGCTGCTTTCTTGCCTTCGGAATGAGCAGAAACATAGTTGTATTCTGGAGCTAAGTCATAAGGAAAAGTCATATAAGTTCTTAGCAATAAAGTTAGCACCCATATTCTAATCCGACTCAATTGAAATTGAGTAGAACCATCACCACCCTGGTGTTAGATGTAATATGTTTCAGAAGCTGTACAAAAAAATTGGTCCTTAGTGACAGGCAAATTTCGTTTGCGTCCAAATTCTTTCTCTTACTGAGTGAGGGACTTCTCTTTCTAGCATCATGGTCACCTAGGTGTCTCCTATCAGCTCCCTGCTACCAACCCTCTTGCTGAAAACAACTGTCAATGCTAGCTAAAACATTTTTATACCTTTTTGAATGCACTTTGAGCTGCCAGGAAGTTCAGTGGTGCCTAAGGACCTAGAGACGTAAGCGTAGCATGGAAGCTGCCCTGTGCCTAGAGGGCATTTTTCTGATCTTTGTGAAACTTAAGTTTTTACAGCCTTACAGGGCTTAGAGACAGAATACAAAACTCAGAACCCACCCAAGACAAGAGGATGTCTAACACAGGAAGTCCCCAATAAAGCTGGGCTCCACAGACCTTTAGTACACTTTAGTGTACAAGAGAATTAGAAATACACATTCTGGAGGATTGCAAAGAAATTTGCAATAAAAGAAGTTTGCCCAAGAAAGCACAGCAATGAATGGAGAGGAAAAATATCCCATGAGAAGTTATAAACACAAACCAACCACCATACAAAGTTGCAGTCAGAAGTCACTTTATCTGTGGAAAGTCTAGCTAAGAATTTAGTTTAAGATGGTCCTAGTCCTCTTGTCCCAGGCAGTTGGCAGAAACCTGGGTCAATCGTCTCCAGAATAACCATAGGTAAAGTTTCAAGGAGACGTGCATGTCTCCATAAAGTAAAATATTAACTGTATACAACGTTTTATAAGCTAGACCTAGCTTTCTCCCTCAAAATTACAGTTACCAGCTTTCGAAATGGCAAGCTTTCATTTGGGTCCTGGAAAGTTTAGCTTTATTTGAAAGAAGAAAATAGAATGGAAGATAAGAATAAAAATTAGATTGAGAAGGAGGAGACGGAGGAGAAAAAAATGCAGATGTATAGGAAGAAACGTATTTTACATGAGTGGTACCATATTTCTGGACATACAGACTATGGCCAGTTTCAATTAATATAAGTAATGCTTAAAAGGGTATATTTGCATTCAAATGTGTAACTAGATTCTTTGTATGTACGTGAAATAATTTCCTAAAAGTATAATAACTGAATTAAAATGACTGAACATTTTTATATCTTCTAATTCCTGATGGAATAACTTATACAAAAGAGCCTTATGAACGTCAGTGAGGTACAATATAAGAGACTTAATGTTATTTTTATGAAAAGGTAGGGAAATATGAAGAGTAAGAAAGGCACTGAATTTTAGTTTGATTAATTCACTAAGTATCTCTTAAGCTCATGCTTTTTAGTAAGGAAATCCAAGGTGCTGAGGATACTATCATAAGAAGTAGTCACAATCTTTGCCCTCCAGGAACTAACCATAAGTAAAAGGAGATGGATAAACAGTGTATATCCATGCTTGGAACTGTGCCAGCACATAGCAGATGTTCCATAAATATTTGTTGAATTAAATAAACAGGTAGTTAGAATACAATGATGCCACAGTAAGGATGTAGAAGGGATTTTTCTGCTGAGCCTAGGCAAAGGCAGGGTGTAGATTTGATGGAGAACTTACAGAACCAGTTTCATGGTAAAAAGGTGGTGCCCTGGAATAAGATGTGAAAGGTGAAATTCTATCTTCTGCCAGGATTCTTACTGGGAGATTTGGGAAGCAAATGCTAGCAGTCTTGTGGCGGTGGTGGAGAGTGGAAACACACAATACCTTGAGTTTGAGCCTTACTGAAAATCCCCAAGTTGCAAGCCAGAATTCTGAGCTGCTAAACACCTCTTGTCTCAGGAACTTGGAATTTGCTGTTTTCCATGTCTGGACCACTCTTCCCCAAGAGAGCCTATGGGGAAGAGTGGTCCAGACATAGAAAACTCTTCCTGTGGATCAAATATCACTTCCTCAGAGAGAATTTTCATGTCCCTCTTGAACTCCATACCCCTCTTACCCTGCCTTATTTATCTCCATTTTACTACCAGCAGACTACTCTTCTTATTTGTTAATTGTCAACCCCCTGTAAGAAAACGTAGAAGAGAAGGATATTTGTCTCTTTCATTCACTAGTATAACCCCAGTGTTCAAAACAAGCATGCAGTATGTAGCAGAAGTTCTGCATAGTTTATAGTTAATAATACTCATTAAAGATGTTGTGTTCTTACCACAAAAAAAGGTGGGGGAACTCAAGATATTTTTAGAGGTAATGGATGTCTATTACCTTATGGTGATGGTTTCACAGGTATATACATACATCCATACTCATCAAATTGTACATATTAAATATGTGCAGTTTTTGTATATCAATTATACCTCAGTAAAGCTGTTCAAAAAGGAAGCTCAATAAATATTTGTTGAATGGATAAATGAATGAATAAGTAAATAAAGGTGATTTTGCCTGAAAACCCATCTTATTTAGCTACTTAGTTCTTGTAATAACTGCCATTCACTGAATGATTACTATTTTCAATCACCATGTTGACTTTTATTTGTACATTACTTCATGTAATCACCCAAGAAATGTATGCAATGAGTCCTATTTATTTCTCATTTTATAGAGAAAAATTTTACAAGACAGAGAGATTTCAAAATGTTCTTGGTACAGTAGTTCTACTTACTGTTGTTGGTTTTCTTGCTTTATTTAACATAAAGAGGACTTTGTATGTCATCTTAATTATACCATGTAACAGCTAACATAACAGAGTGAGGTCATGGAGGGAACGTGGGGTTTGGAATGGGGTCACCTGAATTCTAGCTCAAACTGTGCGACTATGTGGGCCCTCACTTTCCCCATCCATAAAATGAAAGCTCCTCCCTGTCTCCCCTACTTCACAGGAATATTGTGAGCATAATGCAAATTAATAAATGTGAAGGTCCTTAGCACGCTATAATTTGCTACACAAATCTGGCTATACTTTTGTAGCTATCCCCTCAGGGGAACTAAGTGTGAAAGACCTGAAGTTTCTGAGCTTCCAAGTTTATCTTCCTTTGCATATTTCATTTGCCTAACTTTGGTGGACAGGATCATTAATATTAATGTTCAGGCTTTATGAATTATGCACCTGAACCAAGAAATTTTTCTTCTACGTTTCCCATCTTATACTTCATTTCACAGGTCCAAAGAGCTTCAGCCACTAACAAAGACCCCACAGAAAAGGAAGATAAGATGTGTCCTTGGGATGGCAGGACATGGGGCCATTCCCATACCAGGCATCATCCACTGCCAGCAGAAAGTCTAGACTTATCCTTATACCAGCATGCATTTACATTTCCAAGTATTGATCTCTGTTTTCACAAAAGTCCAGTTGGGCCATTTGCTACCTACTGACTCAGGTGGAAATGAGGTTGGAAATGCCTCTAGTGGAATTCTCGTTACACACCCAGTCAATGGCTTGTCCACAAAGTAATGGACCCTGAGGAGGCACAATGAAGAGAAGAGAGGGAAGAACATACATATTTGGTAAATAATGATGTTCCTACCACATTTCCACAGCAATCAACAGGTGCCAAGGGAGGTAGGAGGAAAATGCTTATGGTAGGGAGAATAATAACCCCACCACAAAGATGTCTACACCCTAATACCCAGAACCCATGAAGACGTTACCATACATGACAAGGCATTAAGGTTGCTGATCAGCTGACTTCGAGATGGGTCGATTATCCTGGATTATCCAGGTGGACCCAGTGTAATCACAAGAGTTTTTAAAATGGAGAAGACAGAGGCAGAAGAAAATGCATGTCAGAATGAAAAAGACTCAAGTTGCCATTGTTGGCTTTGGAGATGGAAGGCGGCCAAGAACTAAGGTGTGTGGGCAGCCTTTAGAAGCTGGAAAAGGCAGGTAAATACGTTTTCTCCTAGAGCCTTCAGAAATGAGTTCAGCCCTACCAGCACCTTGATTTTAGCCCAGCGAGACTCATTTCAGACTTCTGGTCTCCAGAACTGCAATATAATAAATCTGTGTTGTTTTAAACCACTAAGTTTGTGGTTATTTTTTACAGAAGCAATAGGAAACTAGTACAGTGCTAACACTCTGAATATCATCTACAAGTTTCTGATCTGAGTTTCTGGCTCATTGCCCTGAAAGCTAGAATACGGAGATGCCAAATCAATCCAGAAATGACAAGATCCAGGGCATTATCCCTACACTAACAGCAGTGAGTTGAAAGATTTGCCTCTTTTTTGAGTCTCCACTTATTCATCTCTGAGAGGGCTGGACGTTGGTGTCTAGGGCTCTCTTAGGTCTGTAAACAAAGTCTCCAGGAATGTTTTGCCATGTGACTGGTCACTGTTGTCCTGATGGGAATGGAACCGCTCATGTGGCTGTAGAAGACAGGTGTACAAATACCAAGACTGTTTTAAAGACAATTTACAAATACATGAGACATATCATAATGTTGCTGTGTTAGGTATTCATGACTGTATAAAAAATTTCCCCCCAAAGTTGCAGTGTAAGACAAGGAACATTAGTTATCTTACAGTTCCTGTGGGTGAGGACTCTGGGCACACCTTAGCTGGGTGCCAATGGCTCAGCATCTCTCACTAGATTGTAATCAAGGTGTTATCTGGGGCTACAGTCAAGACTTGACTGAGCTAGGATCTGTTCCCAAGCTCACTTATGTGGCTGCTGGCCAACTTCAGGTCCTTACTGGCTACTGGGTAGAGAGATTACTTCCCTGCCATGTGGACTGTTCATAGAGCAGCTCACAACAGAGCAGCTGGCTTCCCTCAGAGGGAGCGAGCCACAGTCTTAATGGGGTCTAACATCTGAAGTGACACCTGATCCTTCTCCTATATTCTATTCATTAGAAGATAATTAATATGTCCAGTTTGCAGTCGATTGCTTGGGGCAGATGATGACAGAAGGACATGAATACCAAGAGGTGAAACACCTCAGATGCCCTCTATAATACGTAGAACGATGAATCAGTAAATATCCCCAACTATTACAAAGGCTAATGAGTTTGATTCTCCGATAAGGGGGAAAATCATATTTTAGTATGGCTGGTTTGACGAAAAGCCAGGAGATTGATCTACTGAGGCTGAAGTCATGTCTTCAAACCCCTCATGGGCTTACCACCTCAGCCTGGCCTGGGTCTGCTGAGGATGAAGGATGGGAGACTTTCCACTGCACTCCTGGTACAAGATACCATCATTTCACATCTAGATGATTGCAATAGTTCCTTAATGGCCTACTCCCTTTTAATCTTGCTCCTTTTCAACTCATTTTCTACAAAGTAGCAATAATATCTTTAAAATAAATTATGCCACTCTTCTGCTTAAGATCTTTCAATGGCTCTTATATACTTAGGATAAAGCCTGAAATTCTTACCAGCCTACAAGACCAGCATGACCTGGCAGTTGCCTATCTCTCCAGTCTTGTTTCAGGCTTTTATTTCTCCTTATTCCCTGCTCTCAAGCTACTATATCCTTTTTTTAGTCCCTTGAACCTACCAAATTATTTCTTGCCCAGGGTCTTTATACAATGCCGTTGCTTCTTGCCTGACACAAGTTTCTTTGAACCCTATCTGCTGAATTTCTACTTAGTTTAAATGCCATGTATTCAAGTGATGTAATTTGTAATTTTACAAGTGGTATCCTTGTTGAAGGTCTACTCTTTCATTTGACTCCAAGTTTTAGAGGAGAAAAACCATATCTCATAAGCTCACCACTATATATCAGCATCTTTGAAAAGTGCCTAGCACATAGGAGCTTGATAAATAGTTAATGAGTGAATGAAGAAAACTCAGGACCCTCTAAACTCTAGCTTGGACAAGCCACATCTCCTACCTATAGGTCTTTGAAGAACTATATACACAAAGAAATAAGAACAAGGCAGGGAACTTACATGAGAGTCGAACTCTAATAATCATGTAGGAGCTCTTTTTTCCTATACTTGTTAGCTCTAAATATAGCCTTACATCAATCAAGCTGAAGGTATACTCTGTCTATTTCTTCCCATTGTTCAAATATGTATCCTAATTACTTCAATGAACATAGAGTCACCACAGAAAAAGATACAGAGGGAAAAAGAATGTTTGCTCCATAGTAAAGAGCCAACCTTGCTTAGCCTGCCACAGACCTCTCAGCCTGGGGCAGCACCTATAGGACACACTGTCTCTTGGAAGAAAAGAAAATGGCTAAAAGGAAGAGAAAGAGAAAAGTAAGACTGTACCATCATTGACTTGTAGAAGGAAGAAAGAGAAGGGCATGTGTACCATCCTTTTATTCCCTTGAAAGCTCTACCCATCAGGATCATGGTCCTCATAAAATAGCCTGGAATAAGGTCAGCGTTCCCCTTCCAACTCTTCCTCCTTAATAGGGGAATGTCGTGACCTTGAGCCTGCTACATCTTTAGGGAGGACCAAAGATAAGAATGTAAGAAGGATGGATTGGGGCCCTGGGCTCTTTTCCCTAAAGAACAATAACAGCAGCTATTGGAATGAAGTGGTTCTGGTGTATGTGGAAAATTGAGGTGCTATCTGGAGGATTTTATTCTTTCCCCTTAGATAACACTAACGTTTAGAGAGACTTCACATTTATTATCTTAGTTGATCCTTGTAGCACCTCTGCAACACTGGTTGGGGTAGGACTTTGATCCTATTTGAAAGATGAGGAAATCTAAAAAAAGAGTGGCTATAGGTATGCGTATAACTGATTCACTTTGCTGCACAGCAGAAACTAGCACAACATTGTAAAGCAACTATACTTCAATAAAAATTAATAAAAAAAGAAAGATGAAGCAATAGACTTAGGTCAATTGCAGACGTAGAGAATGGGCTTGAGGACACGGGGAGGGGGAAGGGTAAGCTGGGAGGAAGTGAGAGAGTGGCATGGACATATATCCACTACCAAACGTAAAATAGAGAGCTAGTGGGAAGCAGCCGCATAGCACAGGGAGATCAGCTCGGTGTTTTGTGACCACCTAGAGGGGTGGGATAGAGAGGGTGGGAGGGAGACGCAAGAGGGAGGGGATATGGGGATATATGTGGACGTATAGCTGATTCACTTTGTTATACAGCAGAAACTAACACAACACTGTAAAGCAATTATACTCCAATAAAGATGGTAAAAAAAATCTCTCCTCATTAATTTAAGCAAATTCATTCACTCATTTAACAGCTATTTCATCTCTCCCCCTGCACCCCCTCCAAGTGTTGTTCCATGGGGACAGAGAAAACCACATCAACTTCTTTGCGTTCAGGAATGTTTGCTCCCAGGAAAGTCTGATGAATGAATAAAGAGCAAAGAGAAAACAAAACAAAACAAAAACAAAAAACAAAAACAAAACCCTGCCTGCATTGAAATATTTTGAAATAACTCTTTTTTTTTAAAGTCTATGATTTTCTATTAAATGATACTTCCCAAAAGTATTAGAGAATCTAAACTTTTTGTTAATTTATCCATGTATTGGTGAAAATGCCGTTTGGTTGTTAAAGATCTATTTTTTTCCTCACATATTTCTTTCTTCTTCCCCTCTTTTTCCACCTCCTCTCCTGCTTGCTCATTCTTTGCTGAATAATTCAGTCTTAAGTCTATTAGGTGGGACACAAGAGGATAGGCATCTGTATTGAAAGCGGAGAAAGCTGTGGTGCGCGAGTCCCGGGCCAAGACCAGGAAGCAGGGAAGGGCCACATGTGAGGGCTGCCCTGAGGAGAGTAGCCTGAGTCCAACCAAGTGAGGAGGACATCCAGCAAAGGGGCCACCTGGTGTGAAATGTCAGGGCCTTGGGCACGTGTGGAGCTCGTCCATATCAGAGGAGTCATCCCAAGTGCGGTAAGAGGGGCATCCCCAAAGAGAAGCAGCCCTCAGGGTCCAGGTGGGATGAGAATGTCTCTTCAGGTAGGGAAGGGGAGCTGCCCAACCTAGGAAGTGAGAATCTGAGCAGGAAGAAACGCATGAGCCCCAGGAAGGGCAGGCTATGGGGAGTGTCACATGGGGTGAGGTGAGGGGATCAGCTTACAGTGGAGAGTCGGAGAATGACCAAAGTGAGGAGGGGTGCCTGGCAGGGGCTCTCAAACCCCAAGCACAACCCTCAGGAGAATACTTATGTGTTGGCAAAGCCCGGTTCTGGGGTATCCAAGACACAGCAGGGTGAAGAGGTGTCCAAACAGGGGGTGGTCCTGCACGGGGTGTTGGAATTCAAAAGGAGTGTGGGTACCATCTGCTCTGGAGGAGGGAGAGGAGATAGGAGATGAGTTGTGCCGAGGGATTGATCAAATAAGTAAATAGAGTAAGGAGAGCGGGAACCATTTGGAGAAGGGGCATACAAATACGGAAAGGCAGAAAATTAGAATGAAAACTGTAGTACTGAATTACAATCAGACCGAATTCATGGTCTTTAATACAGACAGAAATAAATGCAAATGTGTGAATATACACACATACATTCCCTGGCTCTGTCCACCAAGAAGATGTGGGTGTAGCGACATCCCAATAGCAATGAACACCCCTAGAGCTCATATCTTGGTTTCTTAATACCATTCTCCAGTAAAAGAAACCTGAAGTCCTAGGCGAATAGCTAATTTCAAGAGTGGGGCAGGGAAAATACAAGATGAGACTGAAACATCTTGTGACAGAGAGAAATAATAGGAACATTTTGAAGGGCTGTAAAACCCAGCTTGAATGGAACCCCACTGGCCAAACTGGGAACAACTTGAGTAACCAAGTAAGTAATGATAGTCATAGATTACAATACACCAAATAAAATAGAAAACCGTGAATCCATACTGATAAAAATAACTTAAAACTGTGAAGGGCTTCCCTGGTGGTACAGTGGTTGAGAGTCCGCCTGCCGATGCAGGGGACACGGGTTCGTGCCCCGGTCCCGGAAGATCCCACATGCCGCGGAGCGGCTGGGCCCGTGAGCCATGGCCGCTGGGCCTGCGCGTCCGGAGCCTGTGCTCCCCAACGGGAGAGGCCACAACAGTGAGAGGCCCGCGTACCGCAAAAAAAAAAAAAAAACAAAACTGTGACGACAACGGCATATTTACGTAATGTCAAAATACTTTTCCATAAAATACTTATTAGTTACAAAAGGAAGAGTAGTGACTTTGCAGTGGGGAAGCCTGGCAGACACCACCTTAATCAAGAGATCAGATAAACAAATGGAATCATCTAACCCCTGATGGGAGGCAGTGAGAAGAACGTAGCATCACTTCTGCAATATTTCTGCCAAGAGTGCAGAACCTGAATCTAATCATAAGGAAATAGAATATAAAACCAAATTGAGAGACATCCTACAAAATAAATGTCCGGTACTGTCAAAAGTGTCAAGGTCATGAGAGTCAAAGAAAGATTGAGAAATGACAGAAGAAGACCCAAATCACATGAAACTAGATACAATGCATGATTTACGTCAGTTTTTTAGCTGTAAGTGACAATTGGAGAAACTTGAACGGGTCTGTGGAGCAGGTGATGGTGACGTATTGATATTTATGCTACCTTCCTGATTTGAGTGATATCTCATGGTAATGTAGGAGAATGCCATTGTTTGTAGGAGATGTACGCCAAAGTATTCTGAGGTAATTGGACCTCAGGTTGCCAACTCATTCTCAAAAGTTTAGAAGAAAATTGTTTGTACTGTGTTTGTAATCTTTTGGAACATTTCAGTGTTGTTTCAAAAATTTTAAAAGGCAGTTGGAGGGATAATGCTTCATCGGTTAACAAACATGCCCAAAGTTTTTGCTTTAGTTAGAATTAGTCTGATAACACTGCTGGGGTTTCCGTCCCCCTCAATCAGAAATCCTGATGTGTAGTCATGAATATCTTTGATCCACTTTAATGAAGTGGTAGAAGAGGGAAGAAATTAAGCATTCCTTACATGGTTGAATGCACCGTATTTTCCAATTTTTGCAATTCCTGGGGGAAAAGACTACAAAGAGGACCTCAGTAACAATAGTAACAGCTAACAGTTTCTGGAGTCTTCTATGATCTAGGTATTATTCTATGTGTTTTGTATTTATTAATTCAGGTTAATACTTTCCACAACCCTATGAGATAAGGATAGGTTTTATTAATACCACATTTCATGGACAAGGCCACAAATCTGGTTAGTAGCATAGTTGAGATTCAAACCTGGGTAGTATGACTCTTGGGTCCACAGCTACGATGTTGGTAATAATAACTATTTTGGTGATAAGTATTTAAAATGTCCAAGGCACAGCACTAGTAACTTGCCTCGTTTAATAGTCAAATGAACCCTATAAATTAGAGTTTTCAGATAAGGCAAATTTGACCAATGATACACAGTTAGTAAGTAGGGGAGCAGGAATTCAAACCTAGGTCTGTTTGACCCTGAATCCTGGGCCCTAAGCAACTATACTACATCATCTATCTGACGGCGGAAAAGTCAGGAATCCTAGAATTTTACTATGCTTTTCCCTGTTCCCCATGAGGTCTGGATTCTTTGCGCAATGTCATTTAAAAAAAAGATAGAAATGAGGTTTGATGTTCTTCAAGCCCTGTTAGCAGCTGTCATGTTTAAATAATCTGGTCCTGTGAATGGTTGGTCAGTTAGTCAATCTACAATTTTTTTTAAAGATTTATTTATTATTTATTTATTTTATTTATTTTTGGCTGCTTTGGGTCTTAGTTGCAGCACGCGGGATCTTTGTTGAAGCATGTGGGATCTTTCGTTGTGGCGCACAGGCTCCAGGGAGTGTGGGCTCTGTAGTTGTGGCGCGCAGGTTCCAGAGCACAAGGGCTCTGTAGTTTGCGGCACATGGGCTCTCTAGCTGAGGCACGCCAGCTCAGTTGTTGCGGCGCATGGGCTTTGTTGCCCCGAAGCATGTGGGATCTTAGTTCCCTGACCAGGGATTGTATCCTCGTCCCCTGAATTGTAAGGCGGATTCTTTACCACTGGACCACCAGGGAAGTCCCAGTCAATATACTTTTGAACAACCTTGTCTAGCAGAAATCTGACTTTGAAGGTCTCCCTCACACACACACTGCTCTTGTAATCCATATTTTTGAAAGGCTAAGCTGATCAAAATCTTCTAACAGGCAGCCAAGTTGTTTCCTGAAACTTTACCTAATGGGCTCAGAAGCAGCGGTACTTTGCAGAATTTCCTGTGCTGTGCTGTCATTTCTGACATGGAATGACTGGGAAGGCTGGACTGTATATAAGTGAAACCAAATGTCAAAGGTAGCTCTTTCTGTTGTCTCAGAGTTTCAACAGAGATCCCAAAGGCTTAAAATGTATAATAGGTGATAGGTACCCCCATATCCTAAAATGAGATGCCATATCCCCCATATGGGACATAGAAAGGACATGATAAAACTAGCTCTGCCAGCAAAGTCCCTTACCTCCAGCCTGTAAAAATGTTGAGTTGCAAATATTTAGCGAGCGGAGCCCTTTGGAGAGGGCTGTTGGAATGCTGTAGGGTCTCTTTTCCTTCTCCCCCTCAAGATGGAGGGAAAGGGCTATAAGTGTTGACATTAAATTAGATAATAGAAGATTAATGGGATTACAGAGAGAACTTGGCCATGTCCGAGCAGCTGAGTCAACTGTGAGTAGAGTGCTACTGGGTGGAAGCCATCCTTTCACTGATGGTGGGACAGAGGCATGTATTTTGTTGGACCAGATATCAGTCACAACTGAGAGAGATTGCCTAGAGTGTCTCTGAAGAATCCTGTCCATGAGGATATCTAGAGGCACCCAATCAGAGGATGAACTACCAGAAGACCAAGGACTGATGGGAAACACAAGATTGTCCCTCAGAGAACAAGTTAGCTTCAGTAAAGGAACTGCCCTGATGGAAAATCCCAAGGAAAACCCACAAAAGTGATCCAAGAAAGAGAAGTCAGTTTTAACTGTTCACCAAGCCCAGAATCCAACATCTGCTTCCAACAATGTGAGCCACATGAAATTACTCCCCTCTTCATTTGGGCTGACGCTAAAGGTGACAGAAGCAGCACGTTCCCAGGGGAGTAGAAGGTGATCAAGAGAAAGACAAAAGCCAACCAAACTCTGTACCCACTAGGGGCCAGTTTCCACCTGAGGGAGGGGATGGGTTTAAATTTGAATTATGTTTGGCTTTGCACTGCATTATTAGTTTGAACCATGTGAAATTGTCCTTTACATAGATCAAAAATTATCAAATACTGGCAATTTCTCATGGTTCAGCCTAAAACACTAGATTGGATTAAATAGTTTAATTGCCTAAATGAAATTACTCTTGAGAATGAAAGGAACTCAAAAAAGTTGTGGTATCTGCATGAGATTTCTTCCAGGGTCAGGGTAAGGACTGATCCTGGTGTAGGCCCCCCTGTACTCAATCCTTGGCTGGGAACAGCCCAAGGCGACTGTGACCTCAACATAAAAATGCTTCAATGGGTCCTAAAGGTGTCACAACTGGGAGCTGTCAGCCAACTCCACCCCTCACAGCAGGTTCTCTCTTGAAGGGAGGTTTTAGTGGGACACTCCCATGTCTGTACAAATAACCTACTTTACAAACGGGGCAATTGAGGTCTGGGGAATTTGGGTACCCTGTCCAAAGTCACTCAGTAACTGACAGTTGTTATTCTAACCCAAGTCTATCCAAAAGTGAAATGTTTTCGGCCACAACAAAGGGACAGAAGAAAAGTAACATGGATGAAAATGTGTAGCACCTCCGACATTCTCTCACTGTTTCCCCCCATTGTTTTCACTCTCGCCTGATTTTAACCTTCACTGCCCCACCCAAGCCTTATCTTTCCGTCTTTTTTTTTCTCTTACCCAAAGGCCAGGCTATACAAAATTTTCATAGGCATGTGAGCAGCTTCATCTATTTCCTGTCTCCATGGCTTCATACATGCTGTTCCCCCAACTGGAAAACCCTCTCTGCTCTTGTCTTCATTGGTGGCTGTTTATTTTCATCAACCATTTATGTCTGCCTTTTGCCTTTAGCCAAATGCCTTAAGTTCAGTGGCCTGTGTATGATTCATCACTGTTTCTTCATCCTGTGGTCCAATGCCAAACACATGGTAGGGCTCAGAGAGTATTCTTGGAATGAATGAATGAACAAGTAAATGAATAAGCAGCTATTATCACTATGAAAAATCATTCCTGGATCTTTGACCTTCCTCCTTTTTTCCCATTTGTCCAATCAGGTGAAGACAAGGGCGTTACCCAAGCAGTTCCATGAGGTCATTGGAATAGTCATTTCTACTGTTTACCAATACCCAGTTCATCTCTACTTTGGGGCACACAGGGATGAGTGCCCTTATTTGCCTAAAAATAGAGCATTAGGATTGGCCAGTAGGGCTTACTTTGAACAGTGAAATGTAAGCAGAAGTGGTGCGTGCACTTTGGAGTGGAAGTGTCCCATTGCCAGGGCTCTCTTCCCATGCCAAGGAGCATCATAGGAGCATGTATTGCCATGGAGGTGCTTTAAGTCAAGACCTGGAATGGGAGCCACCACATGGAGGACAGCTGCTCTCGAGAGGTACCCACATTGACAATAGACATTACAGGAGCAGGAAATATACTTTGGTTGTGTTAAGTCATGCCACAAAATTTGGGATTTGTTTGTTACTCTGTAACCTGGCACACTTGACTAACACAGGCAGGATCTCACAGAACATGATAACCAGTGAAACTGCAGTAGTTTGCACATTGTTCCATGTGTCAGACATGGACTTGTTCAACTTCAGATTCCCAGGTCCCATCCAGAGAGATCTGAGATTCTCTAAACTTGGGTTAAAGTTTAGGAATCTGTTTTGATTAAGCTTCTGGTGAGACAGATGTGCAGGCATGTTTGGGAACCACTGCGTTACAGACTATTAAATGTAAAGTTTTTTTCATATGAAAGGCTTTCCCACTTGGCAGAAGGGACCAGCCCAAGGATACCCCATAGGTACTAGCAGTATCTGGATTGATATCACTGTATTTCTAGTTCTTCCCATTCTTCCACACTGCTCTTGTTACCAAGTCCAAGCTTATGCTGCTTGCCACATGACAGGCTAATAAATCAAGAGACGAGTAGTTGGGGCAAGGAATAGTGACTTTATTTAGAAAGCCAGCAGACCGAGAAGATGGTGGACTAGTGTCCCAAAGAACCATCTTACCCAAGTTAGAATTCAGGCTTATTTTATACTGAAAGGGGAAGGGATGTGGTTGGTTGTTTCAAACTTCTTGGTGTCAGAATCCTTTTTTTCTTTCAGCTGTCCACAGAGGTCAGGCCACGATGTTCCTATAAACCTCCAACAAGATAAATGTTATTCTCTGTTCTGCAACTTTTTTTTTTTTTTTTTTTTTTTTTTTTTTGCGGTACGCGGGCCTCTCACTGTTGTTGCGGAGGACAGGCTCCGGACACGCAGGCTCAGCGGCCATGGCTCACGGGCCCAGCCACTCCGCAGCATGTGGGATCCTCCCAGACAGGGGCGCGAACTCGGTTCCCCTGCCTCGGCAGGCGGACGCGCAACCGCTGCGCCAACAGGGAAGCCCTGTTCTGCAACTTTTTATCTCTATATGAACGGAAAATGTTATGCCCTTGAGAATGGACTATCCTGTATATTTCAGGCTACAGTCAACATTCTTAACTTGTATAGAATACAAAGGAAAAAGAAACAGATCTAATATGGAGTCAGATTTGTTCTTCCTTATTACACTCTAAGTCCAGGTTCCACTGCATATCAACTATACAACCTTGGACAAGCCACTTCACCTCTCTGAGCCTGCTTCTTTGAACATAAAATGAATAAAGCCTTCCCTACTGGGTTGTTAGATGCATTCGAATGGGCCTGAATTGAATTCATTAAAGACATTCAGTAAATGGTTCTTACTATCACAAAGAGACTGCGGTCCAGAGAGTCACATGAACTTGCCCGAGATCACACAGCAAGTTTGTGTAGAGGAAGGAACAGACCACAGGATTGCTTCTACCTCCCCAGCTATACCTCTGTGTAACTGAACCAGGAGATGGACCTTCAGGTAAGAAACGACCTGGGCAGGGTTAAGGGGAGCAGCAAGCCAGCTCTGCTCTGTGGGGCACTGGGGCATGGCTGGTTGCCTGCCTGACACATCAGTTCCCAGATACCTGGTCCTAAGTGAAAGCCCACAGGCAGGCAGCAGGAGTGCAATCTCTCTGCAATTAAAAAGCTAATGGCTTTTAAATGGAGCTGGTCCTTAAGCCAGCAAAAGACAAGTTGCCTCCAGGTCTCCAGGTCATAATAGAAGATGGAGAGAGAGGAAGGTGGAGCTTTTAAGCCCAACCCAAGAGCATTAATTTTAAATGACCCCAACTCTTCCTTTCTTCCAGCCCACAGACAATGTCTTCTCTGAAGTGTGGGCTAGGTGTTCTTTGTATGGGTAGAGAACTCAGACCATTGGGATTTGGACAAGTTTAGCTATTCTCTTCACACCCAGCAAGTTCTGGGGCCTTCTGGTTGGGTTCAGGGATCAGTCACTCACTTGACAAACACATATGGAGCTGGAGCTGTTGGTTAAGTGTTGAGCTAGGACCTGTGGGAAGATCAAGAAGTGGTGCGATGCTGCCAAAAGAAACCTGGCTGGGAGTTATGACACTTAAATTCTGCTCCCAGCTCTGTCACTCACTAGCTGTGTGAACTTAGAAAGGTCACTACATTTCTCTGTGCCTCTTCATCTATGAAATAACAGAGAGGCTGGTTGAATCTGATGATGATGATGATGATAGGCAACATTTATTTAATGCTTACCACTTCCCAGGCACTGTTAGAAAGGCTTTACATGGATGAAATTCTCATTAATCTCATTAGTCATTCCCATTTTACAGATGAGTTAAACTGAGGCACAAGACATTTAAATAACTTTCTGAAAGTAACACATTTGGTAAGCACAAGAGCCCTCATAGTCTCAACTCTCATAGTCTGGCTTTTAAGAATGTGTTTGTAAACATTGTGTTCTTCTGGCTCTCTAGACTCTGACTAGCCTTCCAGGACACGGTTCCAAGGCGTACTGGACCTCCTGCCCTCAGAGTTTTCTTCCTTAGTAGGGAAACAAGACCATCACCATATTGGGCATGGTGGTCTGAAACAGACTAGACTACAGGAGTTTAGAGAGGAGAGAGGATGGGTTCTAGTGGTCAGGGAAGGCTTTGTGGCAATGCTGAGATTAGATATGATTCCTGCAGGGTAGGCAGGACTTGGATAAGTAAGGGAAGAGAAGGCGGACATTTCTAGTAACAGAAATGTATCAGGCAAAAGCCTAGAGGTTAGAATGCACATGATGTCTAAGCCAGAAAGCATGGCTGAGGACACCACCCCTTTTTGTAACTATTTATTCCCTTGGAACACCCCTGCACCATCCTTCAAGGCTCAGCTCCAGCATCATCTCTTTTCCCAACCCCTTCATAACCACCCTTCACCCAACATAAATTTGGCTACTGTCATCTCTTGTACACCTTGCCTCTTCTGCTGGACTGTGAGCTCCTTGTGGTCACAGATGGAGTTTTGTACTCTTTCCCATCTCTGTACCCTCAGTTTACATAGCCTGGCACCATGTGATATCATTAGGTGATTCATTCATACTGGAGAGATTTACACCAAATGAGGTTGGGGCATGGTGAGCTCTGACTGGCTATCTGAAAAGTTTGCATTTGATCTGAATTTGGGCTGAGGAATTGAATGATCCTGGGCAGAGGAGTGACCCCCTAAAATTTGTGTTCTATGAAACCCATATTGGAGTGTCAAAATTTGGGGTGGGTGGGACAATAATCTTTTGCCTGGATTTAGTACCAGAAGAAGAGGAGATACCAATGATTCACACTCTATAAACTTTATGAGGCTATTGGTAAGGATGAGGATGACGGTCATGGTGCTGTTGATGGTGGTGATGATCAAGTTTGTCTTTTGGGTGCTGTTCTTCCAAGAATCCTTTCCCTAAAAGAGGAATATTTTTTACATATTTTTTTCCTTAGGATTTCTCTCTGCCAGCTCCCATTTTGCTTTCAGGTTCTAAGACAATGACTTTCACATAGTAGGTTAAAAAAAAATGAGGATGGAGGAGGTGCCTTTTACAGCTTCCAGCATTTCGTAAATTTTAGGTCAAACACTCTAACTGAAGATTTCCAGGAAAAATATATTTTTTCATATTACCCAGGTAGGCTATTTTAGCATTATACTATACTTGAAACTCAGTAGTTCTTTGCAGTTAATCAACCACCCTCCATCTACAACAGAGACACAGGAGAAGGGGGAAAAAAGTTGGATCCTAAACCTAGAAGCTCAGAAGTGCCAAGAGCATTTCTTGGCACTTCTGATGGAACTCAAGATAAACTGGAATGAACAGCTTGAGGTCATTCAGACAAGGAGGAAGGTGCTGAAAACTGTTCTAATCCCAGAGCTGGGCAAAAGAATTAGCAGGCACTTAGATGTCTTATCATCAAAACTAGAAAAGACAAGCAAAAGAATAGCTTTTCAGAAATAACTAGAGAAAAAAATGAGCTTCTCTAGTTGAAGAAACAGGGAGCTGAAATTGCAGGGACACTTAAACCTTCAGAATATAATTGTTCAGATTTTAGAGAGTGTCTCCAGAACCTGAGAGGTAAAGCCCTGGCTCTTTGAAAGAACACACACACACTGATAGCCACAGTAAATGACTGCTACAAACAAAAGAAGCTACCTGGACTTTAGAACCTCATGTTTTATAGCCACATCTTACAGGTATGCAGGAAGACCTGCTACTTATTTGAGGGACCTCTTAAGAAAAAAGAATTCTATCTTCCCTTAACCCTATCTGTGCCTTATTAGGTAATTATGGCTCCTGAGACCCAGCTGTCTAGACAGGACTCCACATTAGGAAGACACAATACAGCTTCAGGTCCCTGGAACCTGGGGGGAGTCAACATCTGACAAGATACATCCCAGTGAGATTGCAAATGACATTCACTCAAACATAAATATTTACACTCCCACCTCCCTCTCCATCAACACCAACCACATATCCTTTAAGTACACATTCAAACTTTCACTACATATTCATGTGCACACAGTACACAATCATACATAAAGCCAATCACCTCTACCCAACTGAACTCCACCTCTTCACTAACTCATGAGCTACCTAATCCCATTTGCACTATCATAGCAAATTCCTTACCACTACCTTACATATACTCATATGCATAGATACCCTACTGTCACATCACCTCTCATATCCTTTTATTTTTTTATAAGCCATGTGCTGTTCTAAAAAAATTGATGTTGTATCAGTAGATAAGATAGAGATGGACTCTGCTCTCACAGAACTTACATTCCAGTGGACAGATAAACAAATAAAGTACATAAATAAGATAGATTTAGACAGTAGTAAGTGCAAAGAGGAAATTTAAACAACTTAATGTCATAGAGGCAGAGAATCATCTAGCAGGATCCACGAACTCACACCCCTACTACTCAAATGCATTATACCTCGGACTCCTTTTCTGCAAATAGTCCTGTTGCAGGAAGGAGAGTGGGGCTGGAGAGGCTGGTCATGTCCCAGGTCTCAGGCGAGTCCCTGGGATGGCTGCCGAGTGTGGGTTCTTGGCTTCGCACAGGAAAGAATTCAAGAGAGAGCCATAGTAATGTGAAAGAAGTTTTATTCAGGGAGAAACACACACCATAGGCAGAGTGTGGGCCATCTCAGAAGGCGAGAGGCCCCAGGGTATGGGGTTGTCAGTTTTTATAAGGGTGGGTTATTTCATAGGCTAATGAGTGGGAGGAGTATTCCAGCTATTTTGGGGAAGGGGTGGGGATTTCCAGGAAGTGGGCCACTGCCCACTTTTTGACCTTTATGGTCAGCCTCGGAACTGCCATGGCACCCGTGCGTATGTCATTTAGCTTGCTGATATGTTACAATGAGTGTATACTGAGGCTCAAGGTCTAGTGGAAATTGACTCGTCCGCCATCTTGGACCTATTTGGTTCTAATCAGTTTATGTCATGTCCTCGGGCTATGTCATTCTTTTAAAGGTTGTGCCCTGCCCCCTTCCCCTTTCTCAGGCCCACGTATATACCCTACACACAAGTACATTTTCCTCTGCCACTCCAGCACTCCTACAGACAAATAACTATACACATGACTCTTTCTCTACCATGCTGTACAACACACCTGTTTATATAGGAATATATCAGTTTCACACACACATTCTCCCCATCACAACTACCTTATTTTCCCACCCATCACACACTTTTATACATGGATATACCCCCACATAATTCCCCGCAACCAGAGTTCAACTTCACCAACATGCAACATGTCTCCGCAGGCACCACACATCACGACACTCTGGTACCTATAGATTGCACATTCTATTTACACAAAGACGCGTTCACACACACTTCATTCACACACAAACACACACCAGCAGAGATCAGCTCGGTGTTTTGTGACCACCTAGAGGGTTGGGATAGGGAGGGTGGGGGGGAGATGCAAGAGGGAGGAGATCTGGGGATATATGTGTACATATAGCTGATTCACTTTGTTGTACAGCAGAAACTAACACAACATTATAAAGCAATTATACTCCAATAAAGATGTTAAAACACACACACACACAGCAGATCTTGCATTTAGCCTCATTTTGCTTCACAAGGGAGTGCATCTGGTATTGTTTACCAATTTACTTTAAGAAATACAACTCCTATTATTCCTCCTACCAGCCCCAAGGATCATTCAGTCTGTAGTTCTGTTAAGAAAAGACAGAGCTTACTCTGATCTCAGACTAAATGATATCTGTAAACAGTGATAGGAAGAAAAAAACAAACAACTTTATTTGGTTGAGATCCAAGTTAGGAACTTGTTTTCCATTTCCCTTGAAGTCAAAGCCATAGGGAATTTGCCTCTTCCTTTCCCTCCCCTCAGTTTCTTAGTTCCACCACTGGCCGTTCATTGTTGGAAACAAAGATTGCTCCAAACAGAGGTCTACTGAAGTCAACAGCATGGGGATGTGGCTGACTCTACAATGAGTAAAATAGTCACATGTGTGCCCACCAAGCTGGAGGGGTGGGAGTGCTTTAGAGGAGTGAATGGCCCAGAGATCATTATGGCTTATCAGTTTTCTATTGCTTAGTGACTTGAAACAACACCCATTTATCATCTCAAAATTTATAGATAAGGGCCCCGGACATGTTTCTCTGCTTAGGGTCTCAAAGGCTGAAATCAATGTATCAGCTAAGATCTCATCTGAAGGCTCTGCGGAGGAATCTTCTTCCCAGTTCATTCATGATTGCAATCTTTTTCCTTGCAGTTGTAGGACTTAAGCATCCATTTCTTTGTTGGCTGTCAGCCAGGAGCTGCTCTCTGCTCCTCAAAGCCCTCCATATCCTATGCCATCTAGGTTCCACCATCAAATGTCTCTCACATTTTGTATCTCTGACCTCCATCTCTGACTTCTAGACCCAGATCTAAAGGGCTCATGTGATTAGGTCAGTCTTACCAGGGTAATCTACCTTAAGGTCAACTGATTTAGGACCTTAATTACATCTGCAAAATATCTTCCCAGTAGAACTTAGATTAGTGTTTAAAAAACTGGGAGAAGTTGTGTGTAATCATGGTCTGGGAATCTTGGGCTCATCATAGAATTCTGCCGACCGCACCCAGCCAGTTGGTATCTGGCTCACTTCTCCAGGATTTCCCTCAGCCCTTACTTAGCCAGACATCTCCATTTCTGCTTGAATGTAAGCTCTTGGCTTTATTCCATTCTTAACTAATCCCTGTGCTGAGGCCTAAGAGTGTACTCTTTCTACATCCAGCCTTCCAACATTTGGCAACGATTAACACACCCCTCTCCATCATCATTTTGCTTCATCTCACAAAGCCAGGGCTTTCCATTTTTCCTCATAAGGTACTCTTGACAGCCTTATTTCTCCCAACTCTGGCCTGCATATTATATTCTAAGAACCATGAAATATCCCTGAAGGGGCATTTAAAATTCACCAAGTCCAAGTCTCTCATTTTGTTGTTAGGGAAGCTCAGAGAGATTGTTCAAGGTCACACATCAAAGTGTCGTTAGAACGACAGCATCCCTGGCTACTTCTGATCCATGAGCCCCAGTGGGGAAGACATGAATCTTCTCACCCAACGAACCAGGGAAGGAGTGCTGGTACAAGTGACAGGAGGGAGAAGGAACCCAATACTTGCTGAGTCCACTCCATGTGCCAGACACTGGGCTGGGCATTTAACACTCCACATCCTAAACTCTCATAATAACCCTTTTTTTTTTTTTTTTTTTTTTTTTTTTTTTTTTGTGGTATGCAGGCCTCCCTCTGTTGTGGCCTCTCCCGTCGCGGAGCACAGGCTCCGGACGCGCAGGCTCAGCGGCCACGGCTCACGGGCCCAGCCGCTCCGCGGCATGTGGGATCCTCCCAGACCGGGGCGCGAACCCGGTTCCCCTGCATCGGCAGGCGGACGCGCAACCACTGCGCCACCAGGGAAGCCCTCATAATAACCCTTTGAGTTGGTAGTTCTCAAAGGGGGCAGTTTTGCTCCCAGAGGACGTCTAGAAGTCAGTGTCTGGAGAGATTTTGTGTTGTCACAACTAGGCACAGGGGGTGGATGCTACTGGAATCTAGTGGGTAGAAGCCAGGGTGCTTCAAACATCCTACTTTGTATATGATAACCCCTAAAACAAAGTCTTCTCTGGCCTAAAATGCCAATAGTGCCAAGATGGAGAAACCTTGCTTTGAGTTAAAGTCTACCATTCCCAGTTCATATGTCCCCATGAATCTCAGACTGCACCAGACTTTTAGGCAAATTGGGCTATAACAATAGTCATTATCTTTGTTGTGTAGGCTGTTACCTTCTCTCAAGCTGAAAAGACTCAGTTTCCCTCCACGTTGTCTCATGTGTGCTCATGAACAGTTTTCTCTGCATCTAAAGGCACTCACCAAGATCCTCCTCAACTTCAGACCTTCCAGATGTCTCTTGGCTAGGGCACTGAGTACCTGTGCGGCTCTATGAAGACACCTCGTCCCTGTCTCTGAGGCTCACTGCCCAGCACCCTTCTTCTGGGCACTGTTACAGCCTCTATTTTTGGTGATACCCTGCAACCCTTGAAATTCCAAGATGGCACTCCTTTCTTAGGAACACACAAAGGGCTCCACAGAGAAAAGTTTCCCCCTCCCCAGCCTGGGCATCTCACTTGATCCTCTCAGCCCCCAATCAGGGCTGCCTGAGCACCAACATATCAAGGATATTTTTAAATGACAGCAGTAGAAAGCATTTCTTCAGTTTCTGCCTGCATCATCCCCTTTTCTAGGATCTGGATGCAAGGTTAGGCATCCAGGCTAAAAGAACAATTTGTGAGATGAACAATGTTTGCTTCTCCCCATTCTCCTCCCCTCCACTCAAGCACTAATTGTGTTCCTTCCATCCAACCTCTTAAGCAAGTAAACTTATGAAAAATGAATCCTGAGGTGTCTACCCTACAATCCTTTATAGATGCCCCTAGACATTTTTCAGGCCAAATCTGGGATGTTTGCTACATACCAAAGAGGAAAGTGAGACTCAGAAACGTTAAGAAATGTGCCTAAAAGTACACCATAGTTAAATGTTGGAGCCAAGATTCTTTCAAGCTCCAAAGCCTGTTCTGGGAGCATCTACATATATCTGCAGAGATGGAATCAACTACCTAGCTTCTTCCCAAGTGTGAGAGAATAGTGTATCCATAACCCCCTGAATCTACCTGTCAACCACAAAACTCAGTCATGCTAAGGCCATATTGTATAAAATAAACAGTGAAGACAATTCCAGCTTCTCCTCTATAACCTTTATTTCATTTAAATTAACATTTCATTGCTTTATATTATTTATCCTAAAATGTGAGTTGCATAAAAAAGTCATTTGGTACAGCAGAAATTAACACAACATTGTAAATCAACTATAATTCAACAAAAAATTTTAAAAAGTCATTTGGCTTAAATTTGCTCAGTAATAGGGCAAGCCCCTTTCTGCATGTGTATTAGGCCAAGATGTCCCATCTGATTTTTCTGAAGTGCATTCATTTCAGTCTTTTCTCCAAAATTTGGGGTCCTTCTCCTCCCTCAGAAGAGCTGTATTTTCATCTGGTTGGAACCGTTCACCCCAACTCTCCTTCACTAGAGGTTCAAACTGCTGGCCCATTGCTTCCCTGACTTTCTGCTTGAGCAAAGCCTGGGTCTCCCTCCTCCCAAGATTCCCCGGGCTATTCCTCTCAGTTCAGAGACACCTTTCTGTCCCAGTTCCCATGGGAACAGAGGTTCACATTGCTGAGGGTCTGTGTGACCAGAGCATCAAGATTTCCTTGTGAAAACTTATTGTGATACACAATGGGCTCTATCTCGGCACTCTGACCTCCTCCACCTCTTCTAACCCAATGCCTGCTAAATCTTGCAATGCATAAGAATCACCTGAAGGGGGGGTCAGATTCAAGGGATCTGCAGTGGGACCCAGGAATTGGCATTCTTTGTGATTTTAGTTATCCAGGAGACTCTGATATTTAGCCAAGCTCAGGAACTACTGTTCTAACCAATCAGCAATCCCGCAAAGACATCCCAGGACCCAAGGCTTCCCACTAACGAAGGTTAGGGGCAGGTAGAATGGCCCCATTGCCAAATCGAATTTCTTGCCTCTTTCAATCATTCATTCACTCACAGATGATTATTAAGGACCTGTCATGAGTCAGACACTGCTTTCAGGTGACATAGTCCATGAAGGGACAATAGTCTTCATCAAGAAAGCATCTACAAGAGCTCTCTGTCCCTGGTCCTATTCACCCAGTGTCATCTTGGCTCTAGTTCAGATTTACCCACCAGGCACTGAAATGTAAATGTGCCCAGAGAGTTTGGATTTTAAATGCTGTGGGTGTGTGTTGGGGAGGGAGTGCAGGTGGTCAAGAGGACAGGATAGGAGCAGCACACGTGTAGATGAAAGAGCTGGTGTTCAAGTGGAGGTTGATGGATAGCTATACTACTAAAAAAGTAAAGACACTGGGCCAGCTGGGACCAATGATGTAGCTGCATCATGAACAAAAGATTACAATGAATGCAATTCTGGTCAAATATGGTCTATCATGGAAAGATAATTCTAATTTTTCTGACAATCATAAAAGGGTCTGTTGAGAATCACCGGGCTCACACTTTAGAATGATAACCAAATACAGTTTATTCTATAACCTTCTATATTATAAACCACAAAAGCCACGTGCTGATATTTCTAAAGTAGTTATCCTAAGAATTACTAAATTTATTAGTACCACATATTTGTAGTAGAAAATGAGTTAAGTAACATGTCAAACAAATGCATTGTATAAAATATAGAAAATAAAGTATAAAGAAGAATATTAAAATGACCCTTAATTCTGCTATCCACCTATAACATTTGCCTAAATTTTGGTGTATGTATTTTCCTCTCTCTCTCATTCTCTCTCTCTCTCTTTCTCTCTCTCTCTCTCTCACATATGTATATGTATATATAAATATATATGTATATATTTATATTTAGATGAAAAATTTCATGCATTGTATGTTGTCATTTAACATTCTATGTTGAGTTGTTTACCCCTACATTACATGTTTTCAAAATCACCTGCATCAATAAGTATTTAAATCTGAAAGCTAGTTTTACGCCAAACACTAGGTTTGGCTCTGCAGGTTTGAAGGTGACAAAACACATGTGGCTCTTTTCTTCATGGAACTTACCATCTAGTAGGAGATAAGAAAAGAGAATGAATGTGAATTGAGATCTAGGGGAGGAAGACAGGGCAATAGTTAACCCCCTCCTCTTCTCTGGTGAAATCTCTCTCTTCTCCATTTCTTCTTTCCCCATTCAGTGTCATTTAAGAAAAGAGCTAGGAGATTTATCAGACTGCAGAAGCCCTTACAGTCCAATAAATCACAAAGCTCAAGTCATTTGAGCTGCCAGAGAGCTTCTACCCGGGGTCTACTGAAGGGTATATTCATGCTCACATGTCAGCCACTTTCTGAGATTTATTCACAGTCCTGTTCCCCGGAAATTCTTCCCCTTGTGATCCTGGGACCAAGAGCTCAGTGAATGCTCTGGCAGGAAGAGACGTTGTGGGACTGAAGGGCCTCCCATAGAATAATTCTTGCAGTCAAATGGCTGGAGGAGACCTCTGAGGACATCTACTCCAAACCCTCCATTTACAGATGTGGAAGCCAAGGCTCAGCGAGATTTTCCGATGACCTTTCAATGTATGGAGGGAGTGATTTGCTCAAGGCCATCTAGGAAAGGCCACCTAGCGTGAGAGCCAAGGCTACAATCCCAAGTAGATTCCTTTGACCTCTACCGGGGAGTATCTATATATGCAGCTGCGATGCTTATTTATATTGCAGAATTACAGATTGTATTTTAATTTTAAGTTATAATAATTATCTTCCCCTTAGGATGAGAGCTGCTGGAGGTCAGAGATATTGTTTTAATCCCCATATTTTAATACTTGGCATGTAATGGGAATGGAGTGAGGGATAAATGAGTGGATACATGGATAGATGGCTGACTGGCTGGCTGGATGAATGGATGGATTTAGGCAGAAGCTTTCTCCATCCTATCTCTTCCTCAAAATGTGATTTGCCTTTGGCATTACTCTGGTGTTTTCAAAGGTGCTAAGCAGAGCCTAGCGTTGAACTAGAGAAAATTGTAAAATTGAATGAATTTCTTTTTGATGCCTTGCTTTTTCCCTGGTCAGTAGGTGTCTGTCACAGAACATATATCTTCTTACCTCTAGAGATGTTAGGAAACTTCCTATTATGCCACATCACTTGAGCCTGTTCTCTTCACCTGTTTCCCCTATGTTGGAGCTTTGATGAGAATAGTTTTTCATCAAAACGGATCTCTCGTGTCTCCCAGTCACTCATCTCTTTATTAATTCTTCCTCCACAAAGAGAAACCTGGTACTTGTCACACTTTTCTCCTTTCCGTTGTCTAGATGTGAGCTCTTAGGGTCACCTTTGAGTCTTATCTTACATCCCACAGTCAAGTTGTCATTAAGTCCACCTGCTTTTCCCTCCAGAGCATCTCTCTATTCATTTGCTCTTTCCTACATCTGGTACCATTAACTTATTTCAGGCCCTCGTCCCTTTCTCCTTGTCCATTACAATGACAACCTAATTGGCATCACTCTCTTGCATCTATTCTCTTATTTTGATTTGTTTAGTCTAGCACTAAAGTGGTTCTTTTTCTGGTCATATTACTCACTCCCCCCACACTTGCACACATGCTCACACATACTCACGTTTTCTCCTCCTAGCGATGACTTCACCATTTGCAAAATAGGGTCAGGGACTATTTCTCATGGTTATGGTGCCATGTAAATGAGAAAATATTAACAAGTACTGTCATTTATTAGGTATTTAACAGGAGTGAAGCACTGCACCATTGTATTTACAGCATTATGCTGTGTATCTCTCATGATAGTCCCAGAAGATAGGTATCGTTCACCTTCACTTTATAAATGAGGACACTGAGGCATAGGGCAGTTAAACACATTGCCCAAGTTTAAGCAATAGATTCTGAATTTAAACCCAGGAAGTTTCCTTTAAGAACCATTGTACTCAACTGCTAAAGAATACCATTTATATTTTATTATAAAGCACCTAGTAAGCTGCCTGGCAACCTTAGGTGCTCACTTAATATTTTCACTTATATCCCCTACAGAAATGTTGATGGCACGCAAGTAGACATTTAATATGCTGTTGGATTGAATGCAATTGGGGTTGGAACTCCCAGTTTTATTCAAGTTGGAGTAGCTTGTATCAAGGCAACCCTCTTGCCAAGAACAACTATAAGAGCTGAATCAAGAGTGACAACATCAATAACATCTACAAAAACAGCTGTCTGAGGGCTTTGGAGAGAGAGCAATGCAGCTAGGACATGAGAGAAGGAGCGGGTTGACTTGTTTGCCATGGGGGCTGGGCTACAGCCTGCAGTAGGCAAAAACTTTGGCCATCTGAGGGGACTGGGGAGACAAACATTGGAGTTCATTGTTGCTAAATCAACCAGGACATGAGGGGTTGATACTTGGTATTCTTGTTTGAAGATTTCTTATATCAAGGAGTTGGTTGAATTTGGACCCAAAGGCTTCAGTACTGCCCACTGGTGCTTCTGGTTCAGAGCTGATTTACCACTACTAGAAGCAACTTGAGGAAGAGATTTTCCTCCCCTCACCTCCCACATCCCATCAATGTACTTCTGCCTTCTTAATATCTCTCTTATCTGCCCTTCTTTTCCATCCCCAAAGCCTAAGTTTGCTGCCTTGAATTGCTCAGATCTTCACCACCTCTCTCCTGGATTACTAACCCATCTCCCTGCCCCAGGCTCTCCCTGCTGTAATCTATTCTTTGTGCAGATGCTAAACCTATCTTCCAAAAGCTAGAATCTGATCAAAAGATTCCTTGATTCCATATATATGTGTTGGCATAGCTGATTCACTTTGTTATACAGCAGAAACTAACACACCATTGTAAAGCAATTATGCTCCAATAAAGATGTTAAAAAAATACATCAAAAGATTCCTTGATTACAAACGTTCTAGACTTCCCACTGCTCTCAGAAAAGAAAAAAAAAGTCCAATCTTGTTAGCATGATTGGACTTGTTAGCATGATCCAAATGTCTATTTATGCCCTGGCCCCTGCAAATCTTTCTAGCTTCTCACCCTCTGATCTGTCACCACAGCCCACTTCAGTTCTCCAAACTCCCTCCACACATTTCCATATAATATTCCCGCTTCAGGAGAGAGTCTCACCCTGTACCTTCTGCCTTTACCCAGTTAGTTATTATTAGCTGTCATACCCAGCACACATAATTCTACCAGGGCCTCCCCTAAGTGGCCTCTCTCTCCCTCCCTTGTGGCTGGACCACATGACCTTTCTTATGTTATCACAGCACTTTGTGTATCACTCTCTCTCAGCATTTACTATGCCAGGGAGAACTGGCCAGCTACTCACTTCTTGACCCACTCGATCATGACTTTGCCAAGGGTAGAGCCGATGTGGTTTGTCTGTACATCTCTAAAGTACAGTGTGGCTCTTGCTTATCACAGCCAATATGTTTTGAATGAATAAAAACAAAAGGCATATGGAAAGAAATGTATATGATGATAAGTGCTTCCAGCTGCCAGCTTCATTCCAACTAGTCTAGGCTGAGCTGAGCACAGAAGCAACTCAACAGGCAAGACATTTTTTTCAGGTCTTATAGCTCCAGAAATATTGGAGTGAGGTTTCTTTAGGACTCTTTGGTTGCAAGTCACAGAAGCCCAATTCAAACTAGCCTGGGAAAATAGAAGATATTATTGATTTACACACTGAGTCCACAGCAAGGTCAGGGAAGGCCAACACCAGGGAGTCTAAGCTCACCTGCAGAGTCACCCTCTCATGATTCAACTTCTGTCTTCCAACTTCATGCTCCTAGGTCAGCTTCTCCATTTGACAAGGGATTTGAGTAATGGTAACTTCAGGCTGACATTTTTACAGTCCCTTTTCTACTTCAGAAAAAACCTTTTCTTACTCTGCTTCAGTTCTCCAGTTGGGAAGTTCCAGGAAGGACTCTGATGGCACTGGGTTGGCTCGTGTGCTCTCCTCCCAATGGACTAACCACTGTTGTTAGGAGTAAAGCACTCAAATTTTGTCCAAATGGGGCCATATGCTCATCTGTAGCCTGGGAAGAAGGTGGAGTCAATAAGAGGATGGCAGCTATCCCTTTGGACCCTGTGGCTAAGGAAAGAATAAGACGAGGAGATGTTCCTCTGGCTGCCACAGTTGAGGTGGCTGGGGCATCACTGGAGCTAGAAAGCCATGCCAATTTGCATTAATGAAAAATGGTTCTAGAGGACAATTTGGAAAAGTATGAAAGGGAGGTGTATCAATTTAGCTGCATTAAAAAATATGTAGTAACTTAATATAACACTCTTTAGTTAGCTCACAATTCTGTAGGTTGACAATTGGTCTTGGCTCAGTTGGATGATTTTTCTGGGCTTGATTGGGTACATTCCTGAATCTATAGCCAGCTGCCAGTCAATGAGTGTCTTTGCTTTGGGGTGTTGACTGGCTCAATTAGGGTGGCAGAGGTGATGGGGCTGTGTATCCCTCATCTTCCAGCTGGATAGACTGGAACACAGCAGCTCAGCGTGGTTCCAAGAGAATGAACAGAAATGTGAGACGTGCCTTCAGTCTGAGGCTCAGAATTGGCACAAGGTCACTTTTTTTTTTTTTTGACTCACTGACTTTTAAATATTTATTTTTTCATACATTTACTTAATTCAAAAATCCAAAAGACAAAACTGTAAGCAGTGAGAAGTCTCAGACTCACCCAATCACCATCAACCTAATTTACCCCACCTCATTCCACCAGAGGCAACCACTGTTATTACTCTTGGATACATCACTCTGGGGGCACAAGGTCACTTTTGCCATATTTTGTTCATCAAAGAAAGTCACAGGACAGATCAGATTCAAGGAGAGGGAGAAATGGATCCTACCTTTCAATGGGAAAAGCTGGAAAGTGCAGGGAGGAGTGAGGAATCGTGACCATTTTTGCAAACAACTTACCGTAGGAGGAGAGAAGTGGGAAAGTAAGAGGAAATAGAAGTGAGGGGCTGGTATTTAGGGAGGATAAAGGAAACAGAGGGACTAAAATCATGAACAGTGTCCTGGGATGACCAGGGAGTGTAGCCTAGTGGGATTTGAGGGCCACAAAGTTAAGTTCAAGTGTCATCATGTGTTTGGGGAGCATGACGGTAGAATCTGGAGGACAAATATGCTGTGGTCTTAGCTTCATGGCAACGAGTTCCAACACTGCCTCTTGATTTTTCATCAAGTGTTTCTTTTCTTTGGCTATCTCTAGGAAGACATTGAGACTCTGCTTTGGCCTGGGATTGCCAGGGACAAGAACAAGCCAAAGAAGAGAGGCGAATCTAAAGCAGATGTAAGTTTGGTTCTCTCTTTTTGCTTATGCATTTTGCTCTATAAAATTAAAAAGGTAAAAGGAAGGCAGCCCCTGCGTTCCACTAAACTGGCTGTTAGGAGATACCGGGGGTGAATTAGCAATTGTGTGTTATGATGATAGCATCTAGTTAAGCTAGCAAAATGGCTCTTCCGACTCCATCAGTAGAAGGGGTGGGTGGGAATTCTCACAGTATCTGAGAAAGCCAAGCATTTGTTCCTAACAGGCAGGGTAGAAGCTGCAGCTGAGAGAAACTCCTTATGCAGGAGTTTCTTCCTGGGGCAAATATATGAGGAACTGCCAAAGGAAGTAGGTGGGTGGGGCAAGATTGAGGAGCAAGCCCTGGAAAGAGCTCATGGTGGCAACAGAAAACCTGCGTTTGTGAAAAGTCCTTTCTGCCACTTTCAAACTGGGTAACCTGGGGCAAGTCAGTCTCTGAACCACAGTCCCCACATCTGCAAAATAAAGATTATATTAATATCTGCTTCAACGGAAGATGTTAAGGATTCAATGAGATAAGCTGATAGTGATGTGAAAAGTTTAAACACATGGCATAGTCCTTGCTATTTTAAGAAAGTTGAGTTCCGCAAGTCAGAAGCAAGATACTGAAGGAATGATAAAAATTTCTCCCCTGAGCTATAAAACTCCCTGCTCCCAGTCCATGGTTCCAAATAAATGAAATTTCTCTAATCAGAAATTTAAAGGAAAAGAGCTCACCTATAAATGTTACCCTGCATCAGGAATTCTGGAAACATTTTCCCCACATAATTATTCAACACGCGTGGCAAGATGGGTTGAATTGTGACCACTGGGCTCACTATCCCAGGCTTGGGTGTCCAGAGTTTCCTCTCCCTCACCGAAACCCTGGGAAAGCCGCCTTGGTTGGAGGGATCATGCACTAAGGGAGAGCAAACATATCTGCATTTAAGCCAATATGATAAAAATAAATATCATCCACATTAAAAAATTATATCTCTTTTAAAAATATAAAATCAGGAAATAGAACACATACAATTGCACTAAAGAATTGTTTACTATTTCTTTGTCAGTGAAGTCAGGGAGTTTGTGTGTGACTAAAACACATCAGTAATTATGCCATTAGCACACACTGCAGCATCTGACAGTAATACACATGCATTCTTGGGCAAATTTTGTGTGCAGTGAAGCTTGTAGCTGCTAGGTGGAGAGGCTTCAGGAACTGGAGGTGGGGAAGCAGTAAAATGGTACCAAATAATTTGGGCAAAGAGGTGGGTGAGAGAGAGAAAAGGAGTACGGAGGACAAAAGAGTATATTAGGCGGGGCAAGAGACTGTAAGTTCCAAGGAGCATTGGGTATTTTCTTTTTTTCTTTCTTCTCATCATCATTTCCTGAGAGCGTTGTTAAACGCTGGCACATAACATGTTTTCAATAAATATTTACTGAACAAATGAATAAAAAGTAAATGAAAAGCAGATCACAAATCAGGTAGCATCTCAGCCAGCGTGGAACATACATTAAAACAATCTACTTTGAGAAAGCCATTCACAATAGACGATATTATATCAGTTCATTAAAGTGAAATGTCCAGATTAAGCAAATCTATGGAGACCAAAAGAAAGTAGATTAGTGGTTGCTTAAGGCTGGGGGTTTGGGGGGAAGTGGAAAGTGACTGCTAATAGGTCGAGGGTTTCTTTTGGGGATGATGAAAAAATTCTAAAATTGATTATGGTGATGGTCGCACAACTCTGTGGATATACTAAAAACTATTGAATTTTATACTTAAATGGGTGAATTGTATGGTATGTGCACAGTATCTCAATAAAGCTGTTACATTTTTTAAAAAAACAGTACACTTTGAATGCTATTTCCCCCCCTCCCCGGACCTAATCTGTAAAACCCCTAGAAGCAAACACTTTGGCAACAACATTTCCTCAAAGGAAGAAGAAACAAGCCCTTCTACTCTCTTCCTGGAGCCGTCTCTGTCTCTGTCTCTGTCTTTCTCGTACTCATCTGGGACTGCGTCCTATGCCATGAGTCCACAGCTCAGAATGCCACCTCCCTGCCAAGGTCCCTGCCAATGTGTGTGTGATCGTGGCAGCAGCAGCTTCCCTGGTTTAGTTCAGAAGCAGCACAAAGTCTGGTCAGGCTGCTCAGCCTGGGGAGGGCTACAGCTCAGGGAAGCAGAGAACACAGACGCACTGGATGGGCATCTCCTTCCCGTAAGAAGAGGAAGCAACAGGACTGAGCTACTCCTGAGCAGTTCCTCCTTCCCAATTCACCAAAGGAAAAAAACGTAACTTCCAACAGAGGCAAAAAGTGGAGCTGGAAGGTGGGAGTCCGCAGATGTCACGCTGATTTCTGTCCCCATACATGGAAGGGGACAGTAGGAGCAGGAAGGAGATGTTCTGTCTTCACCAGTAATTGAGAGCATCTCTGTAAAGCATACAGCAGAGTGTTTAACCCGTAGTAGGCATTCAGTGATAATAATAACAGCAAAAATAAAAGCAACAATAGTCATAAACATTGCTGAGGGTGCAGTGGGCGCCAGAGACGATGTTAGGACCTCCTATACGTACTCTCATTTACTCTTTACAACAATCCTAGGGGGCAGGCGTGAGTAATGGGTTGAGTCAAGTGAATTCACCAATATTTTAGTGTTGAATATAACAGGACTACTTTATTTTCCTACTTTACAGATTGGAAAATAATTTTGATGATTATTATTGTTGTTGCTGCTGTCAATGTACTCGGTCAGTTTTTGAATTCACAGAAGCCCCTCAAATGAAGTGTAATGTCAGACAGGTACAGTGGCGTCTTCTTCCTTTAATGGGGCTGAATTTGCATTGGGTCATCCTCCCCATCCTACAGCAGTCCTCCTTATGCCCTGGAGCATATTCCAAAATTGGGGTGGGGGGTCTTTAGTGGCTTGTTGCGTGCTCATCCTGGGACCCACCCTCATCAATAATTTTATCAGTTGGGGGCTAGATTTAGCACACTGAGAAAATGTGCAGATGACATAGTGCCAAGAGAGCAAGATGAGCAAGCATGATTCAAAAAATCGAATTTAGAGGGCTTCCCTGGTGGCGCAGTGGTTGAGAATCCGCCTGCCGATGCAGGGGACACGGGTTCGTGCCCCGGTCCGGGAAGATCCCGCGTGCCGCGGAGCGGCTGGGCCCGTGAGCCACGGCCGCTGGGCCTGCGCGTCCGGAGCCTGTGCTCCGCAACGGGAGAGGCCACAACGGTGAGAGGCCCGTGTACAACAACAACAACAACAAAAACAAAACAAAACAAAAAAAATCGAATTTAGAGCTTACATCAAAGTGATTAAATTCAATTAGATGATACACAACAGGAATAAACTTATTCATGAATGCATGCATTCTTTCACTCAAAAGATATTTATTGGGTGTCTACATCCGCCAGGCACTGTGCTAGATGCTGGGGATTCAGAGACCAACAAGGGAGACAAGGTATCTATGGTTGCTCTGTTGAGCTTACACTCTAGTTCAGGAGACCAACTATAAACAAGTAGACCAATAAGATAATTACCAACTGTGACAAGTGCTGCAAAGTAGGATGAAATGAAGTGTAGGTAGATGGAAAGGGGCTTTTTAGAGGTTTGTGGTTTGGGAAGGACGTGCATCATAAGGAGGCAGTCATGAGAAATTATGGAGTAGGAAGAGCTTTCCTGTCCATGGCAATACCTTGTACCAGGTTCCTGAGCTGGGAATGGCCTTGGTGAATTTCAAGAATTGGACCAGAGGGACTGAAGTGGAAGAGGTGAGGAGGAGGAGGAGAGTGGCAGGAAATGAGACGTGAGCAGGGACCAGATTGCACAGGGCTCTGGTAAGGAAAATGAGCCTTACTTTTTGTGACTAAATATGTGCTAATCCCCTCAGTCCTAGAAATTACCTGCTCAAATACTTGACGAAGGAGAACTGGTGGAGACCATGAGCTTCCTTAATGATCAAATTGCGCCGTGAGTCAGCATAACAACAGCAGGATATGCCTATGGAAAGCTATTAATAGAGCTATGTTGTTCCTTATAAAGGAAGTGAGCATCTAGTCCCTCTGGGACACTCAGCACACAGCCGTGATCCTCTGTTCGGACCTGAGCACCCCACATTCAAAACAGTGTCAACAAACTGAAGCACATCTAGAAGATGGAAAACAAAGTCTGGAGGGTCTGTAAATAACTTGAAGTGCAGAACCATTGAGGAAAATGTGGCTTCTTGGACTGAAGAAAAGGAGATTCGGGATGATCTAGGAAACATGTACTTTAAAGTCATTGTCTCATTGAATCTGTCCAACAACCGTTGTGAGGCATGGAGCATTGCTCCCACTTTTTATTTTCCATGTGAGGAAACTGTCACTTAGGAAAATTCCTTGCCTAGGATTTCCTAACTGGTCAGTAACAAGGTGAGATTTTTAAAATGCTGATATAATTGAAATAAAAAATGGAGTCAACGTACCTATTAGAACCCTAATCCTGCTACTCATCCTAGTGTCTTGGTGTAAATATCTTCAGGAAGTCTTTTCTAAGACCCATGAATGAGGTGTGATGCCTTCAGCTATTTCCCCAATAGCACCGTGTTTTTTCTACTGTAGCACTTATCACGTTTTCTCCTATACTTGATGATTTAATTGTCTGTGTTTCCTACAGGCTATAAGCTTGATGAGATATGGGTCTGAATCTTTGTTGCTTATTGCTTTAAACCTGTGCCTGGTATAGAGTAGATGCTCAATACACAATGGTTTCATGAATGAATGGTTGATCTCTGTCTAGTGATCTGTCTCTTAGTACATAAATAATCTCTCTTCTTTGCTTCTTACCCTAGATCTACAGTTTCACTGTCTCAATATAATCTCTTGGTAACAAGATATACTATTTCCAAGCCAAATTGTTGGACCACCTGTACTTCCCTGACTTGGGAATGTCTTTGCTGCCCAAGTGGTGAAGAGGTGACAATACATGACCAATCTGCTTTGTCAGGACTTGGATGTGACATCACTGTGCCTGCTGAGCCTACACTCAACAATTCCAATGGGCTTTAGGACTTGCTTACACTAACTGCAGAACGTACTTCTGTATAGGGAACAGGAGAGTTTGAACTGAATGTAAGGGATCCCAAGAGGGGAGGCAGCTTTGAAAGATGCGATGTTATCATCTGTGCTCTGCAAATTGAGTTTGGGCTGAAATATGAGTTCTGTTTGCCTGACTCAAAAGCACCCAGTGAAAACATCAGTGTTACTACAAAATATGGTGACACGCTGGAGCTCACATGTTATGCCGAGAGGCCTCCAGTAAGACGATACAGCACAAACTGTTCTCCTTTATTCTCTTATTCAGTGTTTGTGGGAGTTGCCGATCTAATAATAAATTCTTCTTCTAGGGAAGAGAGCACCAGATGAGTACAAAACAGCATTTTTGATGAAAAAAATTTGTGCATGTTGGGAGAGGAAATCACTTTGAATTTTTTCAGCTCCTTCCATAGAAGAAGGAAGTGGTACTGGAAAAACACACTCATTTATTGTCATAGCAGCAGAATAGCAGGTACTCCACACTGTCTGTTTTTCTAAGAAAGTAAAATGGAGCCACAGGAGAGTTCCTGAAAACTAATAGCAAGATGGAGCAGGGACCAGAATATCGAAATGTGCCACCCCTCTTTTGACCAGTAAGGTTCTGGGGGACAGCCCCATCTAAAAGGAAAAAAGCATATCCAGTCTGACTGCAAAGACACATGCTGGGTTTGTATAGAGCGGGATGAACTTGACTGTGATACATAGAAAGTCTAAATAAATGGTTTCTAAACTTTGTAAATTTAATTACTCCATAAGTTTAAAAAAATGTTGAGCATGCATCACCAAGATAACTGTCCCTGTCTCTCCCTCACCTTCCATGAGGAAAATATAAGCTCCATTCGGACAAAGACTTTGTCTTATTCCGTATCGTATCTGAAGAGCCTAAAACAGTGCCTGGGGCACAGTGAGTGCTCAATAAATAATCGTTGAATGAAATAATAAACATATGAATAAATACATGTATAGTTATTCATAAATTATATTCATGTACTAAACAAACTAATGTATATTCATGTAGTAAAATATTATGCAAAATTTAATGCACATTGGAAAAGGGAAAGCTTTAAAGAAAGAGATATAAAGATGAATAGTAGGGCTTCCCTGGTGGCGCAGTGGTTGCGCATCCGCCTGCCGATGCAGGGGAACCGGGTTCTCCCCCCGGTCTGGGAGGATCCCACGTGCCGCGGAGCGGCTGGGCCCGTGAGCCATGGCCGCTGGGCCTGCGCGTCCGGAGCCTGTGCTCCGCAACGGGAGAGGCCACAGCAGGGGGAGGCCCGCATGCCACACACACACACAAAAAAAGATGAATAGTAGTTCTAGTGATTTCCCCCACCCTCAAGTATTTCTATCTACTCACTTTGCATTGGATATAAAATTCTTTTCATACTTCAGGGTGAATATGAATCACCAAGGAAGCATTTTTTAAATGAATATTTTAATCCAGCCCTCGACTCTCTCTTCCCCCCAACCTTTGCCTTAGATTCTGATTTAATAAACAAGGCTTGTAAATTGCATTTTTACAAGTCCAGGGAAACTATGTTCTAGGTATAGCACTTGCAATTACACGTTGTGAAACGTGTTATAGAGAAAGTGTTGACTACCTGAAGCTCAATTCACTCCAGATCCAAGCTTCTGGAGTGAACCAGCTCTAGCTTCCACAATGATGAAGTTCTTTGGAGCCTGGCTTTACAAATAGGAAAACACACACACACACACACACACACACACACACACACACACACACACACACACACACAATCCCCACAGTGCTTGGTACTCTAAAGGTCATATTCAATTACAGTCATCACATGGCACAATCTAAGATCGCCTACAGCAATGCGCAATGCCTTGGCCAGGTCAGGTCCTGGACATCTATCTCAGGACCATGGACAGCTCCCGGGAGCCTATCAGCTGCCCGACTCCAAAGAACCTCCTAAGCATCTTTCTCAGTTGTCTGCTGCCCCCTATCTGGGGCGTGCAGAGCAGTACAGATGTCTGTAAGATGTGCAGCTGGCCTCTGCTCTCCAAGCCCTCAACAGCACCTGCGCTGTTCACTGTACTGGCCTCTCGATTCCCATATCTACCTTTGTTTCTTCTCTAGTTCTTCCTTCTCCAGAATGTTCATGGCACTGACCAGCAGTTCACATCAACATCAATACTTCATGGCCACATACAAAGTCATAAAATGAACCAAGAAATGTGGGGATGAGGGAATAGCAACTCAAGTGGAGGAAACTGACTGATCAAGCATATGGTGGCAAAACAATTCTACTAGAATATATTAAATTTCTACTGTATGCCTGACACTGTGAAGGAAGCAACCAAATTAAGTATCCTTATTTTTCTTTTTAAAAACTTTTAATATTTTAGATCATTTTAGACTTACGGAAAAGTTACAAAAATAGCATAGAGTGTTTACATTTCTAATGTAAACAATTTAACCATAGGTCAATTATCAAAATCAAGAAATTAACATTAAGGACTATTCAAGTCTGACCAGCTTTTCCTTAATGTCCTTTTCCTGTTCTAGAGTCAAATCTAGAATCCCACATTCCATATACTAGTTATTAGTCATATTTCAGTACCTTTGAATTGGTGACAGTTCCTCGTTCTTTCCTTGTTTTTCATGACTTTGATATTTTTGATGGATGCTGATCAGTTATTTTGTAGATGGTCTCTCAATTTGGGTTTGTCTGATATTTTCTCATGATTAGTTTGAGGTTAGTGACATTGCTTGAGTTCTCTCAGTGGCCAGAGCTAGGAAATATAAGCATGCATACCTACATATCTAGTTTATTTATCTATATAGCTATCTGTATATATTTTAGAATCATAAGTTCATACGGTTATCTCCAATTTCAATCCAATACCACTAAGTTCATTCCAGCCTTTTTCCTTTCCTTACTTGTAACTTCCTTCTCTGAAAAGATACCTGGCTCTCATTACCTACAGTTTATTCATTTGTTTGTGCAACAAGTATATACATGCAGTAACAGAACTGTAACACATACACTGAGAATACGGTATTTATGCACAGTTTTTTTTTTTTGTCTTTAACCTTAGAGCATCCTGTTTAAAAAAAAAAGGCTTTCCAAATGTAGCGTATCGTTGATGTAAATTTATGGTATATATGTGTATGTTTGTGAGTGTGTTTTACTCAGTACCTTCCCTGATTTAAATGTCCATACTCATCCTATTTCCCAAATGTAAACTGAAATTAAACCAGCAGTAGACTAAACTAACAGCAGTAGAAACAGCTGTTAGTATACCAGATGACTATAGTAGGTGAAGGAACAGTATGAGTGTCACGGAAGGCATTCTGTCTCAGACATTATCTCCTTCCTGCTCTAACCCTTTTGATCTGTATTCAGACCTGCTCCACAAAGCTTAGGATTAATCGCTTGTCAGTTTTGCATTAAGCAACAGCCAAACCTTCTCTGACCACTGTTTTCCAAAGTCTGTGCTTCCACAGACATCTGTAATTGCCTCTGTCATAGCATTTATTAGAAACTATCTTTTTACTATTCTGTGCCCATCCGTCCTCTACCCAAGACCCTAAGTCTTCGAGAACAGATATTTTGCCTTACTTATATCTCTATCTCTATTGCCTCTCTTAATGCCCATAATGGAATTGGCCCTCTATCAATGTTTTCTGAATGACTGAATGAACATGAGTCAGACTGGGGCAACTTTGTTTAAACTGTGTCCTTGAATCCCTGCAGCAGATCACCCAATGTGCTTGCCAAAAATGTCAACCTTGGGCCCTACCTGGAAGTCTTAAGATTCATTAGATTGGGGAAATACCTAAGAATCTGCATTTTTGCAAGACTCCCAAGAATTCTTATTTACTTTCAAGTTTGCTAACCACGTGCATGCTGGTGGTTACTGCTGATACAGTACTGACAAGAAGATCTTGGTGGAATGGAGTTATCAGTGGAGGCTTCTTGAAAGAGGAGTTTTTCTCTGACTTTTTGAAGTTGGATCTGACCAAGCCAAGGCAAGGCCAATGTACCCACATAGCAAAAGGGTTGATAACAACTATTTCATGTGTCCTTCAGTGGTCTGGGAGAGTGAAGAAGCCTTCAGAATTTTTTCTCAGAAGTCCCAACCTTTCCCTATGAATAAAGTTACTATTTATACATAAATGTAGAAGTGTGTTCTGGGACTGGCTCTGCCACTAAATCTCTGAATAACCTTGAGAAATACTACTACTAATAATTACTGCTATAGTAATATTATTATCATTATTACTTACCAAATATTTAAAATATTCCATATACTCTGCTAAGCCTTCTGTGTGCATTTTCCCTGTATATTGCCCTTAGACCTAATTACTATTATAATTTCTATTTTTTCATGAGGACATGCAGATTCAGAAAGACTCAGAAACTTTCTCAAATTTGCACAATGACCATTTTCATCATCTGTAAACTGGGGATAATATCATCTCCCTCATAAGGCCGTGATAAGTTTTAAATCATAGCAATAGCTGACGGGTACTCTTAGCCTCTCCCTTCTTTCTGTTCTCCAGTCTTCCACCCATGCCTCCCATTGGCTACACCCAGAAGCCAGTTGATGCAGGATCGTTGGAAATACAGCCTCCTTGTGATGAGGTCACCTTCTAGGACAGTGTCCTGGTTTCTAGTTGAAGAAGAATACTCCTGAGAAATAGAGCTACTGAGAAGCAATGAATGATGTGATAATGATGATGATGATAATAATAAGGATGTGATGATAAAATAGTTAAAATTTATTGAGCATTATTATGTCACAAGCAGTTTTTTAAGTTCTTTAAATGTGGTCGTTTAATCCTCAGAACAACCCTATGAGATTGGTACTAATAAATATCTATTTTACTGGTAAGAAAATTGAGGCACAGAGAGGTGACCCAAGATCACATAGCTCATAAATGTCAGGGACAGTATTTGAACCCAGGTAGTCTGAATGTAGAATACAGAACTTTGACCATTAGAGTGTGGTGTGAAAACCCTGTGTTTTACATAGCTGTAGTTAATAGAGTAGGGGTGTGTGTGTGTGTGCGCGCACACACATCTGTGTGTGTGTGTCTGGCGGTGATGTGAGGATCCCTAAAGCTTAATCAGAAGCATTGTGAATTTACAAGCTTTGTTCACCCTGAGGAAGATGGATGGGGAAGAGGCTGGGCCAGGGCGCTGCATCTTGGAGCCAGGTTGATGAAGCTGAAGCTGTAAATCCTCCGTCTGGTAGCAAACCCTTCTTCCTGGGGAGATTGCAGCTGACAAGCAGAGAAGAGGGAAGCTGTCACCTGGACTATGGACCTGACTGATGGGGACCTTCTCTGGGAGCCCGGGCAGCAGAGGGGTAGAGTAATGTGTGACAAGGGTAGCCCTCTGTTCTCTTCTCAAGCATGGGAGGAAGAGACAACCCAGGGACTAACCCCAAAAGCTTCAAGGGATAACAGGCTTTGGAATGAGGGAAACCTAGGTCTCAATCAGGGCTGTTCCTCTTACCAGCTAAGTGACCCTGGGAAGTCATTTTATGTGTTTCAACCAACCCACTGATGTAGGCGATTCACCACATGAAAATTGGATGATAACATCTCTCAGACATCTGTCAGGGAGATTTAGTAACATAATGTTTAATAAAATACTAGATTGGAGGCTGGCATCTAGTAATGTTCAATGCTTGCTGGAGACAAGTTGTTTCTCTCTTTAACTGATGGTAATGAGACTACTAAAGGTAGTCAGTGGTTTACCTATAATCAGACCCCAAGCATCAATGACAGCACATTCTACAAGAAACACAGTTAAAAGTAAATGCCTCCCCAGGTGTTAGATGTGGTAGAGCCAGGGGGCTATATGCATGGACTTGGCAAAAGTTACCTGACTTCTAAGTCCAGCGTCACTGCTAACCTGCTCTCTGGCTTGCAGCAAGCTTGTTAAGGTCTTAAAGCCTTAATTTCCTCAATTGTGAAACGGGTGATAATATCAGTGCCTCTACCATGGGGGAGTTATGAGAGCTCTTTGAGTTAATGTATTTTATGCACTTGACACAGTCCCTGGCACACAATAAACTCCTGATGCTCGCTACTCGTGATCATCCTGGTTCATGATATAAATGCATTGATCAAGGGTATGGGCTCTAGAACCAAACTAAAGAAACTCAAAACCTGGTTCTGCCAGTTCCCATTGTGTAGTAAGCAACCTTGGACAGCAACTCAGTCTTCCTGTGTCTCAGTCTGCCCACCTGTGACGTGGTGATAATGTAATCTTCATGGAGGTTGCTGTGAAGATGAACTGAATAGGTACATGCAAAACACTCAGGATAATGCCTGGCTTAAATAAGGATTCAATAACCGTTACATTGTCTTAATTTCTAAAAAATATCTACTACTGGGGGGAGGAATGGGCATTTTATCAGGCCACAAGATCACTGCATATATACACAAAATTCATTGTATCAGGGACTTGAGTAGAAACGACCAAATAAAACACCAAAGAAATACCTAGGAGAAAGGGATTAAAAATAAGCAGAGGTTATTGATTGGGCAGGAAATGAAATTAGAGGGTAGTTTCTAAACTCTATGAAGTAGAAGAAAACATACAAACAACTGGTGCTTGTAATACAGAAGAGGTTCTTAAAATTTTATGTAGATATAATTTACATATTTATATTTATGTATTTTACATGTGTGTGCACATATACATTTTGACTACATAAAATTCGAAAAAGTGGCAAAAATATAAAGGATTCTCTGCATAATATCTAGGAAAGTTAACCTGGTCTATAGTTATAGGAAGCAGTGTGGTATACAACAGATGTTGAGTAATGTTTCATTGAATGAATGAATAAGTAATGGGGGTGTAACTCAAAATTATGAACTAATTTAATACATGCTCAAAAGAGTGTGGAGACCACTGGTCTAGAGTATTATTTTCCAATTCCTAGCTCAGGAATCCAAACTCTTCCCATCTCAGCCCCACCTCCCTCTACTTTCTTTTGTTGCTCCATCAATCCTCCATCTACTTGAGATGCTCCGCATCCTCCAAACATAAGTTGCCTTGCTTCTCTCTTTGTTTGAGATATCCTTCCTTTTGACTCTGCTAATCTCCAGCTCATCCTTTCAAACCCTATTTAAATGTCCTATCCCCTGTGAAGTCTTTCCTAATTCCCGCAGCTGTTTCATCTTCCTTGCTTCTGTATCATCTTGTACGAACTTTTATTACAGCTCTGATAACAATGTGTTGTAATAATCCATTTTGAATCTGTCTCCCCCTTCCCTACTTAACTGTGATGGGACAGTTCTAGAAACAAAATAGATTCTTAATTTCTATTTGTGAAAAAAATGAACAGAATAATGGATGGATGGATGGATGGATGGATGGATGGATGGATGGATGATGGATGGATAGATGAGTGAATATTTTCAACTCCTGGATGGACTCCTCTCCTCCCCCCCCCCCCCCCAGCAGAGACTTCTTCCTTTTCTGACTGTCCCTGGAAGACTTACTACATTATTCTCTCATCCTTCTTAATCTTCCATCTTTGCATATCTTGCCTCCGCTTTACTTTCTTATACCTTTCTCACCACTCCCAGCACTACCCCCACTATATCCATACCTGATCTTCTGAGCTACCTGTTATTTCTCAAATGACTTTTTTGCGTCCAAGTCTCTGACTGATTTTTATGATCTCAAAAGTCTTCTAAGCTACCCACTTGGCTCTTTCTTTCTCAACATTCAGAATTCTTGTCAGGCATCACCACTTCCATCAAGTCTTGAACAACCAACCCAGACTCTTTAAAAGAGTCTTTCAGGATTCGAGTCAAGTTACACTAGGACACCATCATCCTCCACACCCTTGCTGTACATTCCTTTCTAGTTGATACACTTGCAATGTGCCTGGAAATCTTCCCACTGCTTTGGCTTGGCTTCCAGGCTGCCTGCTGCGACACATGGAGTTCTGTGTCAAACTCACTATTAACAAACTACTGTATTTAAGCTAATCTCAGCCTAATTAATGGTCGCTTGAGCCATTGGTGCTGATAAAGCAGGGCTGTTCCTGCTCAGGCAGCTCTGCTTCTTCCAGACTCAACCGTGTCAGAGCAAGGATGTGGCACCCACCCAGCCTCCTTCAGAGCCCAGGGGTTTCTTAGTTCAGTCACAGGGGATTGAACATGAAGATGAATTTGCATTTTCCAGCCTTCCAGAACTCTTGGGAAGTGCTCTCCTGGGGACCCAGCTCCAGTCACCCCCCTACCTACCTTAGAGGTGCCTTCAGGAGCCTCCAACACTCAGTGAACTATTTGCCAGGCAAATTTGCTTACACTTAGTCAAAATGACATTTTGCTGGTGAAAACTTTTCCTTTAAGGATTAAGGTAACATTAGCATACAGTTTTAAAAATTATACAAAATTAAAATTTCTCATTACTAAAATATTACATTCTGATCACAAAAGATTTAAAAAATATGGAAGGATAAAAGGAAACACCCCCCTTCTAAAGGCAAGCTCTTTACTTTTGACATATTTCCCTGCAGTCTTTTTCTATTTTTATTCTCAATGTTTGCATAGTTTTGATCGTTCTATGAATGCAATTTTGAATCTTGATTTTTTTTGACCATCATAGTTTTATTATTATTATTAGCATCATTATAACCTCATGGATTTTTAAAATAGATCTTTACTGGAGTATAATTGCTTCACAATACTGTGTTAGTTTCTGTTGTACAACAAAGTGAATCAGCCATATGCATACATATATCCCCATATCTCCTCCCTCTTGCGTCTCCCTCCCACCCTCCCTATCCCACCCCTCTAGGTGGTCACAAAGCACCGAGCTGATCTCCCTGTGCTATGCGGCTGCTTCCCACTAGCTAGCTATTTTACATTTGGTAGTGTATATATGTCGGTGCTACTCTCACTTCGCCCCAGCTTCCCCCCCGCGCCCCTGTGTCCTCAAGTCCATCCTCTATGCCTACATCTTTATTCCTGCCCTGCCACTAGATTCATCAGTACCTTTTTTTTTTTTTAGATTCCATATGTATGTGTTAGCATACGGTATCTGTTTTTCTCTTTCTATTGTAAATAGTGCTGCAGTGAACATTGTGGTACATGTCTTTTTTTGAATTATGGTTTCCTCAGGGTATATGCCCAGTAGTGGGATTGCTGGGTCATATGGTAGTTCTATTTTTAGTTTTTTAGGGAACTTCCAAGGGAACCCTCCTGCACTGTTGGTGGGAATGTAAATTGATACAACCACTATGGAGGACAGTATGGAGGTTCCTTAGAATCTTGATTTTTAATTAATATTTCCTAAGACCTTCTTTTGCCTGCTATGGGTATCAATATGCATCTCGAAAATAGCAAAATAATAATAGTTCATATTGAATATTTACCTTGGTCCATAGTACATATTACTATGTTATAAATATTGTTCAAACTTGAATCTGTACACTAATCTTGGGAGGTAGATACTATCATATCCATTTACCCGCTCAGGACAATGGGGCTCAGAGAAATGAAATAACCCATCCAAGTTCACAGGGCTGGGAAGCAGCAGAGGTACACTTTGAATTCTGATCTTCTAGATCACAAAGCCTGCTCTCTCAACCACGAAGCATATCACCGCCTAAAAACACATTGACTAGTTTTCTCTACACTAACGGTTTTTGCATGTATTCATGGGAGAGAAATCTATTTAGATTTTAATAGATAAAAATCTATTTAGAGTTCAAGCATTTTGGGGATTCATTTTTTTCTTCTTAGTAGGTGATTTCTAGTAAACTATACGATAGATAAGGCAACAGCAAAATAGAATGGAAGCTGTAGGGATTTCTCTTTGTCATGAACTTAAACCTCACCCTCAAGTTCACATTATCCTTTCCCTGATTTTATTATCATAATACCATGATCCTATGGCTATCGCTATAAGAAGGGCTTGGAGCATGCAGATTTAATTTGAATGCTAACTCTGCCACTTGCTGCTTCTGTGGGCTTGAACGAGTTACATACACCCTTAGTTTTCTCATCCACAAAATAGAAAGAATAATGCCTTTCCTACAAAGATAATTGCTTTGAGTCTTAAATAAGCATAAATGAGTCAATAGATGTAAAGCATTTCAGAGGGTCCTCGATAATCAGCAGGGTATGGTAAATACTTTATGTAAGACTCAACACATTTAGGGTTTGAGGTTTCCTAATAGTATATACGATCATTCATTCAGTCATAAATTTTTGTTTTTACTAAGAACCAGTCCTTGAGCTAAATTAGAGAGATGTAAAGATTAAAATGTTTTACTCATCTCTGCATTTTTCTCTGTCTCTTCTGAGAGGTCCAGACATTCCTGACTAAAAGTGGGGGCTGGGAGAGAAAGTAAACCATAGACCACTGCAGTGGCTCCAGCTTCAAGCAGCTTAATGGACCAGGAGAAGCAGGAGCTCTGCCAGCCCAGTGTCCCTCCACACAGTGGTGGTTCTGGGTGATGCATTGTGGCATGAGGACTCCCATTTATTTCATTATTCGTACTAATCACAGCTATAGATTAGTTGTTTACCCAAGAAGAGTCTGAAAATGTTGGCCCCTTAGAACTCCATTTGCACAAGGCTCATCTTCTTCTCCTTCTGAGTTCCTTCTTTGTTGAACACATTTTTGCCAAATAATTCTCTGGATCTGCTTAGAAAATGGAGCTGGGTAGAACATTGGTTGCTTGTCTGTAGTTATGATTTATTTTGTTAACACATGGATTGGTTCCTTATTTCGATATCATTACAATGGGGTGGCTCCATCACCAGGGTACAACTTTCAATATCTGTACCTTCTGTTCTGTTCAGACAAATTCTGTATACGCATACAGCTGGTCTCACTTTTATGATCACAAGGGTATAAACGTATAGCAGCTCCTCTTTCTGATTTTCTGATGCCCCATCTGCCTGTATACTTTTTTCTACATCTCATTCCTGTATCTTATTCTACTTCCATTAACTCATATTGATAATTTTTCCTCATCTGATATAAAACATTTCCCTTGTGATCAATACTGTTTATTTAGCAGAGTTCACCATGTAATCGGGTAGACAGACATAAAATCAAATATGGAAAACATCACTAGGGAAAACAATCTTACATCTGAACAGTATGCACACGGTAGAGTGGTGACATGGAAAGGAGTAGTTAATTCTGCTTAGAGCAATCAGGAAAGGCTTCTCGGGAGGTAAAATTTGAATTGAGTCTTTAGGATTCAGTATGAGACTTCCAGACATCACCCTAAACAAACAAACAAGGCAAACTGAGAAGTTAGTCTGAGGACATAACATGTGCAAAGATGTGGAAGCCCGAACCATGATGGACCAAGTAGTTATTATTAGGTTCTTCAATATGGCTAGAGCATAGGGAGTGTGGGGTTGAAGATGGAAGATGAGAATGGAAAATATGTTTGAAGCCAGATCACAAAATACTGTAGGACTCTGTAGGGCTTCAAACTGTAGGTGATAAGGAGCCATTAAATAAGAAGCAAGCAAAATAAAAATCTGTAATTAATTAGTAACCATTTAGTGAGCCCAAAATAAAGTGGCAGACACTGTACATACTCTGCAAGCAGTCTACATACATTTCATGTAATTTCACTGTTAGAGATGAAAGGGAATTAAATGAGATTAAAAGACAATATCATATGGTATTTACAGTTAGTAACCCAAGAATGCCTGGACCCTGCCTAGGAAATCATACCAACCCTACCAAGAATTTCTAATATGGATAGTAAATACACAAAATTTAAATCCAGCCCTGTCACACTAAGTCTGCACTTCTAATCTCATTTTAGGATGATTGTTGGTGACTGGGTGGGGAAAACTTTGAAAGAAGTAGAAAGGGAAGCAGAATGTTACTGCATTAGTTAAGGTAAGAAGAAACTGAATTAAAGAGGTGACCCTGGGAAGGAAGAGAAGGAAACAGATTGGAGAGATATTTAGGAGATAGAATAAACAAGACATTCATTGAAAGTGAAAAGTGAGCAAGAGAGAAACAACTGTCTAGGCTGCAGACTCTGAGATCTCAGGGGATAAAGAACAGTGTGGAGAACACTCCAGCTCTCTTTCAGCTGTCCTCCCACCCAGAACCTCAGAGGGTCACATCTTGAAACTTTTTGAAACTTCCCCCAAATGCCAGGACATTCTCTGCCTCAGCCTTCCTCTGTAACTACCGCAAACCCAGAGATGATTTAACTGCCTCCTCTCAAACTTCTCGCCACTTTTTATTTGCAACTAACTCTTCCTTGTTCTGCACTAATCATTCTTCTAGACACAGCTCTTTCTCTGCCATTTCTAGCCCAGCCAGCTCCAGTCCAACACAGAGCCAATTTCTCCTGAACTCCTATAGCACTGTTTGTAGAGTGATGGTAAATTGCTATATATTTTTGAATCTCCAATGACTGACACAGTATCTGGCACATAGAAGACAAATGAATAAATAAAACTTGTACTTGAGTTTTCTGAGCTTAAGTTTCCTTGCACATGAAAAGGAGATAGGAAGTCCTATCTCAGTGCATGGTTTTGAGGATAAAATGTGATTTTAGAAAAGAAATGGTAAAAGTGTCTTTCAGGTTGCATTGCGCAACGTACATGGAAGGAAATATTATTGTCCTCATTACCACGAACAAAGGTTAATTATATGTGTCAACTTGACTAAATCAGGGATTATCCAGACATTTGGTCAAACATTATTCTGTGTGTATCTGTGAAGGTGTTTCTGGATGAGATTAACATTTGAATTGGTAGAATGAATAAAGAAGATTGCCCTCCCCAACGTAGGCGGATCCCATAAAATCAACTGAAGGCCTGAATAGAATGAAAAGGCTGACTCCTTTCTGAATAAGAGGGAACTTCTTTTCTTGCATTCAGACTTGAACTGAAAACTCAACCCTTCTTAGGTCTTGAGTCTGCAGATTTCAGATTGGAACTTCAGCCTCAGACGAGAAATACACCACTGGCTTTCCTGCGTCTCCAGCTTACCAACTGCAGATCTTTGGATTTGTCAGCCTCCATAATCACGTGAGCTAATTCCGTACAATATTGAGCTGGCCAAAAAGTTCATTCTGGTTTTTAGTAACGTTGTAGGGAAAAACCCGAACGAACTTTTTGGCTAACCCAATACATCTCTTTCTTAGATAGATAGATAGAGAGATAGAGAGATAGATAGAGATCCTATTGGTTCTATTTCTCTGGATAATGCTCACTAATAAGACATTATTATTCCTAAGGTCAACTCCAGAATTCTTCCCTTCTAAGAAGCTCACACTGAGATCCAACCCATGATGAACAGAGTAAGAAATGTTACTCTGGGGAACTTGGGCAAATACAAGTTACAGGGACTGGAGTGGACTGAACATGTGGGGATAGGGCAGGAGTGACCAGCAAGGCCAGCAGCATTATCCACATGTCTACTAAGCAAGAAACCTCAGAACAGTCCTCAAAACCAGAGCAGGAGCAATGATTGGACGATCAACTACTGGAATGAGACATGACCAATCATGTAAAGATAAACCACAGGGTCGTAGTCTGAGGCTTCTAGTTTGTTACTTTTTGTTGCAGTGTATCAGTATACACTCCGATTATTTCAGAAAATAGAATGAGAAGCTAGCAGGCAAAACAGCTGCCCAGCTATGGGCATCTCTAATAGATCATGAAAAGTATTAAAAGATCCAGAAATGCAGGGTGAGTTTTGACAAGTGGTTCAACAGTTTAAAAAAAAAAAAAAGGAGAGGGTGCCAGGGGCTTTTTTTTAAGGTGTAGCTCAAACTTGGTGGGATAACAGGAGTGACATGGTGCCTTAAAGAAGTCAAGTAAATTAAAGACTCTGGAGGAAAGTCTTTTCATTTCTTTCTTCATTTTTAAAAATATTTGAACCTAAGAATTCACTTTCCGAAAGGATTTCTCTCTAGAAACCTGTGCAGGCTGAATAGCCCTGGACTTGTGTTGGAAATGAGCACTTCCCACAGAGCTTTATACTCATCTGTCAGGCCATAGTCTGCCCTGAAACAAATTGACTCTAAAACTGTGAAAACACCATCCCTTGGCTCTACAAGGTCCTTGGGAAACATGTCCTGGGACAGCAGATATGCAGGGGAAATATGAGTGGACTGCCCCACCGGAAGGGAGACTTTGATCAATGGATTCTTGAATGTCCAGGAAGGACCAGATATAAACAACATCAGCCTTGCTGTAAAAGACTGTGCAGAGTCCTTGATGTAGGAGCTGCCCAGTTTTGAACCAATCATAAAAGGCACAGACATGATAAAGATCAAACTGGAGGATCATTGCTGGGTCCGGGCCAAGTTGCTGGTGGAGCCAGATGAGCGTTACTCAGTTTCAAGGTCACCTGCCTGAATCAAGAAAGGTTATCAATAATATATGAGGAAAAGTGTGTGTGGCTCAGTGGCCTGGGTTGATCTCCATGAATGCATATATTCTTATAGAGGTACCCATGCATTAGTAGAAAGAAGATATTATTTTTTTAACATCTTTATTAGAGTATAATTGCTTTAAAATGGTGTGTGAGTTTCTGCTTTATAACAAAGTGAATCAGCTACACATATACATACATCCCCATATCTCTTCCCTCTTGCATCTCCCTCCCTCCCACCCTCCCTATCCCACCCCTCTAGGTGGTCACAAAGCACTGAGCTGATCTCCCTGTGCTACAAGGCTGCTTCCCACTAGCTATCTATTTTATGTTTGGTAGTGTATATATGTCCATGCCACTCTCTCACTTTGTTCCAGCTTACCCTTCTCCCTCTCCATATCCTCAAGTCCATTCTCTAGTAGGTCTGTGTCTTTATTCCCATCCTGCCCCTAGGTTCTTCATGACCATTTTTT
>NC_041219.1:41569207-41597276 GCF_002837175.3 Physeter macrocephalus | reverse complement strand
CATGACTCTTTTTGAATTATGGTTTTCTCAGGGTATATGCCCAGTAGTGGGATTGCTGGGTCATATGGTAGTTCTGTTTGTAGTTTTTTAAGGAACCTACATACTGTTCTCCATAGTGGCTGTATCCATTTACATTCCCACCAACAGTGTAAGAGGGTTTCCTTTTCCCCACACCCTCTCCAGCATTTATTGTTTGTAGATTTTTTGTTGATGGCCATTCTGACTGGTGTGAGGTAATATCTCATTGTAGTTTTGATTTGCATTTCTCTAGTGATTAATGATGTTGAGCATTCTGAAAGAATTATTTTTTAATATCATTTATACCACTATAAGCTCTGAGACCTTTTATAGCTTTATAAAGCCTCTCTGATTTATCCGTTAAATAGAAATTAAAATGCTTTGGGTACAAATAAGAAGAAATCAACTCAATCAAGCTTATGGAAAAAGGAATTTGTTGATTCATGGACTTGTATCATTAAAAAGTCCAGAAAAATACAATAGTTGGGCAAGGCCGGATCCCAGGGTTCAGTCAAAATAGTAAAGATTCTGTTACTACTCTCTCGAGTTCTCAGATAGCATCTTTCCATATGAAGGAAAATCTGGCAGCTGGCAACTCCAGACTGATAGTTTATTTCCAATGGAAATAAGTCCTTCCAAAAATTCCAGCAGAAGGCACCATGGAAGATTCTAATTGGTCCAACTTGGACCATATGTCTATATCCCTAAACAAATCACTTTGGCAAGGAGAATAGGATATTGTTATGAAAAGAGAGATACAGGAAAGGGTAGTGCAGTGGTGAAATGCATAGTATATAGATAAAAGGAACAGATGTCTGTACTTGTTTCCTTTTCTATATTTTTAGGACCAGATGAGATAACTACTTGGAAATCGTGTTTTAAAGTGAAAATTCTTATAAAAATTCAGATGTGTCTAGCACTTAACATAGGGATAGTCAATGTTAATGTTTTATTTGTCCACAAATAGCTGAGAGATAAATGTGGGATTTTTTTCTTGCATTTTCTTCCCACATTGAGTAATAGAAAGGTACAATTTCTGGAATAATGAGACCTGAGTTCAAATCTAGACTCCCCTCTGTTACCAGATGCATGATCTAAGGCATGATCTACTAGCTCATAGGACTGCTAGGAGGATTAAAAGAAACATACTATGTGGAAGCACTTTGTAACCCAGAGAGCTGTATGCAAACATAAGAGGAAATAGAGTTATGAAGCCATGTTACAGTACAAAGAGAGATGGGGAAAGTGCGAACGGCCAGGAGCTTAAATATCCCTCAAAAGCCTGCAGGGCAGCTTCAAGGCCTGAGGTGGAAAGGTCAGTGAGACTCAACTCTTTGGAGTGGTCAGTTACAAAAAAGAGGGCAGCTTGGGGCAGTCACTGATGCCAGGGTCTCTTGGTAGATAGTGTTAGTGGAGAGAAGACCAGGTTCAAGACTTCTCGCCATACCGGCTTCTCTCCATCATCCAACATCACTCTGGTCCTACAACCTATACTTCTTTCCCTTTAGGAAGAATCCAAGAATGAAAGGACTCTAACAAAATAAAGGCTATGCAGAAAGCAGAGCTTATTGTTAATATCTCATTACCCAAGATTCAAGGATAATATTCACAACTGCCTTTACGGGAGCTGGGAAGGGCAGGGAGAAGGAGATTGGAGAGGGTGCTTTGAATGATTTGACTAGAGTACATGGATGTCTTCTACACTAGACTCTTTGATTTGATCTTACCTGATGAGCCCTGCCAGACAGAGAAAAAGAATAGCCCTGTTCTGGGTCATGCTCAACCTAATTCATTGATTCAACTGAAATATTTTACTCTTATTCTCTAAACTTCCCACAACACTGCTCAATGCTATTCTATTACTTCATTGAGTCCCTACTTTGTGCCAGGTCCAAAGCTGAAATCTAGGGTGTGAGAATGAGTAACCCACGTTCCCTGTCATCCCAAGGAGCCCAGGAGGTAAGGACAGTGCAGCACGATGGATGCTATGACAGGGGGAAGCACAGGTGAATTGGAAGAATGGAGGAGTGGTATCAAACACAGTCCAAGGAGGCATTCCAAGAATGCTTCCCGAAGGAGGTGATTGCTAAGCAGAATTTACGTTACCCAGGCAAGGGAATGTGGGGAGACCATATTGAGGTAAAGAAATACAAGAAGCAGCATAATATGTATAGACATTACGAAAAGGTGTTTTTTACCAAAGGGCAAAGTGGAAATGAGTTTGTTGAGGGGGTAATATTGGTGTGTAAGGAGCATGGACCTTATCCTGTAGTTGTTAAGGAGCCACTGAAGGGTCTTACCTGGAGTGCATGGTCTTATTTTTATTTCAGAAATATCTTTATGGTGTCTGCATGAATGATCTATTAGAGGTGAAGCTGGATATAGGAAATTGAGAGCTAGAGCAATAACTCATTTGGAAGATAATGAGGTTTTGAATGAAGACAGAGCTCTAGGAGGGATGAGAGAAGAGAATTAATTAAAAAATATATATGTAAGGTAAACTTGGCCAGATAGGCAACCAACTGATTGAACACAGAGCTGAGGGAGAGGACAGAATCCAGTATAACTCCCAGGCTTCTGACTGCGGGGAACTGGTGGTACCATCAAATGAGTTAGTCAAAACGGGAGGGACAGGCTTAATGGGGACCATGATGAGTGTGTTTTAGAACGTATTTGAAACAGTGATGCTCACAGAGCCTCAAAATGGAGAGGTCTGTTAAGTAGCTGCATCCACAGTTCTCTGTGTCGGGGAAGATACAAAGGCGAGTATCACCAGACTAGAGGTGGCTTCCCTGGTGGCGCAGTGGTTGAGAGTCCGCCTGCCGATGCAGGGGACACGGGTTCGTGCCCCGGTCCGGGAAGATCCCACGTGCCGCGGAGCGGCTGGGCCCGTGAGCCATGGCCGCTGAGCCTGCGCGTCCTGAGCCTGTGCTCCGCAACGGGAGAGGCCACAACAGTGAGAGGCCTGCGTACCACAAAAAACAAACAAACAAACAAAAAACCACAGAAGCATGTGCTATTGCTCAAGGATAACTTAAAGACTGATGAAAGGAGTTAGCTGTGTGTGCCAAGAATCCAAGATGTAAGGGAAGAAAGGAGGAGGCAGAGCAGATACAAGATGCCAAAAAAAGAATGGCCAGAAATGGAAGGACAAAGAAGAGAGAAGTCTCAAGATGGAATGCAAGTGGTCATTATTATCAAAAGCTACGGAGACATCAGGGGAGCTACAGACTAAAAAGAGTCCTTTGGAGGTGGCAATTAGGAAGTCACAGGTGAGAAGAGAGATTGCAATTGAGTGGGATCCATTTTGGGGAACAAATTCATAGCATGCCTACCTTCCTAGTCTGTGGGCAGAATCAACTGAGACATTAAGACAGAAGCCTCAAATGGAGAGCAAAATGTAGCTTAGAAGTGTAACTGAAGAGGCTTGCTACTTCGTCCTCTCCCTTGATTGACCTCCTCCCTCCTCCATTTAGTTCTCTTGGTTGCAGAGTAGAGTGTATCTGAGTGAGCTTACTGCAGGGATAAACAGATAAACCGGAAAGAAGGGGAGGAAAAAGTTGAGGAAGCAGGCTTCAGCTTTTTTCCAATATCATCAGTCAGACGAGTCTATCCATCCCCAGGAAAGCAGAGGGGATGGTGAGGCTATCTTTTTGGTAAAGGTTCATTCTGGGAGGGAAGGGAAAGTTGCCTTCCCTCTTTGAAACGAAAATGACAGAGAAAAATATCATATGATATCACTTATATAAAAGAAATATAATATGATGGTGCTTATATGTGGACTCTAAAACAACGATACAAATGAACTTATTTATAAAACAGAAACAGACTCACAGACTTACAGAACAAACGTACGGTTACCGGGGGAAGGGTTTGGGGTGAGAGATAGTTGGGGAGTTTGGGATTGATGTGTATACACTGCTATATTTGGGGTGGATGGCCAACAGGGACATACTGTATAGTTTAGGGAACTCTGCTCAATATTATGTGGCAACCTAGATAGGGGGGGAGTTTGAGAAAGAATAGATGCATGTATGTGTGTGGCTGAATCATTTTTGCTGCATACCTGATACCAGCACAGCATTGTTAATCAACTATACTCCAATATAAAATAAAAAGTTAAAATAAATAAATAAAATTAAAAACAAACAAAAAGCCCCCCAAAATAATGTTCTCTTCTAGCAGTGGTGGGGATAAAATCCAAATTTCAAGACACTGAGGAATGAATGAAAATGAGGAAGTAGAGGCTGCCAATGTAGATAACTCATTCTGGAGGTCCAACTGGGAAGGGCAGGAAAGAAAGATTGGAGAGAAGAGATTTGAATAATTAGGTTAGAGCACGTGAATGTCTTCGACACCAGACTCAGATTATGTCTTACCTGTCCCAAGGCCACGACTCCTTAATTTCAATTAGAATTATACCCAGAGGCAAGAGAGAGAGACTTCCTTGTCCTAACCAAGCTGAATCAGCAAAGTTGGCCCTTTTCCCTCAAATACAGTAGTTTGTTCTTTGATGGTAGAAGGAGCACTGGGCTTGGAGTCAGAACATCTGGACTCCAATGCCAGCTCTTTTACTTACTCCTTATATCACCTCGAGTAAATCTTTTACTATTCTGAGCTTCGGATTTCCCATCTCTGAAATGGAAACAATTGGCCATATCTCATAGGGTAGTTAAAATCGACTCAAATGGAATCATATCAGATTAGGTTAATATCAATAGGAGAATGCACATGATATGGCCTCTGCACATTGCTCAGGTGCTCGATACATGCTTATTGATTCTAAATCTATGTACTGGCAGCAATGCTCTTCTATAAAAGCATCTAAGAACTACAATTTAGGACTATTACACATGACAGTTAGTATACTGTTGTCCCTCTGGGAAGACTCCCTTTTTATTTACATAGAAGAAATATCAGGCTAAGAGTCTGGCTGACTGCTCAGAGCACAGTAGTGTCTTGTCAGAATCACTCTTTTCTAGAGTTAGGTACCAATTTTGCCAATTTGGATTCTCAATTTTGTTTCAATACCTAGAGGTAATCTAACTTAAAGGGATAGATCAACACGGTCCAAAGTTACAAGAGGCCTGGTATGTAATACAGGTGCCAATATGTTTTTAACAAATCTCCTATTCATTGGTGATAATATCCAATGTGTTATATATTTATTTACTCAATCATTCATTCAATACTTAGTTTTGTTCTGTGCCAGATATTGTGAATACAAAGATGAACAATAATGATCTCTTACCTAGAGGAACTAATGGTCTGTTAGCAGAGAGGCATGCAAATAGATGCATGCAAAACAAGAGATAAGTGCAAAATTCCAAGTCTAGTGACCTCAGTGCCACTGAAGAGAGGTTAACCCTGCTTGGAGAAAATCAGGAGAGATCTGAGAGTAGCCGCTGCTTGAGCTGAGTCTTGGAGGGTAAGTAGGAGTTGGTCAGATGAAGATGGTAAGAAAGAGCACTCCAGACAGAGCAACTGTGCTCTGGAGACATGAAACAGCCTGCTCATTCTAGGAACTGTTCATTCTGGAAAAAAGTTTAGTGGCAATGGAGGGTTGGATGCAAGTGATGGAAGCCGCAGTGGAAAGTGGAAAAGTAGATGCCGTATCAGGGAAGACCATGAATACGAGGAACTTGTACTCAACCTATAGGCAGACGTAGCGATGACAAGGGGCTGGGATGAGGCAGTCTCTGCCTACAGTCTCTGCCATGCATGAAACCAGCCTCCCAGGAAATTACTTGCTGATCTGATGTCAGAACAAGCCTATATGATGACATTCTTCATTAAGATCATATGACTCCCCTCATTAGCTCATTACTCAGTTGACTTACCTTCATTGTTTGGCAGAGCACCTGCCCTCCTCTTCCATGAGTAGGGAAATAGTCTATGTCCCATATGGATAACCCGTTTCCATCTAAAAATATCTTGTTTCTAACCTATTACAGTATAGCTCAGCAGTCAAGAACGTGGAGCCAGACTGCTTGGGTGTGAATCCTGGCTTCTCCACGAACTAGTTGTGGAGCCTAAAATGTGGGCTCAAGCTTTTTATGCCTCAGTTTCCTCATCTGTAAAATGGGGGATAATATAACTGCCTACCTTAAAGTGTTGTTAGATTAAATGGGTCAATATACTCTATATAAAGTGCTTAGAACAGAGCCTGGCTCATGGGAAAAGGTATGAAATGTTAGTTGTTGCTATTATATCTTAGCAGTTAGATTATAGCTTTAAAAGTTCTGTTCTAGACAGTTAAAGACAACAGGCCCAAAACAGAGTCACTTATGTTAAGCCCCATGTCACCAAACTGAGGCTTAATTAACAGTTTTGGCTCTCTCAGAAATGGAATCTTAAAACAGTCAGTAAGGAATTGCCTGGTCAACACTACTTAGGAGTGCCTGATAGACCCCTACTATCCTCTAAAGGAAAGTAATCTTGCAATAACAACCTTTTTTTTTTTTTTTTTTGCCTAGTATAACTTCATTATTCTTGCTCCCTTTTGCCTATAAGTCTTTCATTTTGTTCAGCTTCTCAGAGCTCCTTTCTATCTGCTAGATTGGATGCTACCTGATTCAAATTGATATTTTGCTCAAATAAACTCTTAAAATTCTTAATATGCCTCAGTCTGTCTTTCAACAAAACCCACGAGATTTCCCTAGGCTCTGGGGTATTTCGTCTAGTGTTAATCAAAAAGATTCAAACTGCTTAGGTTCAAACCCCAGCTGTGGCCCTCAGGGTTCATATGATCTTTGGCAACTTACAAAACTCTGTTAGCCTCAATTTCCTCATTTATAATATAAAATTAGTAATGTGCACCTCAAAGGATTAGTGTGAGGGTTTAACACAATACTGTCTGTAAATGTTCATATCACACAGAAGATATGCAATAATTTCCTATTCCTTCCATTAGGAATCAGCTAACACTGATTCTTCCCTGTGACCCAAATAAGAAAATAAACCCAATACGAAAGAGCACATAGGGAATTTTTGCCAACTAGGTTTCAGAGATGAAAAACTGAATAAGAACTGACTTTGGATTTGTCTTTAAAACCCAGTGAATAGATTAGTCATGATTTATCCAGACACTAATTTGCCTAAGCTGATTTGAAAATTGTGAAAAATGTCTTCTTTCTCTATGACCCTAAACTCGAATATTGGGCACATCCATCCCAGATCCCTTTCATGTAGATAAATGGTGCTGAAATTGTACTAACTGTGATCACTCACCTTGGTTATAGCTTTTGGATTCCTGTACAACTTGCTTTTGAAGTCCCAGTGTGCACATCTGACCTGAAGAGGTGTCAGTTTGAAGATTACTTTGACTTAATCTAGCTCTGCCCTTCAGAGACACTCAAATGTACCCCGGTATAGACTCACCTAAGCGAACATTCATTTGCAAACATTTCGTCTGAAATTTACCCATCTGCGCAGCCAATTTCTTATTGGTAAAATGAGGAGTTTAGATTATCAGGGATTCTTTTTTTTCCATTTTTAATTTTTTTCTGTTTTATTGAAATATAATTGACATATAAATTATATTAGTTTCAGGTTGTACAACATTATAATTTGATATTTGTATATATTGTGAAATGATTACTGTAACAAGTCTAGTTAACATCTGTCAACATACTTAGTTATAAAATATTTTTCTTGTGATGAGAACTTTTAAGATTTACTCTCTTTTAAGATTTAGTTAAATCTTAAATCTTTTAAGATTTACTCTACTTAAGAAAGTAGCAGCTTTCAAATGTGCAATACATTATTATTAACTACAGTCACTATGCTTTAAATTATATCCCATGACTTATTTATTTTATAACTGGCAGTTTGTACCTTTTGACCACCTTCACTCATTTCACCCACCTCCCACCCCCCACCTCTTGCAATTATCAATCTGTTCTCTGTATCTATGAGCTCATTTGTTGTTGTTGCTTTGTTTCATTTTGTTTTTAGATTTCACATATATATGGAATGGAAGAACAAGTTAGGAGTTGTCAATATTTTCAGGGTGGGTATGCTCTCTTCAAATGGTGCAAGCCTCCTGGGGATTCTGATAGTTGCTTTCCTGGAAAAGGGAAAGAAGGGAAAAATGGTGTAACTCTTCTCCCCTGCCCCCATTAGGGAGCAGCCCAGAATCATGTAATGAAGGCTCTATTTATTGGTAGGACTATACGGAGGAAATGTTGAGGGCTATTGGATTATAGTATTTCTGAGAGCTTTGGTAAACTCTCAGAAGTGAGGCAATTGAAAGAGCACAAGTTTTGTTGCTGGAGAGGCGATATTCAAACCCAAATGTATCTTTTATTAGTGAGAGTGAAAGGTTGTTCCAGGCTTAGCCTTGATTTCTCCATCTGTAAAATGGGGGTGACCGTAGACGAGAAGAGTAAGTGAGAGATTGAATGTAAAATCATAGTAAATGCTAAAAAATGTTATTATATACTTTATCCCAGCAGGGCACTATGGGGCCTTCCCAGGACAGACACCACAAACACCCCCATGTCCTCAGCCTGCCTCTTGTCTATAGAAAAAATTTAGCCAAAGTATAAATTTAATCACAGAAGTGAGAAAATGAAGAAATAAAGGAAAACAACCAAACAAGACAAAATAATAATAGTTTAACCATTAAGAAAAGTCAAGAACATTTAGTTCCTCCTCAAGGGCTATAGATAATATTCTGAGCCATATCCTTTGAGCTGTTTTGCAGGTACTGAAACCCCCACCAGGTGGAAGAATTTAACTACATGGTGACCAGACTGTAGTCATGACATAAGCTGCTACATCTTGCACAATTCCAAGAATTGGCCTCAAGGAAATGGGAACAAACCAACCCTGGAGTTGAAGATGAACTGTACTTAAAACAATCAAGATGACCAGACCATCACATGACCATTTTCAAGATGGTTGTAGGAGCCAACTGTGCGGTTCTGCACATAGCCCCCCTTACCCTACGTGTGCACCCTTGAGATTCCCCTTTAAAAGCTCTTGCCCCTTGATCAGCAGTGGAGTAGTGGTTCTTGGGGACATGAATCCACCTTCTCCCCAGGATTTCTGGCTTCCTCAATAAAGCTATCTTAACTTTTACACAACACTTGTCTCTCAGTATTAGATTCTTGAGCAAGAAGCAGCCGAGCCTGAATTAGGTAACAATGCCTTTTTTCTAACACCCTGCATCTATGATTCAATGAGTAAAGATTACAGGCATCCATATTTTAACTGTGTATTAGGAAGAAATTTCTAATATTGTGGGTCTCCCAGTAATGGAATAGACTGGTTCATAGGATTCTGAGCCCCCCAACTCCTGTTGTCTCCTGCTATTGCTGGAAATAGTCAAATACAGTCACAATAGTCTGCTTTTATTATAAAAGATGATGAGATAGGAAGTTGGTTTAAATGCCACTTAAACTCAAAGACTTTAGGATTCTTGAGAAGTCACTTCTAATTTTAAAAATTCCCTAATGGATAAACTAGATGCTTTTAGAGACATTCAGATTATTCATAGGAGTTTATAGGGAGAACACCCTTGTTACCCAGAGAAAGAAGATCCTCAAATATGGGCTTGATCATGGAAAGAAAGTTCTACTGACATTCTTTAACCTCAAGGACATCCACCTCCTTGAGATACCCTTGAAGTAATTGCTTTAGTGTGTAAAAATGGAGATTACACAGTGTCACAACTGTTAACTGAAAAAATGGACAGAAAAGTATTCAACAAAAGGGTTTCTCATTTACATGACCCCAAAACAAACAGTTCCACTTCTTGTCCTCTGTGAATTGACTTGAACTAAATTTAGCGTTTATCAGAGGGAGGGAGAATAATTCAGTCTTACAGGTTGCTGTTGCCTCTTTTACTTAGAGAGAAAGCAAGGTTTCATGATGAAATCCTAAGCTTCAGCCCCATCCCTGCCCCTGACAGCTATATGTCTTTGGGCTAGTCATACAATGCCCTGGAATTTCATTTTCCTCATTTGTAAAATAAGGGTAAACTTTAAACACCTTGTAGAGCTGTTGTAAGAAGAGTTGAGATTTGTTTTCCAAAGTATGGTGTTTTTTGTTTGTTTTGTTTTTGTTTTGTTTTCAAAATGGTACAGGCACTTTGGAAGACAGTTTGGAAGTTTCTTACAAAACTAAACTTACTCTTAACATACAATCTATCGTCGTATTCCTTGGTATTGACCCAGAGGAGTAGAAAACGTATGTCCACACAAAAACCTGTATAAGGATGTTTATAGCAGTTTTATTCATAGTTGCCAAAACTTGGAAGCAGAGAGATGTCTGTCAGTAGGAGAATGGATAAACTGTGGTACAACCAAGCAATGGAATGTTACTTAGTGCTAAAAATAAATGAGCTATAAAAACATGAAAAGACATAGAGGAAACTTTTATTACTAAGCAAAAGAAGCCAATTTGAAAAGGCTACATACTCTATGATTCCAACTATATGACATTCTGGAAAAGGCAAATCTATGAAGACAATAAAAAGACCAGTGGTTGCCACGGATTTGTTGGGGCAGGTGGAGGAATGAATAGGTGAAGCACAGAGGATTTTTAGAGCAATGAAAAGACTCTGTATGATACTATAATGATGGATCCATGTCATTATAAATTGGTCCAAATCCATAGAATGCACAACAGGAGTGAACCCCAAGGTAGACTATGGACTTTGGTTGATTATGATGTATCAGTGTAGGCTCATCCACTGCAACAAGTGTACCACTGTGGTGGGGGATGTTAATAACAGGGGAGGCTGTGTGTGGGAGCAGGGAGTATATGGGAAACCTCTTCACTTTCCTCTTTGTTTGCTGTGAACCTAGAACTGCTCTTTAAAAAGTCTTTTAAAAATGTGTTTCTTAGGTCACTACAGTTCTGCCTTTGAAGGGGGTATAAAGAAACCAAACAGATAAAGTCTGGGACCTCTCACTCCACAATCCAGAGTAGCTCCATATTGGCTCCAAGATTTTAAGCATTTGAAAACCCTTAAACTCTCATTTATTCATTCAAGTACTCACATATGTATACTTTGTTTTGCTATATGCCAGGCACTGTCGTAGACCATGGGGATACGACAGTGATCAAGATAGACAAAGTCCTGGCCTTCATGGGATCATATTCTAATGGGATAATGTTCACAGGACTGAGGGGAAAGTGATTATTATTTTACCAGAGGATTGATTCTAAGAAAACCAACAAGTCTGGCTGCCACTTGGAAAACATGTGAAATCTGAGTCTGGAAGCCAAATCTCTATGTCATATTTCTCAAGAAGTTGTGCCCATCTGGCCAAAAATGCTTTTGCTTTGGAGAAAGGGAGTTGCCAAATAGCAAGATGGGTTCCAGTGGGATAGTCCAGGCATCCTTCCCCCAGCTGGGGCAAGAAGCCCACTGTTCAAAGTAACTTGCCAAACATCCTCTTTGTGATATGAAAAATTCACCACTCTCCACTCTTTAATCATATAGCTGCTTAATCTGCAGTCAAAGGCTGTCTGTGGATTGCCTTGGGCCAGTTTTTCCTAGGCATGGGTCATTTCCATGCCAGTTTTGAGGTATTTTCTCTCTCTCTCTCTTTTTTTTGCCATATCCACATACCTTCATTATTATTATTTACTCACTATACAGGTTTAAATCTACTCACATTTTACTCAAATTTACTTAAATAAGAATCTCTAGTAAATAAAAAACTGGAAGCATTTTCCAGAAACCATAAGGTATGCATAGGGAGTAAATACTACACAGACAAAATAATGTTATTAAAATCTAAAGTGCTGTCTGCTAAAGATTTTGAGCCCAAGACCTGCTCTCTCTTTGTTAAAATGTACTATCACAAGGGTTAGAATCCTGCTAAAGATATGCTGAGACTAAACTGGGACTTTCTGCTTGCCTTAATCAGAAATATGGAAATTGAAAAAGAACTGTCTCAGTATGTGACTCAATGTTATTTAATTCCATGGTCGCATACCACCTAGATGAATCTCACACACCACCCATTGATCTAAAATAAATAGACTGCCGGATAGTTCTCCAGCAAAGATGAGTGTATTCGAGATGAGCAGAGAATTGCAGTTGGGGTCTGCAACCATGGTGAGCCACGTGCAAGTCCCCACATGGCAAGGAAAGGAGAACCCTTTTATAGAGGAGAAAAAGAAATTGGGAGGGCTGTAGTAAACAAGGAATCTATGGCTTTTCATTGGCTGAGTCCTTTCCAGGAAAGAAGAGGGGTCTTCCTTCCTCCTGTTGGGCTCAGCTGTCATAGCAAGCCATGAGAGCTCCCCCTTCAGGTCTCCTGACTCTATTTAATTGTGATTTCTGTTTATTAATTTTAACACACCTAAACTCATTTCAAGTCCCACCAGTGCTGAGTGCTCCACATTGGGGAAGCTGTTTTGCAGGAGCTTGACTTTTGTAGACCTTAACTTTACGCTCTGTGATGCCTCAGATCTAGCAGACCAGCCCTGGATATGCTTCCACACGTCACCCGGTCTGTGAGCCAGAGATGAAGTCCCTGTGTCTCAGCTCCAAACTCTTTCTTTTTTACTCTGTTTCTGATGCTGAGGCTGGGACTTTGCAAACCACAGTTCCCCCTTACCAGAGGGGTTCTCATTAAATTCTGCCAGTCGGAGGCATTTGAAGAATTCCGCATGGCAGGAGGAGGGAGAAGGGACTTGCTCCTCTCCTTTTGCCTGTAGAAGTTTCTGTTGGTTTTGCTCGAACAAGAGCCTTTCACCTGTCGTGGGCATTGGTTCCACTCTCCAGACTTTTTACGCACTTCCAGGATCAGCCTCATTGCATCCCTCAGAGATGCCCTTGGCAGCCGGTCAGTACCCTTCCCTTGGACCAGACATCTGTACCTCATCTCCACCAGGATCTGTGAACTTCTCAGGTACCACCATCAACGGGGCAGCACTCTATCTTCAGATATCTGAGTCCCAGCTCCTCATAGCCCCTCTTCCACGTCATTAGGTTTTGGTGACCCCCAAGCTCTCCCTTTGTTCCTGTAACCCTAGCAGTGGTGGCTGCTTCCTAAAATTACTATCTCTGTGGTGTTTCAGTGCTCCCTTTTGGCTTTTTCTGTTCTCCAGCATCTGTTAACCAATTCCTTTCATGAAATTCTCTTGGTTGAAATACCTAGTCAGTTTTGTTTCTTGACTGCACCCTGACTCACAAGTATTTGCTTACATCTTTCTCACTAGAGGGAACTCATTAAGCACAGAGATCATTATTAAATATTCAACCAGTGTTTTCTGAATGCTTCCTTTATAGAAGGAAACAATTTCACACTCTTCTTAGCACTGCTGATCATCCCTTCCTACGTCTGATTCAGTGCCCCTGAAGGGAGAGCTGCTAATCTGATTGCCTAGCACCCAAGACGTTGGCTTTACATCATTCCCCAGTGGCCAGTGTTCCTAGGAGCCACGCCCTCTTCCGCACCACCACTTTCACTCTACATTGGGTCAGACCCCTTTTAGGATCTAGCCATCTTTCTCGTTCCCCCACAGACAACTCAAAATATGCTGCTCACAAGATTTTGATTCAGAGGAAAATAGGAATCTCACTTGGACCTCCAGGGCTAAGCCCAATAATAGCTCAAAACAACTTTTATCATACATAGGGATCCCTCTATATCCATGGGTTCAGCATCTGCAGATTCAACCAATCACAGATTGAAAATATTTTTTTTTAAAGTCCAGAAATTTCCAAAAAGCAAAACTTGGATTTGCTGCATGCCAGCAACTATTTATGTTGCATTTGCACTGTATTAAGTATCATAAGTAACCTAGAGATGATTTAAAGTATATTGGAGGATGTGTGTATGTTACATTCAAATATCACACCATTTTATATAAGGAGTTTGGGGATCCATGGATTTCGGTATCTGCGGGGGGTCCTGGAGCCAATCCCCCATGGATATGGAGGGATGGCTGTACATTGGGGTTTGTGGGTACTGAATCTGTTAATGATAAAGTGGAACTTTTACATATCCTCCTATTGGTTGTTGTGGGGTTTGCTTCCTTAGGAACTTGGTAGAGATGAGAGTTGTATTATTTTCTATTACTGTATATCAAACCACCCCAAAACCTAGTGCATTAAAATAATGACTATTGATTTGCACATCATTCTCTGGGATGGCTCATTTCCACTCCACCTGGTGTCGGCTGGGCTCATTCATGTGTTTGCCATCAGTTGGTGGATCAGCCGAGAGTTGGCTGTCCCTGGATGCCTGATGATTGCCTAGGGTGACGGGGGCAGCTGGACCACATGTTTCTCACCATCCAGTTAGTCTGAATGTCTTCATATGGTGGGTGGCTAAGTTCCAAAAGCAGCAAGACAAAGAGAGTGAGAACTAATGTGAAAGTGATTTTCATCCCTTTTCTACCATTCTATTGGTCCAAACCAACCAAGTCACATGACCAAGCCCAGAGTCAATGTGGGAAAGGACATGAGGTATAAAGCCTTGCATAGTTTGGGGTCCCACTCACCTTTCTGCTTCTGTCTTTAGCTAGACTCCCCCCCCAACCCCCGCCTCACCAATCTCCTTCCTCCAGCCTTCTACCTGCCTCACTCCAACCCTATCTTATGGTCTAGACTTATGAAACTAATTGCATTCCCTACCTTCTCCATGTTTACTTGCACCTCTGGCCCTTTGCACATGCTATTTCCTCAGCCTCGGACTTATTTTTTTTTTAATTACCACCATCCCTCCTCTGCTTCTTGTGACCAGCGCTGGTCATTCTTCAGCCTTAAATGCAACTTCCTACTGGAAGCTTTCTGCCAATCCTCTGAGACTGTGTAAACTTTTCTTAAAACATGTTTCCATGGCACCCAACTCCGGTCCTATTACATAAGATATGGAACTTGTCGGTTTACTTATCTGTACTCGCACCAGACTATGGGTTTTGTAAGGATAAAAATCTTGCACATTTCTGTGTCTATAGCCCATCAAATTTGTTTTCTCTAACCTGCCTGAGCAAAGGGTTCTCTAGAATAGAAGAAACTGTTTCCCTTTTGTATTATGATGGCATGAGAGCAGGGCAAGTTCAGGACATTGAGATGTGGCATCTTCTCATCCTTTCTGGACTCATGTTTGGTTAATGTGCTCTATAACCGGCTTCCTGACTTTGAAATGTTCTCCTCAGGAAGCAGTTTACCTACCAAACACAATCACTCTAACAACACGCCCCCTGGGGTTGTTGCTGGGGTGGAGAAGAGAAGATTTAACTGCTAAGATATTAAGATTTTTTCCCTATATTTTTTCTTATAAAGATCTTATATTCATAGACATAAACGGAGAAAAATTGACCCACATGGTACAACAACGGAGAGATGACTCAGACAGCTAGATTAGAATTTAACTGCTCAAAGCTGTACCTCAACAGAACCCTCAGTGTTCCTGCTTATAGGATATGTGCTGCAGGGCAAACCCCAGGAGTACCTTAGTGAATAACCATTGTTTGACCTTCAAGGCTTGGAAGGACATCTTGCTTTTGATCAGAAGGACCCCTCACACACGTACCATCCCACCGCCCTAAACAACAGTGTGGAAACAAGAGAAACTGTTGCAAAGTAATTAGTCAACTAAAAAGGTACATCTAAAAGTCTATCTCCCTCAACCCCAGTGGTCATTGAATTTGGATGCCATATCTTGTTCACAATGTACAAACAGCCTTGTGCATAGAAGATACTTAATTATCATATGATGAATAAATTGATGGAGTTGGTGAACAGGAAAATAAAGTCCATATTCAAGCCTGTGTTCCAAGTGTGTAAAATTATGAACAAGGCATATCTTCTAGAAGGTGTTGAACAAGTCTTTGTTGAATGAATGAAGGAAGCTGAGGCCCTAGAGAAGGTCAACACTTCCAATAAATACATTAATCTCAGGAGTCAGCCTCTTCATTTTGACATTTCTTCCAAAGAGAAAGTCAGTTATCCTTGAAATCTGACCCAACACTTTGTTTCTGATTATTCTTGAATATATGAACAAAAGAAAAAATAAGAAAGGTCACCTGGGGAAATAAATTTTAAGATGGTAAGCTTCGAGAGAGAGATTTGATTCAATCTGGAACATCCAAGATGGAAACTAAATATGTAGCCATGGAAGAACATAGGCAATGCCTCTGGGCAGAGACAGGAGTCCTGCCTACTGCTTTTCACTCCAAACTTCTATCTTGGAAAGATACAAGGTCATTGGAACATCATGGCTGGGTCTGAATAGAAGACAACATGGTTCTGCACCTCTTCAACTACATAAAGCTACAAATTCATCTCAATATGAACAGAAAGACAGCACATGGCATATAGCAAGAGTTCCGTGTTACAGGTGGATAAACCTGTGTTCAAATTCAGGCTCTCTAGATAACAAACTCTAGGAACTGCATAAATTATTTCCCCTTTTCAGGCTTTAGTTTCCTCATCTGTAAATAATGACAATAATGTTTCAGACTGTGGTAAGCAGTAAAAGAGAACATGATTTATAATGAACAATGCTACATAGTGCAAATGGTAATTGTCACTACTATAAAGACAGAGCTCTCTCGGGACTTCCCTGGTGGCGCAGTGGTTGCGTGTCCGCCTGCCGATGCAGGGAAACCGGGTTCGCGCCCCGGTCCGGGAGGATCCCACATGCCGCGGAGCGGCTGGGCCCGTGAGCCATGGCCACTGAGCCTGCGCGTCCGGAGCCTGCGCTCCGCAACGGGAGAGGCCACAACAGTGAGAGGCCCGCGTAACGCAAAAAAAAAAAAAAAAAAAAAGACAGAGCTCTCATCTACAGAAACTTAGAATCTAATCAGAGAGATAGATCCGTGTTTAAAGCTGGAATTCATGGAAATCTGTATTCCTAATCCATCTGTTCCTTGAGTGATTTTCAACTGTTATTTGTTCATTTAACAAATATTTATTGACCATGCACAACTGGTCAGATAATGTGCTGGGAACGGAGGGGATATCATGGCAGGAAGAAGAGAGACAATCCCACTCTTCTCATGGGCCTTCTAAGTGGGTGGGTGACCTGCAGACACACGCCAACGGGCTGTTGAGAGCTTCTTAAGACGAATCCCATTTGGTTGCCTCCTCTCTCTTTCTTGAGTGCTGTGATCACTCTAGTTATTTTAACTGCCTGATCTTTGAAGGCAAATGAGTTGGCAACAACTGGGCAAATTATTTGGCTTTTTCTGTGTGTGCTGAGTGTGATATATGAGTAAAGAAGAAGGTTAAAATAAGCCTGGTCATGGGATGGAAATGAAAAGGTTGGGTATGGAAGGACAAAAATCTTTGGGATTGCAAGGATTCCTAGTCTGAAAGTTTTCATTGACATTAAGAATCCAGTTTAGAGGAAGGAACTCCTGTGTTTTTCCCTGGACTGGCTCTTTAGACTGAAGTTTTAGAAAGGGGGTCTTTGTAGAGGTAGGTACTGGTCTATGTGGTCTTTTTCTCTAAAGTCACGACTAAAAGGAAAGAAAATTGATGACTCCTTCTTCAGGAATGTAGACAAAACTGAAATCGCCATCTTAGAAAGAAGGACTCTGAGGAATAGAAACATGGGTGAGCCTGGGAAAGTCCAACACTTTGTTTTGTTTTCATTTCCTTTTTCATACAGATCAGCAGTGAAAACCCTTAAAAAAAAAAGAAATAAAGAAGGGACCACTTCTTTAGGAGAAGCTGAGAAAAGAAGATGTGAGTAAACTGTATTCCACTCTGCAGCCAGAGTGGATACCAAGCAAAAGCCTGGGTGGGGTCTGCCTCAGAGACAACGCACTTCCAGGGCCTCTGCTGGTGGGAGAGTGGGGAGAATTCGCTGTTTGGATGCTGACTTTGACCAAAGAAGGCAGTCTGGGCCTGAGCCTCAGAAAGACCAGGGACACCTACAGCAATAGTCTTGAATAAAAGTCTTCTTTACCATTTTAAGGGTCAGAATAATTTTATTTTTAACACGAACTCTAGTGAACCTATAGAATAAGGACCAAAGACTGTGACCCATAACCCTGAGCTCTTTATTCCAATCATTCAAATTTATAGGTTCATACTACTCTACCCATAGCCTGACAGAGGTCCACTCTTTTATGGATCATAAGGAAGCCTTATAGCAGGTCTTACTATTTACAATCTTCTCTGCTGCTATCCACTCTCCACAATGTGTTGGAGAGTATTTCTAGAGCATGCATGACAGGATAAATTGACGGCTCAAGAGCAGGCTCTGTGAAGAGTGAGGTTGAGTTATCTCTGAGTTTACATATGGAGGGCTGGAAGCCAGATGCAGCCCTCTGATGTGTTGGTTTGACTCACAGAGTCTTTTTAAAAGAATAAGTTAGTTGGCACTTTAACAATGAAAATCAACCTGGAGAGTTAGCTAAAAGTCTAAATTTCTTCCCTTGGAAAAATGGAACATCTGGCCATAATGGCTCAGCATTTCTAAAGGCAACAATCCAATGGAGAGCAGGAGCTGTTGTTCTCCTGGATAAGGCATGTATCCTCCAGTTTGCCCCAGTCCCCACCATTCCCTATTGCCACTCCATTGAGTTATTTAACCACCGAATCTTTGAAACCATATGTGTTTTTAACAACTGGGGAAACTACTTGGCTCTTTTTTTTTTTTTTTTCTGTGTAGGGTATGCAAGTTAAGGGGAAGAGTAGAAATATATGTAACAAATATTGGGTGAGGAAGGAAGAAAAAGTTGGGGAAAGGTATCAGAAATGGCTAATGGAAAAGTCTGATGAAGCAAGCCACACCACCTTCCATAAAATCTCTGCTTTTGAATGCTTCTGTCATTAGCTTTGAGAGTTATAGAAAAGCACTGGGAATCAGCTAAAGGTGGGCACAGCTCAAGAGCAGAGACTGCCTAGTGTGTAGGCTCAACAAAGCATGGCCTGTGGATCTTCCTGGTCACATTATCTCCTGCGTTAAATCTATGTGCCTCTTTCCTACGCAACCGTGGGCCTCTCATGAGCAGGGACCATTCTTTTTCCTTTGTGTCTCCTGTATCTTTCTATCACTTTCCTGATTAAATCCAAGTTCCTGAGATTAGAACATAGACCTCCAAGATTTGATTTACTTCCCAATTCTTTTTTTCTCACTACTTCCTCTGCATGATAAACTCCATCATTACCAAAATGTTTATAGTTCTCCAAATGCACTTTATTCTTCTACACCCTTGTGCCTTCACATCTGATGTTTCCACTATCTGCAATATCAAACTTCACCAAGCAAATATAAATTTTTTCTTCAAGCCTCAGTTTAAGTATCTCCTTGTCTTTGAATTAATCCTGGATTCTCATTTTTCCACAGGCCAGATGAGTCATTCAGGTGTCTTTGTCCATATCTGCATTATATCCATTACATTCATCGTACTGTGGTATACTTGCATCTTTACAGGATTATCATCCCAAAGGCATTCCGAGCAAAGGATAATAGTAAATGTATTATTCCATAACTCAGCCTCCACCAGTTAATGTTCTACAAATGGAACATTGGCCCATCCGTGAGCCTTTCTCTGACCTTTAACCCGTGTGCTCTCTGCTGAATGGATGCGTGTGGGAATGGATAAACGCATACATGGCTTAAGAAATGGAAAAATGATTCCTGAGGTGTCCTAAGGAGAGTGCTATCCTCTGTGCCCATGTTGTCTTGGTTCCCCCACCCAAGGATGAATCCCCTCACGCCCAAACTATCTGTAGACTTAACATCCCTTCCATTGTCTGATGGAGCCCTATACCTGTGTCCTCCTAGCCTAGAAAGTGCTATTGCAGATGCTACTGCTTAGCATCCATAGTGCCTAAGGCTCTGTCTCTGGTCACAGAATTTCTCGTGCAAGGGGCCAAATTAAGCCTCTGGCGTGATTCTTCAAAGTATGCTTCATAATTGGATCAGCAGATGTCCTTTCCCTCTTGCCTGTCATTTTTCTTACCAAGCAGTGAAGCCTTCCAAAGGGGATAAACCCCACAATGGGAAAGTTCTCATTTATCAGCCACTCGCACAATTCTCTGGGTGTTTTTTTTCCTACTTCCATGGAGCAAATTCAGTGCCCTCCATAGGGGAAGTTGCCCCTTCAGAGAGCTCGCCCCAGTTTCCAGGCACCTCCCTTAGCTTTCTGCTTCCTCCTCCCATTTCCACTTATATCTCATTCAGCAGGCTTGACTTAATTCTTGTGATTCTCTTGGATGCTTTTGTCATACGTAGAGGTTTACCTCTCTCACTAGGCAGAGGAGGAAGAGTAGGAACCATCTCTTCTCCTATTTATGGGACCTAGCCCCACACTGGCCAAAAGCAGTTGCTTAATAATTACTTGTTTAATTAATAACAGTCTTAAAACCTGGCATTTAGTTGTAATAATAACTATAACACTAATGACACCTACAATTTATTGATTACTGGCATACATAAATTATGTCATTTAATTCTGCCCCGAATCCTGAGTGGTCATATTATTTTTTCCATTTTCCAAACCAAGGCTCAGAAAATGTATGTGACTTGCCCAAAGTTACACAGTTTAAAAGTAGTACCCACGTTTTTTATTGGAAGGAAGACCTGATTTCAAAACACATCCACAGAATGAATGCAAGAGTAACTATGTGAATGTTTCCATTTGGAAGTAAATAAACAAATAAGTGGAGTCTAAATATTGCAGTATAGGCATGGTCATATCACATCCACAAATGCTATAAAACTGCACAGCCCTTATGAGATGCAGGTGCCTGGGGTCTTAGAAGCAAGAAGCTCGGGTACCTTTCAGTCTTCAAATTGTTGCTTGGCTGGTGAAGAAGACGCAGGAGTTAGGGTAGGGAGGAGGCAGGAGGAAAGGGGGAGGAAGTCGACAGAAGTTTGCTCTGTCCTGTTCATCGTTCTTTGGCTGGACACACATTTTTCTCCAATTCAAAAAGAAAGGGAAAGACAAGACAGAGATCTCTTTTGCCTCTCTCTGCTCTTCCTAAACTCTCAAGCTCTTTCCCACAGGTCCACAAAGCTATCAAGTATCCACTGAAGTGGAAAAAAAAGGAGATGTTTTCTATACTTCAAGTCACAATCCTAGGAGCACCTCTGGGATGGCTCTTTCAAGGAAAAGACTTGATCCGTTACCTCAGTAATTACACCGTCCTCCACAAATTCCCCCGATTATTCCAGCAGAACTGTTTCTCACTGGAAGAGGTGACCCGGGACAGGAAGAGCTCCATCTTATTGATGCAGGTGAGAGGGGACTCAGAGCCCTCTTCTTTAAGTGGATGTTGCTTGTGTCCTCAAGACTAGGGCTGAGAGGGGTGTTGAGCCTTCTTGCTGAGCACACTGTAGTTCCCCCAAAGAATTGGCATCAGGGGCATAGAGGTAGCTGGGCATTGTGAGGGGGGTAGCAGAACTCTAGGACTTCTGGACTTCCCTCAGAAGCTCAAACCTGATACGCTCTCGCTGATCTCAGGAGTTTTCCCACTTGCTGTTCTCTTATCCTCAAAATGTGCTTCTCTGGTCTCTTCATCCAAACAATTTGAACCTAGACTCATGATCTCAGCCAAAATATCACCTCCTCCAGGAAGTCTCCCCTCACCTCCAGATTTTGTCACGGTAGTAGACTGGTCAAGAGTGTGGGAGCTGGAATCCCTAGGCCTGGAGTTGTACCCATAGCTACCACTTACTAGCTATGATCTTTGGGCAAATTACTTTACCTCTCTGTGCTTCAATGTTCCTTTTTAGTATAGATTGGGAGAATAATGTTGTGAACATTAACTAAGTTACAGCATATAAATCACACAGAACAGTCCCTGCCATGCAGTAAAAATTTCATAACTGTCAGTTATTGTCATTATTATGATGATTTTTCTTTATTGCACTTTGGCACTTGCAGTTATTTGTTCATCATCAGCATTTGCCCTAAGACTTCAAGATTCAAGAGGTTCAGCAAGTGTGTCTGTCTTGTTTACTGCTAAATTACAACAGCTTTGCATGACACATCTAATACCAAATAGATTTTGAATAATGAGTGACTCTATCAATGAATTGAAAATCTTCAGCCAACAGTGAAGTGACACCAGCTCTCTCTAAGAATATCTATCATGTTTTCTTTTAAATCTCTAGCACAATTTCAGCCTTCCAATAGACAAGAAAGAAGTATTTTTGGATGAACCAATGATACTTTTGGGGGAAGGTGGAAGAACAGTAGAAATAAGAAACGCAATCGCCGAGCATGTGCCAAAATGCCAGAAAGGGTTTGTTCTTGCAAGCGCTTAACAGCCAATGAAAATCATCTAGGATAAAGGGACTTGCCATGTAGCAACCTATGAAAACACAAAAGTGGAAGCACAGTGGTGGCTGCCAAATGAATATGTTTCAGGCAGCTGAGGCCACGTTGTGCTGTGGGAGGTGAAGGCAAAAATAAATACCTCACTACTTAAATCAATGAAGTTTGATTTCGGCTCCTGCTTTCTGGGCAGCGCTGGTCTACAGGGAGTCCCTGGAATCCCCCAGGCACCAGGCTAACAGGGCCTCTACCATCTTATAACGTCACCACCTCAACACAAGACTTCACGGTTTTCAGCAGCAAGGGGAAGAGCACGGAGAATCACACACCCACCAGTTCAGGGAAAGAAACAGAGTCTTGGATCATTTGGGTTCTGATCCGAGTTGGCACCACTGGATCTGAATCTTTTATACAATTCCTAGAAAGCAAAAGTCTTTGAAAGTAGAGCGGAAGTAAAAATGCATTATCTGAAGAGCCGGTACCAGCATTTTTCTTAAGGAGGAAAATGTCTATTTTTTTTTTTTTAAGGAAAATACTTTAGGAAGCTACTTGGGGTAGAAGGTGGGACTCTGAAAGCATGGATGCTGGCAGGAGCTCTGGGAGCAAATACGCCATTCTGCGTGAGATAAAAGAGACGAATTATACTCCAATAAAGATGTTTAAAAAAAAAGAGAGAGAGAGACGAATACAAAGGAGAGGAAATCTCGTTTGTTCCTAAGAAGGGAAAGATGGTTAAGAGAATGCAATGATGTTCTTGAGATCTAAACCATGCCCCAACTTTCCTCTCTTACATACACATCTTCAGTAAAGTCATCCGACACAAAGCCTGCTTAATATGAGCCTATTGTGCGTGAATGTGTGTGAGGGAGGCTGAGTTCCTGTTTAGGCTGACCATGTATGGAACCAAGACACCATGCACTCTCGGGTGAGATATCCTGTACAGCAGGGAAGCCAGAAACCCTACCAAAGGCAGCTATGAGAAATGTAAAGCCCCTGGGAACTGTCAGAAATACGGGACAGTACTTTGAATTTCCAGAGACTAGGATGGAAGCCAAAACACATCTCATTTAGATCACACGAGATACGAAGAGTCTGGCTGGAATTTGGGACATCTATAAATTAAACACTCATGAAAACATTTCTTCTTTAATGCCTTGCAGCTGTAAAAATTGCACACTAAAAAATAAAAGAGTTCATGGGAAGAACAGATTGGGTAAGATCATTCAAAACTATTTATAACCAGAGCACTCAGAAGACAATCATAACCCTAGTACAAATACTGACAGACTTAAGTGCACCAGCAAATCTATGTAGACCAGAGTAAGTCCTCAGCAGCTTTACACCTGGGTTTTATGTCTCCCTTGACTAACAATTTCATTAAAATTAAAAACACGACCCAGGTTGTAACTTTTTCCCTGAATCCATCCCTTTAATGAGGGGGAAATGTCTTCCCAGACCCTCAAGAAGCTTAACATATGGAAAGCACAGTAGTTCTTGAGGCCATCAAACTAGCCATTACATGTACTAACGTTACAGGATCACCATCTTCTGTTGCAAGCTCTTCTTTAATTATTGGAAAACTTGCTCCTAATCACATTAAAGAATTAATATGCTGGGGAAAAGCTGTAAATGAACTAATGTGACTTCGGCATTACACAGACATCGTGTCTTTCTTAACTGATCACGTAGGAGATAATTCACGTCAATGAAACGTGTTGACAGAACAGACAGTACTACTTGCTTCTCTCTATTCTTTTTTTGGTTTTTTAAAGGAGGAGATGGAGACTTTAGGGCATCTTGGGACCCACTGAATTACCCATTTGAAGCCCTGCTTACCCCAGGGAGCATCCCTCGCAACAGAGCGATGACAATGATCTTGGGCGTAAAGTCAGAGAAGTCATGGAAATCATGAAAAGACTCTTCTCTGAGCTCCGGGATCTTAAATATTCTGTTCCTCTTTCAAGACTGAGTTTTGTCTTAGAAACATAATTATAGTTTCAGAAACTTTTCATTGTCATATATTCATTTTTATAGCCTTTCACTTATTCATTTGTTTTTTTCATTAAATATATATTAAGTGGCTGCTGTGTTTAAGGGAAGGATACAAGACATGAATATATATTAATGTATATGTTTGTTTTCTAGGCTATCTCCCCCTCTAGATTCTGAAATCATTTACATCAAATGTTCATCTCTCTATCCTTATGGTCTAAGTCATGGCCTACCATAGAACAGGTCTCCATAAATCCTGCTGAATGAATGAATAAAAGGAACTTACTTACTTGGCAGTTAAAGCACATGCCTTGGATCCAGAAGAGCCAAATTTGAATCCCTTTTCTACCACACAGATAAAACCATAGACAGGTTACTTAACTCCACTAGCCCCAGTTTCCTTATATGTGCAGCAAGAGCTACAATAGCTGTTGTGAAAACTAACTGAGTTAATGAGTGTTAAACAGCACAGTGCATGGTACAATTCATACGTTCAATTAATGTTAGTTTGTTATTATTATTACTATTATTTCAAATATATAAATAAGACGTGCATCTTGCCCTCAATTTGTATATTGATAGATCAGAATGACTCTAGAGATCATTTAAGTAATCGTTTTACTGGGGAGGCTGACTCAGATATGTAGAGATTTGCTCAAGGTAGATTTAATAAAATCAGTAAGTGACGGCACCATGACTAGAAGAGTGTTCTAAATCCTAATCTCTCTGTTGCTCCAAGTCCTTTTCTGAATCTGTCTTTTACTCCTCACCCCCACCCAATGTCTGGAGAAAAGAAATAGATGTTACGATTATTCAGACATACAATTTCACATGTTCCTCCCTGTGTGTTACTGGTGTTACCTTGGAGACTTGCAGTATCCCATGAAAAAGATAGGCCAAATATCATCATCTCCATGAAGCAGTAAGTATTCTTTACATTGCAAGGAATAGAAGATTCAACATAAGCTAGATTAAATAGTAGAGGAGATTGTTGGCTCATGTGATAAGAAAGAGTGAAATATGACAGGCTTCGGTATGGGCTAATCCAGTAGCTGCATGTTACAACACTAAAGACCTTGTTTGAATTTAAAAAAAAAAAAAAAAGGACCATGTTTGTTTAGGTCTCAGCCCTCCTCTCCAGTGTCAGCTGCATCCCAGGGCTGGCCTCCCATCATGGTCACAGAATGGTGACAAGCAGCAATCTTATGTCCAATAGAAAGCAGAGAACTCCATCTCATAATCATCAAACAACATCTTGAACTCCATGATAATTGGACTACCTCTGAACCAATCCAGGTGATGAGGAAAATTCCATGTGCCAATTGGCTTAGACCTATGATATTCTCAACCAATCACCGTGGAAAGTGAGGTGGAATTAACCTGATTGGCTTGGACCACTCAGGGTCTATTCCATAGCTGTGTGTGGGGAAAATGCCACCAAAGAGAGATGGTTGTTGCACAGTGGGAAAGAAGTAGAATGAAGAGCTGATGAAATACACCCTAGTTACAAATAAGGAAGACTAAAAGGGAAGTTGGGCATATTGGAGCTATATTTAGAATAGGGTTTTCTTGATTCTCATGCCAGTATGTTTTTTCTGCTATTTCCTCACTTCCGTGAGAGGTGGGTCAATTTATTATTGATTCTATTTTTGCTCTCCTGGGTGAGTGAGGTGTGGGTGCCCAAGCGCTGACAACAGGGATGCTTTTCTCATTGCATCACTACTTGATATGTACCTGGTCTATGTTATTGTCTGCAAAGGATTAGAATGAGCTTGGGGGACCCCAGAGGTCAGAACAAACCCTTGCAAATGCAAGTACTTTTCATATATATATTTGTAAATGTCTTCTAGCCTTTTCATTGTTGGCACAAAAATCAATGGCATAGTATAACCCAACATTACACAATGCACAGTAAATAACCGAGTGAACCGTGTCAGTGTCATCTTGAAGATGCCGTCACTGAAAAATATGGTGCTGGCACTTAAATATCAAACATCATCATAAGTTGTGTAAATAAGAATTCTTTTGTCATCTTGAGCACCAGAATTGTGCGTTAAGAAATGGTTCTCCACGTCTGGTCGCTTTATACTCCTCTGGACTTGCAATTCCATGCTATGAATTTGGGTTTGGATGTCAGTGTCTGTTTTCAATTCTATTTACTTGCCTCTTTAATGAATTTTTTCTCTGATAGCAGTAGCAGAAACTCTTCAGCATGAATGTGTGGGAGAGTTCTTTGAAGTACCTGCAATGGTGCTGCATTTGGTTCCCTTTCTGTGTGTCGTCTTAACCTCTCCAGGGTTTTCCTTACTTCACCTTCAGCACCAACATTGTGATGATGTTTTCCTGTCCCATCTTGAACGACTGCATGTTATCAAAATCCTGACGAGTTGTACATTGCATTCTCTTCTCTTCACAGAGTCAATATTGTTTACTTCTATCTCTGTTAAAAGAATGGAAATGGCAATAAAAACTATTAATAATGTAGCATTGGCTTTTCTTTTTGAAAGTATACTGTTTCTGCCATATTTCTCTGAGAATTTTCAAATAGAGATGTCATATTGCCAATCAACAGTAGGGTTATTATTAATTTTTTTCTTTTGTAACCATCTGACCAATGGTCACTTGTTTACCGCTAAGGGAAACCTTACTAGTGTCTTATGGGTTCAACACCCAGTTCTCCGGGGCCGGGTCAGCCTAGGCACCAGCCAAGGGCATAGTGGTCTATGCTAATTGGAAGGTAAGTGTGGGAGTCATACCCACTAACACCTCTCCAAATAGTGGCAGACACTTCTTGAGGTCTACCATGATCATACCTCTACAGAACGTTGATTCAAGGGAAACATTGCCCATTTGTCCCAAGTGATGGGATAGTTTTAGGGGGGTTAATGAGATGCCTGGTATCTCATCATACCAACAAGCTCCTTCTTTCAAACTCCACCCTTATTGAATGACCCAGCCACGTCCAACCATATGTCCAGTGACATATTAATGCACAGTGCATGGCAAGATCCCATCCTCTACCTGTCATTCTCTGTGCATTTCTCTAACTGTAGGATTCTTCCTCCAGATGCACAGTTAATATAAATCCTGCTCTTCTGTAAGATTCAAATCCCAGCCCTCTACCTAACTCCATGTGGCATCACCAGTTAGGCTGCCAAGGCAAGAATGGTTATTGGCAATGCAGTCATAACACAATTATTGGACCAAAAAAACCTGAGAGTATCTTTTATGTATTAATCTTACAAATCGAAGTGTAAATAAATGTTATGGGCTATTTGAACCCAGGGCCGTTTTCTAAGTGTGGATACTTTTGACAGGACCAAACTTCAAGGACATTATAGTGTAGACCAAATGTCTCAGTGGTCATTTGGGACAGGACCAAATATCTGCTAATAAATTTTGGAACATTTTCATCTCCTCCAAAAGAACCCTAGTCATCACTCCTAATCCCCTCATTAACTCTTCTCAAAACTCTCTTTATTGAGAAATATGTCATAGATGCAAAGGAATAATTTAATATATATGTAAAGTTTAAAAACTGAAAATAAAACAAACAAAAAGCAAGGCTCTGTTGAATAAAGAACTGACGAGTAAAAGACGATGCTAAAAAGTGAAAATAAATCTCAAATATTCATCCCCAGATGGAAATATAAAACATTGCTAATACTATTGACGCCCCCTGTGCTTTTCTCTGATTCCATCCCCTTACTTTCCTCCTAGAGGTACTCAGTGCCCTGAATGTTTAAACATCAATTTGATTGCGTTCCCTGATAATTTTAGAAGAAATACATGTGTTCTTAAACTATGTACTATTTAGTTTTATCTGTTTTTGAAAGTTGAACCAATG
>NC_041219.1:41552315-41567688 GCF_002837175.3 Physeter macrocephalus | reverse complement strand
GTTTCTGCTTTATAACAAAGTGAATCAGCTATACGTGTACATATATCCCCATATCACTTCCCTCTTGCGTCTCCCTCCCTCCCACCCTCCCTATCCCACCCCTCTAGGTGGTCACAAAGCACCCAGCTGATCTCTCTGTGCTATGCGGCTGCTTCCCACTAGCTATCGGTTGTATATAGATATTTTACCTTGAAATTTTGCTAAACTTTCTTATGCTTTACGAGACTCTTCTATAGATTCTTTGAAATTTTTGATATAGAAGATCTCATCTTCAAGTAATGACACTTTTATTCTTGGTTTTCAGTGCATTTATCTTTTACCTCCTTTTCTTGTTTTATTTTGTTGACTAGAAATTTCCAATAAAATACTGAAAATAACTGGTGATAGCTATCATTCTCATCCTTTTGCTGATTATAAAGGGAATACATTAAATATTTTATGGCTCAGTATGATATTTAAAGCAGGGTTTGCATAGGAATAATCTTTTTAAAGTTTATTTATTTATTTAATTTATTTATTTTTGGCTGTGTTGGGTCTTTGTTGCTGTGCGTGGGCTTTCTCTAGTTGCAGAGAGCAGGGGCTACCTTTCGTTGCGGTGCATGGGCTTCTCATTCTGGTGGCCTCTCTTGTTGTGGAGCACGGGCTCTAGGCGTGCGGGCTTCAGTAGTCGTGGCGCGTGGGCTCAGTAGTTTTGACTCGTGGGCTCTAGAGCACAGGCTCAGTAGTTGTGGTGCACAGGCTTAGTTGCTCCGCGGCATGTGGGATCTTCCCAGACCAGGGCTCAAACCCATGTCCCCTGCAATGGCAGGCGGATTCTTAACCACTTTGCCACCAAGGAAGCCCAGGAATAATTTTTTAACTCCAAATCTGAGAAGCGTTTTAATGTTATCATGAGTGGGCGTGGATTTTTGATAAATTCATTGAGGTGATCATTTATTAATAATTTCCCTTTAACTTGGAAAGCAATGATTATAATAATAAAATTTCCTAAATTTTGAACCAACCAGACATCCTTGGAAGAAACTCAACTTGGTCATGTTATATTATGTATTTATATGTTTATGGATTGTTAGATTTGGAGTACATGTATGTATTCAGAAGTGAGATTGCTCTATAATTTTCTGTTATTATAATAGAAGGTTATGGTACGGTTTTGTTGTCTAAGATGTGAAAGACAAAGAGTTGGGAAAATTTTCATCATTTAATTTACTTTAAAACATTTATTTTAACTTTACATATAGTCAAATTCATTCTTTTTGATGCACATTTGGTATGGTTTATTTTTCTATTTCAGCCTCCAAATGCATAGATGTGCAGTGATAACTCGACCAGTGACTAATGGTGTTAAATATTTGTCTATGTTCCATCCATATATCTTCTTTGTTAAAGTATCTGCTCAGATCTTCTGCTCATTTTTTAACTGGGTTATCTGTTCTCTTATTGTTGCCCTTTTAAAATTCTTTATATATTCATATATGTATACATATACATATAATATATATATATGATTTACAAATATTTTCTCACCCTTACAATACTGGTCAGTTTTCAAGTTTTGATTTCCTGCTCCAACTGGCCTGTTATTAATTATTTTTCAGAATCCTCACGTAGTTGATTTTTATTTTGGGGGAGATCTAGAGTTCTTAGTTGTAATCAGTGGGAAAGATAGGCTATAAAGAACTAATTTCATCTCAGCCTGCACCAAAAGTCAGTCAGTTTTTAATTCTCAAAAGGTTTTTATGAAAGATTGGAATGATCAGTCTCTTTATGTTCTATAGAATTCACATATAAGACCATTTGAGCCTCTGTGAGTAGATTTTAATTATCCTCATGTTTTGAAATGGTCATAAGATCATTCAGTTATTCTATTCCTCCTTTAGTTGGTTTGGTAATATACATTTTGGAGGGAATTTGTGATTTCACTTGTTTTAAGATATATCAGCATAAAATTATTCATAATAGTTTCTTTTTAATCATTGTTTTATTTCTAGTCATGGCTCTCTTTTGTTACAGTATTCTTTATCTCTGGCTCCTCTTTTTTTGGGGGGTGGCATGCCAACCTTGACAGAGGTTGACAAATACTTTATTGTTTACGGAGAATGACTTTATCTCCTTTTTATACATTTGCATCTTTATAATTTCCTTCCATCTATTTTCTTTGGATTCTTGCACATATTTTATCTGTAACTTCTGTAGTTGGATGTTTATTTCATTTATTTTCATCTACTCAGGACTGTAAACATTAAAAGCTATACTTCCCCTCTATTTAATAATTTTGTTTTATTCCACGAGTATAGGTTTGTGGTTAAGAATTCTTAGGACAGACTCTTGTATTTCTATCAGTTGTGTATTTCTAATAGTCTATTCCATGGGGAAAAATATAGCCTTTCTTTTGAGGCCTCTCTAGTTTCCAGCCAATTTTACTAGCCCCACATGACAAGCACATGCCCTGTTGTTCTCTCCGCAAGAAGAGTCCATCTGTGTATGACATGACTGATTCTCAGCCTGTGTCTAGAGTTGCAGGACCCTTGGGGAATAAGTGGCTCACAAACATCAGCTCACCTAGAAAAGGCTTGTCTCTCTTGAGAATTTTCCTTCTTCTATTTTCCTTTGCTTTCACAACCCTCAGATATCTTTTAAAATATGAATTTTGCAGTTCACTAATTTTTTTCCAGTTAATACAATGGGAATGTGAGCCTGCTACATCTGTGTATGACATGACTGATTCTCAGCCTGTGTCTAGAGTTGCAGGACCCTTGGGGAATAAGTGGCTCACAAACATCAGCTCACCTAGAAAAGGCTTGTCTCTCTTGAGAATTTTCCTTCTTCTATTTTCCTTTGCTTTCACAACCCTCAGATATCTTTTAAAATATGAACTTTGCAGTTCACTAATTTTTTTTCCAGTTAATACAATGGGAATGTGAGCCTGCTACAACCTACAACGTATCACTTAGAAATAAAAGTCCTCTTAGTACATTTAAAAACTATTTATTATATTCTTATAACTCATATTCATATCTCCAGCCCTGAGCTCTGTCGTCATTCTTCAATTCATATGTTCTATTGCCCTCAGACCCATCAACCTGAATGTCCTACTTACTCTTCTAACCCAGAGTATCCAAACTGGAATTCATCAGGCCCTGCCTCCCATACAGGCTCAGTCCTCTCATGCTCCCTGCCTCAGCTGATGGCTCCAGTCATCCAAGCAGTTTCCACAAACATAATGTGAATTGCTCTCTGCTTACCTTATATCTGTAACCGTAATGCTTGGTTAATGAACAAAACCTTGACTCAAGATAGGCCAATCAGAATGCTTCCCTGGGAATTTCATGCCTAATTCTGAAATAAGAGGGCTTTCTCCATCTGGAAAGACATGCACCTAGAGCTTTTTGAGACCACGGTTCCATTCTGATGGATAAAGCAGAGCTGAGAGGGTGAGACAGTAATGATAGCTCCTGTTAATTGAGCACTCACTATGTGCCTGGCACTGTTCTTAGTGCCTTGCATGTATTAACCATTTAAATCCTTACAGCGACCCTATGAGGTAGGTACTATTATCCTCCCCATTATACAGATGAGAAACTGAGGCACAAAGGAATGTATTATTGGCCAAGATGGCCCAGTGCCAAGGCATGACTACAACAGGCAGTCTGGCTCTTCTCTTAGCCACTATGCTATACTGCCCTCTGATGGTCAATCAGGCATTGCAGCTGAAGCACATCACAGGCAAAAGCATGATCATGTGCAAGTTCAGGGTAACAAGAATTCCCATTTGTATGGAGTAAACATCTCTGCGGAAAAGAAGCAGGAGATAAAACTGAAAAACCAGCTTGTAGGTCACATGCTAAAAGCTCTTCATTGCTATGTGAGCCTGGACTCCGTTCTGTTTTCCTGAGGTCAATGCAGCTAAATATATGATCAGGCCACAATGCAGATGCCAGTGTTCAGAGTAACCAGGCACAACTGTGAAGCTGTGCACTGCACAAAGGCACCTAGGTGCACGGACCAGTAGGGGCTGAAGTCCAGCTTGTGCATCTCTCCAAACCAGAGGCCTTGAGCAAGGAGTAGCCACCTGGAGATTGCACCTGTTTATAATTTGCACAAAGTACTATATCAACTAGCAGGCCCCCGTCATCTTCTCTGCCGTGTTTTCTTGCTCTTAAGAAACTGGGAAACCTTTCACAGAAGCCACGACTGAGGGCATCTCCAGTGCCAGACAATGAACTAGACGTTTAAATGCTCTGACTTCTCATTGTTACACAATGCAGCGTGGTAAGCGATAATGTCCCACTGCAGAAAAGAACGAAGGTGAAGAGAGGCTACGTCACTTGCTCAAGGAAGTGGGACCAACACCCAAATCCAGGTCTCACTCCAAGCAGCCGTGAGATTTTTAGTCCCCTCCCCCTACCTCTTCAACATCAGTGTTACACAAAAGTTTCACTCACGGACACCATGCTATTAATGTGGCAGTGCCAGGGCAAAGCTGGCCCGCTCGTTCCTGATCAAACACTTCTAGGACCAATGACCCTGCTGAGGTCTCCCAGCAGCCCAAGAGGGGTTAAGAAGATCCGCTTCTGGGCTGGAAAAGCAGATGGAGTGGACGGCAGTTTGCTTTGAATCCCGTCAGGGAATAAAGCACGGAAGACAGGTGAGCAGTGTTCCTGGCAGCAGACGAGAGTGAAAATGAAATCCAAGCTTCCAACTCGCACCTCTCCTTCAGTTTCACAAGTATATTATTGTCGAATTTGTATCTACGGACATGCCAGTTATGGTTCAAAGCCCTTTCTGTTTTAGCCACAGCTCAATCAGTCAGAATTGGCAGGTAAGGATTTTAAAAAAGAATGCTTTTCAGTCATTGTTCTCTAAACTGAATCTTAAGTCACTGTGACTGCGTGTGAGAACCAGTCGGGGGAGTCCCCAGAGGTTTTTCTCGGGTCAGTGAAGAGGGCACTTTGCCCCACTTCCATTCTCTGGTCTTTAACTGGTACCATCTTCACACAGAATTTTTTTCCCTGGAATTGTTTAAAATTTCAAACATCAAACACAGCCTCCAGGGAATCCTGGTTGCAGGGCATAGAATCCTTGCTGAGCCAAAGGAAAAAAAAGAAATGATTCTGAATGAAGGAACTTACTTCCTTGAAGAGATGCTACTGTTAAGACCTGCAGATGGATGAGGGGTCAGAGAAACAAGAGATTTATTGTAAGAAATAAGAAAAGGAAGGGAACCCTGTCATTCTTGTATATGCTTAGTGTTGGGTGCTATTCTAAAAATTTATACTTAGTAATTCATTTAAACATCACAACAACCTGAGTGGTCAAATACCATGATTATCATCCCCTTTTACAGATGAGGAAACTGAGTCACTAAGTTAAATAAATCACTCAAAATCAAAAACATTGGTAGAGCTCTGGTTGTATTCATATCTCCAGCTGAGCTCTGTCGTCATTCTTCAATTCATATGTTCTAGTGCCCTCAGACCCATCAACCTGAATGTCCTACTTACTCTTCTAACCCAGAGTATCCAAACTGGAATTCATCAGGCCCTGCCTCCCATACAGGCTCAGTCCTCTCATGCTCCCTGCCTCAGCTGATGGCTCCAGTCATCCAAGCAGTTTCCACAAACATAATGTGAATTGCTCTCTGCTTACCTTATATCTGTAACCGTAATGCTTGGTTAATGAACAAAACCTTGACTCAAGATAGGCCAATCAGAATGCTTCCCTGGGAATTTCATGCCTAATTCTGAAATAAGAGGGCTTTCTCCATCTGGAAAGACATGCACCTAGAGCTTTTTGAGACCACGGTTCCATTCTGATGGATAAAGCAGAGCTGAGAGGGTGAGACAGTAATGATAGCTCCTGTTAATTGAGCACTCACTATGTGCCTGGCACTGTTCTTAGTGCCTTGCATGTATTAACCATTTAAATCCTTACAGCGACCCTATGAGGTAGGTACTATTATCCTCCCCATTATACAGATGAGAAACTGAGGCACAAAGGAATGTATTATTGGCCAAGATGGCCCAGTGCCAAGGCATGACTACAACAGGCAGTCTGGCTCTTCTCTTAGCCACTATGCTATACTGCCCTCTGATGGTCAATCAGGCATTGCAGCTGAAGCACATCACAGGCAAAAGCATGATCATGTGCAAGTTCAGGGTAACAAGAATTCCCATTTGTATGGAGTAAACATCTCTGCGGAAAAGAAGCAGGAGATAAAACTGAAAAACCAGCTTGTAGGTCACATGCTAAAAGCTCTTCATTGCTATGTGAGCCTGGACTCCGTTCTGTTTTCCTGAGGTCAATGCAGCTAAATATATGATCAGGCCACAATGCAGATGCCAGTGTTCAGAGTAACCAGGCACAACTGTGAAGCTGTGCACTGCACAAAGGCACCTAGGTGCACGGACCAGTAGGGGCTGAAGTCCAGCTTGTGCATCTCTCCAAACCAGAGGCCTTGAGCAAGGAGTAGCCACCTGGAGATTGCACCTGTTTATAATTTGCACAAAGTACTATACCAACTAGCAGGCCCCCGTCATCTTCTCTGCCGCGTTTTCTTGCTCTTAAGAAACTGGGAAACCTTTTACAGAAGCCACGACTGAGGGCATCTCCAGTGCCAGACAATGAACTAGACGTTTAAATGCTCTGACTTCTCATTGTTACACAATGCAGCGTGGTAAGCGATAATGTCCCACTGCAGAAAAGAACGAAGGTGAAGAGAGGCTACGTCACTTGCTCAAGGAAGTGGGACCAACACCCAAATCCAGGTCTCACTCCAAGCAGCCGTGAGATTTTTAGTCCCCTCCCCCTACCTCTTCAACATCAGTGTTACACAAAAGTTTCACCCACGGACACCATGCTATTAATGTGGCAGTGCCAGGGCAAAGCTGGCCCGCTCGTTCCTGATCAAACACTTCTAGGACCAATGACCCTGCTGAGGTCTCCCAGCAGCCCAAGAGGGGTTAAGAAGATCAGCTTCTGGGCTGGAAAAGCAGATGGAGTGGACGGCAGTTTGCTTTGAATCCCGTCAGGGAATAAAGCACGGAAGACAGGTGAGCAGTGTTCCTGGCAGCAGACGAGAGTGAAAATGAAATCCAAGCTTCCAACTCGCACCTCTCCTTCAGTTTCACAAGTATATTATTGTCGAATTTGTATCTACGGACATGCCAGTTATGGTTCAAAGCCCTTTCTGTTTTAGCCACAGCTCAATCAGTCAGAATTGGCAGGTAAGGATTTTAAAAAAGAATGCTTTTCAGTCATTGTTCTCTAAACTGAATCTTAAGTCACTGTGACTGCGTGTGAGAACCAGTCGGGGGAGTCCCCAGAGGTTTTTCTCGGGTCAGTGAAGAGGGCACTTTGCCCCACTTCCATTCTCTGGTCTTTAACTGGTACCATCTTCACACAGAATTTTTTTTCCCTGGAATTGTTTAAAATTTCAAACATCAAACACAGCCTCCGGGGAATCCTGGTTGCAGGGCATAGAATCCTTGCTGAGCCAAAGGAAAAAAAAGAAATGATTCTGAATGAAGGAACTTACTTCCTTGAAGAGATGCTACTGTTAAGACCTGCAGATGGATGAGGGGTCAGAGAAACAAGAGATTTATTGTAAGAAATAAGAAAAGGAAGGGAACCCTGTCATTCTTGTATATGCTTAGTGTTGGGTGCTATTCTAAAAATTTATACTTAGTAATTCATTTAAACATCACAACAACCTGAGTGGTCAAATACCATGATTATCATCCCCTTTTACAGATGAGGAAACTGAGTCACTAAGTTAAATAAATCACTCAAAATCAAAAACATTGGTAGAGCTCTGGTTGAATACAAGCAGTCTGGACCAAGAGGCTGTCTTGTTGACCACCGTGCCACATGGCCTCTTGGTGCTTGCTTTGCTTCAAGGGACATTTGTGAAGACAATTCTCACACACCTGAACAGAGGAAGAGCTTAATGAAGGTACAAGCAATGTGTTATGGGTGCATACAAGAAGAAGCTGGAGAGGGTGGAAAATTAGAGACCGCTTCACAGAATGGGTAGATTGAGACCAGATCTTGGGAAGTAGGTAGGATTTTGAAGGGTTACAAACAAGAGGAGAGGTTTTTAGACAGTTCCCTCTCTCGAGCTCAGTTATGCAACTTCTCTTCGAACATTCCAAATTTGGCCATTCACTGTGATTTCAACTCAGCATATCTGAAACTGAACTCAATAGTTTTCCTCTCCCTCCCAACCTGTTTCTCTTGTACTCTGCTTTAAATGGTGGTTCCCTCTATTCGCTCAACCACCCAACTTAGGACTCCACCTTGATTCACCTCCTCAATATCTCATCAACAATTTTCCTGTGTCTCACAATCGTATTTTGACAAGAAACCCAATTTATCAGGAGGGTTTGGCCTAAGGGACACACAGGAGAGTCTTTGGGAAATTCTTCACAGGAAATACCCTGAAGTTAGTCCATGGAGAGCACACATAGGAACAATTCAAGAAGCTTGGTTTGTTAGACTTGCACTAACTTGTTTGTTAACTTGTACTGACTGCTGCAAAATGAACCCATCTCTTTGGGTCTCAAACTCCTCTTCTGTAAAATGGTAGGAGAAACAATAAAGAATAAAAGTTGGTGAACTAAATTATTTACAAATTCCCTTTTAGTTTAAGCATCCTCGTATTCTTTGCTTTCTGACCAGTCGCTTGCAGACTTAAGAATTTACAATAGATCCCATTTTGTCTTCATCAAGTTTTTTTAAATTAATTTTTATTGGAGTAGAGTTGCTTTACAATGTTGTGTTATTTTCTGCTGTACAGCAAAGTGAATCAGTTATACGTATACATATATCCCCTCTTTTTTAGATTTCCTTCACATTTAGGTCACCACAGAGCACTGAGTAGAGTTCCCTGTGCTATACAGTAGGTTCTCATTAGTTATCTATTTTATACATAGTAGTGTATATATGTCAGTCCGAATCTCCCAATTCACCCCACCCCCTCTTCCCCCTTTGGTATCCATATGTTTGTTCTCTACATCTGTGTCTCTATTTCTGCTTTGCAAATAAATTCATCTGTACCATTTTTCTAGATTCCACATAGAAGCAATATTATATGATATTTGTTTTCTTCATCAAGCTTTAATTAATCCTCTTCCCATCCTTCATAAATTCTGAAGCAAGAAAAAGCTCGATGCACCTGTGAATTCTGTTTCCTACAAGGTGAGAAGGCCCAGTGAATCACCTCACTTAGGTCTTCCTGTCCCCATCCTAGCTATGAAGGTTAGTCCATTGGTTCCTCTATCCTAGATCAGAGGGCAGATCTAAACGGCCTGAACGACACTTCCTTTTCTATAAACCACACTCTGATTCCTGCCTGGGTCTCTCAGGATGAAGATTTCTCCCAAGAAGGGGCACCCCTTGACCTGTCTTATCAAGCCAGTCATATGGCAAAGAAAAAAAGAGAAAAATTCATATGAGAAAGAGAGAGAAAAGTCTAAAACAGAACAAGAAAACGAGCATCATAAATTCTTCAAATTTGAAACAAATCACCAAATAAAAATGTACCCAAATGCAATAAGAAGTTGATTTTTCCATCCCCAAATTCCACTCCTTCCCCCTCCCCCAAGATCACAGCTCAAGACTGTGTCTTTGACAAACAAAGAAACTCTCCTTTGGAGTAAAATGAGGCAGAAGAAACCCTGAGCTCTTCTTAGAAGTCAAATCGTGTCACAACTGCACAGTCTGTCAAATAAAATGTAGGTGTTCAATCGATATCTGTCAGGTGAAGAGTGAAAACATTAACATTGTAATGTTCTTCACAACACTATAGTTAATAACAAAATCCAGTTCAAGCCATCATAAATATTTGACCAAATAAAGCAAAGTTTCTTTCTTTTTTCAACCACGTGGCTTTTGGTTCTCTGCTAATTCTGTTTTTATTTTTGTTTTAAAAATTGACAATTGAAAACATACTGTTAACATTCCATTCATTTCATGGAAGAGGAAACTGAGGTTCAGAGAGTCTAGGCACTGATGACAAGTAATAAGCTGTGAGGGGAGTCAGGATTCAAATCTGTTTCTATCTGACTCCCAACCTGGTACCTTTTCCATCTCACTGTGTGTTGATAGGGAGAGATGTGAGCAAAATTTAAAACAAATAGGTTCAAGTTTTATCATCCTCCTACCCTCTAGCTTGCTGAGAAAGTAGAACTTTACTTTCCTCTTTGCCTGTTCAAATATGCCTCTTAGAAGATGCATCAAGAGGGTGATAGTGTTTCTTGAAGGAGTATCCTTGTCCCATGTCTAGAAATGATGACATTACTGCAAGGCTAATATTGCATTACTATGGATTTCACTTAGGTCTTCCTGTCCCCATCCTAGCTATGAAGGTTAGTCCATTGGTTCCTCTATCCTAGATCAGAGGGCAGATCTAAACGGCCTGAACGACACTTCCTTTTCTATAAACCACACTCTGATTCCTGCCTGGGTCTCTCAGGATGAAGATTTCTCCCAAGAAGGGGCACCCCTTGACCTGTCTTATCAAGCCAGTCATATGGCAAAGAAAAAAAGAGAAAAATTCATATGAGAAAGAGAGAGAAAAGTCTAAAACAGAACAAGAAAACGAGCATCATAAATTCTTCAAATTTGAAACAAATCACCAAATAAAAATGTACCCAAATGCAATAAGAAGTTGATTTTTCCATCCCCAAATTCCACTCCTTCCCCCTCCCCCAAGATCACAGCTCAAGACTGTGTCTTTGACAAACAAAGAAACTCTCCTTTGGAGTAAAATGAGGCAGAAGAAACCCTGAGCTCTTCTTAGAAGTCAAATCGTGTCACAACTGCACAGTCTGTCAAATAAAATGTAGGTGTTCAATCGATATCTGTCAGGTGAAGAGTGAAAACATTAACATTGTAATGTTCTTCACAACACTATAGTTAATAACAAAATCCAGTTCAAGCCATCATAAATATTTGACCAAATAAAGCAAAGTTTCTTTCTTTTTTCAACCACGTGGCTTTTGGTTCTCTGCTAATTCTGTTTTTATTTTTGTTTTAAAAATTGACAATTGAAAACATACTGTTAACATTCCATTCATTTCATGGAAGAGGAAACTGAGGTTCAGAGAGTCTAGGCACTGATGACAAGTAATAAGCTGTGAGGGGAGTCAGGATTCAAATCTGTTTCTATCTGACTCCCAACCTGGTACCTTTTCCATCTCACTGTGTGTTGATAGGGAGAGATGTGAGCAAAATTTAAAACAAATAGGTTCAAGTTTTATCGTCCTCCTACCCTCTAGCTTGCTGAGAAAGTAGAACTTTACTTTCCTCTTTGCCTGTTCAAATATGCCTCTTAGAAGATGCATCAAGAGGGTGATAGTGTTTCTTGAAGGAGTATCCTTGTCCCATGTCTAGAAATGATGACATTACTGCAAGGCTAATATTGCATTACTATGGATTTTTTTTTTTTTTTACTTAAATGAAACTAAGGAGTGTTTCAGCTGGGACTTCTTCCTCCTAAGAATCCATCTTAAGATGCTGAATCTGCTATCATGTATATCTTGTTCTTCTCTTTCATTCCAAAAAAGAGTAGGGACAAAACAGCCTTCTTTCCAGGGGTGCAGGATGATGGGGAGAGGCTGATGGTGTTTTCCTTTTGCTCTTTCCTATCACTGTCAGTGTAATCCAATCTATTCCACTTGTGGTTTAATGAAGTTTTTATACCCCTGTTGATTCTTGTGGAGACGACTGGTCTTTCCAAAAGACTTGTGCCAAAACTGCTAAGACCTCAAAGGCCTAAGTCAAACTCTTAGAGATATCAGCATTAGCTGGTCTATCTAGACTTTAGCTTAGCTGAATGTAAGCAGACACTAAATCTTGGGGAAAAAAAGAGGGAATGTTTATACACTGTAAAGGTTTTAGTCTTTCAAAAGACTGCCCATACACTTGTAATTTTTAAGTTTCTGCTCTTTAAAGATAATTTTTGTGATATTTCAATTTCTGTATCTTGTCAAGGTAAAATATGAGTAAAACTACTGCTTGGATGTGCAGGTTTTCATCAATTAATATTGATACACATTACATTGGTACATACTCACCTGTGCCCATGTACGAGTACACACACACACACACACACACACACACACACATACACAGAGCAGCCCCTCTTCCACCCTTTCCACTTTAGAATTGTTAGAGAGGAAGTCTTATTCCTACAACCTGATGTTTCCTTGCACATGAATTAATATCCACTAGTGTGATTCCCCTGCCTCTTGCTGACACTTCACTCCCTCCTCCTCTGGGTGGGAGGGGCAGTGCTTGTTCTGATCATGAGTTTGAGAAGAACCAGGTATGTGTAGATACACCTCTTCCATTTCTGTTATCTCTTTGGGAACACCCTGCTCTGAACCATGTGATAAGTTTACCTGTAAAGTCTCCCCTCCTGTGGGTGAAACTTTTCCCAACCCTGTCTTAGGTGGATGGTAAGCCTGTCTCATTCTGAAGCTTAGTATCAGAAGCCCATGGTGGCAACTCATCCAAGCCACTGACCTACCTTTAACAATGCTAATACCTTGCTCACTGTTCGCTGGATTCCTTTTTCTCTCTCAATTGGCTCAGGACACAGGCAGGGGAAAGAGGGGAATTATGTGTGTATTTATAACAACAACCCTCAACAAGTACAACTACAGTCGCCCTCACTATCCACGGGGAATAGGTTCCAGGAACTGCAGCAGATACAAAAACCTGCAGATGCTCAAGAGCCATAGTCGGCCCTCCGTATACATGATTCAACATGTGCGGATCCAGGCAACCCCAAATGGTGTAGTGCTGTATGTATTTATTGAAAAAAATCTGCGTATAATTGGACCTGCGCAGTTCAAATCCATGTTCAAGGGTCAGCCGTACTTCCATTTTCTAACCTACGAGCAGACACTGGCTAAAGGAAGGGAACAAACACAGACTATGTTGATGGAACACAAAAGCTCTCCCTAGATACCAGCTCTCAAATATCCCTTCCATTGTATGGTGCGGGGGGAGGGGAGGGAATCCTGACTTCCTTTCTGGACTCAGCCATGAAACCAGCACCATCACAGTACTGCCAAATAAGGTACATGCACCCCTATGTACATAGCAGCACTATTCACAATAGCTAAGACATGGAAACAACCTAAATGCCCATTGACAGATGAATGGATAAAGACAATGTGGTGTATATATACGATGCTATACTACTCAGCCATAAAAAAGAATGAAATAATGCCATTTGCAGCGACATGAATAGACCTAGAGATTATCATACTAAGTGAAATAAGTCAGAAAGAGAAAGACAATACCATACATACCACTTACATGTGAAATCTAAAATATGACACAAATGAACCTATCTATGAAACAGAAACAAAATCAGGGACATAGAGAATAGACTGGTGGTTGCCATGAAGGACAAGGGTAGGAGAGGGTAGGATTGGGAGTTTGGGGTTAGCAGATACAAACTGGTATATACAGAATGCATAAACAAGGTCCTACTGTGTATAGCACAGGGAACCATATTCAATACCCTGTGATAAACCATAATGGAAAAGAATATGAAAAAGAATCTAAGACATGGAAACAACCTAAATGCCCATTGACAGATGAATGGATAAAGACAATGTGGTGTATATATACGATGCTATACTACTCAGCCATAAAAAAGAATGAAATAATGCCATTTGCAGCGACATGAATAGACCTAGAGATTATCATACTAAGTGAAATAAGTCAGAAAGAGAAAGACAATACCATACATACCACTTACATGTGAAATCTAAAATATGACACAAATGAACCTATCTATGAAACAGAAACAAAATCAGGGACATAGAGAATAGACTGGTGGTTGCCATGAAGGACAAGGGTAGGAGAGGGTAGGATTGGGAGTTTGGGGTTAGCAGATACAAACTGGTATATACAGAATGCATAAACAAGGTCCTACTGTGTATAGCACAGGGAACCATATTCAATACCCTGTGATAAACCATAATGGAAAAGAATATGAAAAAGAATGCATATATATGTATAACTGAGTCACTTTGCTGTACAGCAGTAATTAACATAACATTGTAGTTCAACTATACTTCAATAAAAAATAAATTTAAAAAGAAGACACTTCCACACTCCCCTCGTGAGCATAGAGGTCCTCTTTTGACCCGTTTTATAGATTCGGCACCTCTCTGGGCTGCACCTCCCACACCTATGCAGTGGGGATAATAGATAATAGTGTTACCCAGCTCATAGGGTTACTGGAGGATAAAAGAAGACAATAGATAGAAAGAACTCAGTTTCTGACACTCCAGAGGTCTCAGTAGAGTTTGTCTTGATTTGTTACTTCTTTGTTTTGTTTTTACTTCATGTTGTTAGTTTTGACAATGAGGCCCAGGAAGTTTATGCATCTTCAAGCAAACACTCGTTTCACAATTCGGCATCTGTTTGCTTTGACATCTCACCCATCTTTCATCTTGTTAGTGAAATGCCAAATTAGCCTAAGTGGGCAGGTCTCCTTTTTATGTGAATTGAGTTAGAGTCCTAATCATTTTTTTCAAAGTGATCACCTTTAATCAAGAGAGACAAGACCTCTGTGTGCAAAAGAGTCCTCGCTCAGTCCTGCATTGATTGGTAAAGGTGTTCATGGCATCAGCCTATAATTAATTACACTGCCCTCAGAGGTCAGCGTTTCCATTATCGCTGGCTCTATCACGGATGTGCCTAACGTGAGAGAGGAAAGGAACAAGGGAAGGGCCTAATGTGCCCTTCAAGACAGTTTCAGTCCTGTGAGACCCATGGGAGCCACAGTTGCAGTAGGAGCAGATCAGGTCAGGAGGAAGCAGTGATTTTAAGAGCGTGATAACAAAAAAACAAACAACCCAATCCAAAAATGGGCAGAAGACCTAGATAGACATTTCTGCAAAGAAGATATACAGATTGACAACAAACACATGAAAGAATGCTCAACATCGTTAATCATTAGAGAAATGCAAATCAAAACTACAATGAGATATCATCTCACACTGGCCAGAATGGCCATCATCAAAAAATCTATAAACAATAAATGCTGGAGAGGGTGTGGAGAAAAGCAAACACTCTTGCACTGCTGGTGGGAATGTAAATTGATACAGCCACTATGGAGAACAGTATGGAGGTTCCTTAAAAAACTAAAAATAGAACTACCATATGATCCAGCAATCCCACTACTGGCCGTATACCCTGAGAAAACCATAATTCAAATAGAGACATGTACCATAATGTTCATTGCAGCTCTATTTACAATAGCCAGGACATGGAAGCAACCTAACTGTCCATCAACAGATGAATGGATAAAGAAGATGTGGCACATATATACAATGGAATATTACTC
>NC_041219.1:41512399-41552133 GCF_002837175.3 Physeter macrocephalus | reverse complement strand
TGTATAACTGATTCACTTTGTTCTAAAGCAGAAACTAACACACCATTGTAAAGCAATTATACTCCAATAAAGATGTTTAAAAAAAAAGAGTGCAATCAATAATAAAAAAAAAAAAGAGCGTGATAGTTCAGAGCGCCGGGGCACTGAGCAGAAAGGGTATTGGCCTCTAAGTCAGGAGTTCTGGGTTCGAGTCACCTATCTGCCTCTAAGTAGCTAGATGAACCCTGACAACAGAAGGGAACTAGCATTATTGAATGCTTACTCTGCCAGACTGCTAAGTACATGCTTTTATTTCACCTCTTTAAAATCACCATGAGAGAGACATTATTCCTCTCCAATTTACAAAGAGTAAAAATTAAGCTTAAACTAGCAAATACTTACTCAAGGGCACACAGCTAGTAGATTACAAATATGGGATTCAAACTCTAGAGACTGACTTGTTGCCCTGCATCCTTCTGTCTCCAAGATACTATGCTTCTAAACAACAAGATGAAGGATGTCTCTGCATCACAAACTGTTTACTTGTTGCTCATCAGCCAAGGAGAAGCTCTGTGCCATTTCTTCCATGATGCTACTTCTGACCTCAGCTAGATATTATATCTCTTTATCCTTTACACGCCAGGGTTATGGTCAGTTAGTGGAATCTTGTCATTACCTATGCCTCAAATATACTAGCCCTTTTAAAAGCATTTTACTTGTGCCTATAATGGACATAAATTATGAGGTCTTCCCAAAATGTCTCTCTTCCACTGGGAACACCAATTTCTTCTCCTGGAGCTTCTCCTCCTGCAATTCCAGCCATGGTGTTCAAGTGGGTACCACTGTCTTCTTACAAACCCTATCTCCCTGATGACACCAAGTTCAAACCAGTGCATCATGGTACCACATCTCTCATCCTTTCTCCACTCTCAGTTGATTGGTCCAGACATGAAACAAACAAAGGAGAGACTCTGAAAAAGTGGAAACAGCAAGATTAAAAATGTAGAACTCATGGGTGGCTCTGTCCCATACCAAGTGGAGAAAGCAGTGTGTGTTGGAAGAGACTGAAGCAGAGACGCAAGACCGAGGCAAAGGGCATCCTGGTGGTGCTCAAAACCTCCATGTCCCGTTTAGCTGCATGTCTACACTGCCTGCCATTTTGAAGTTCAGCTGATTCCAGGGTACCCTTGCAACAAATTCTACTTTTTGCCTTCCTAATTTCAGTATACTGGTAACTAAAATATCTTAATTTAATATCTATCCACCCACCTTGTGGTATATATATATATATATATATATATATATATATATAGAGAGAGAGAGAGAGAGAGAGAGAGAGAGAGAGTCAATCCTCATTATTCACAGATTTCATAGCTACAAATTTGCCTACTTGCTAAAATTATTTGCAACCCAAAAATCAATGCTCATGGCACTTTTGCTGTCACTGGCAGACGTGTAGAGAGATGAAATATTTGTTTCTGACATGCATGTTCTCAGCTGAGGTTGAACAAGGCATTGGTCTACCTTCTTGTTTCAGCTCATACTGTAAACAAGTGTCCTTTTCACAGTCTATTTAATGCTACCTTTTTATATTTTATTGGGAATTTTTCTCTTTAAAATGGCCCCCAAGCATAGTGCTGTGGTGCTGAAGTGCTGTCTAGTGTCCTAAGTACAAGAAGGCTATAACGCACCTTATGGAGGAAATAGGTGTGTTAGATAAACTCATGCAGACATGAGTTATGGTGCTGTTGGCTATAAGTCCAATGTTAAAGAATCAACCATATATATCAAACAAGGTGTGTTTAAGCAGAAACACACACACAAAAAACTATGTATTGATTGGTTAATGGAAATCCTGTGACCAGAGGTTTGCAGGAACCTAACTAACCCTGTATTTCCTCTAGGAGCAGTGGATCAGTATTTGCTAATTCAGTGTTTACAGTGACTTATATAATATAACTACTGTGACTAACAAGAATCAACTGTGGATATAAATACATACACATATATATCGTGTGTATATATCATATGTAGTATATATAATATAATATATGTATAATATATATGTGTGTGTGTGTTTATATATATAACTACTATATACTATATATAACTACTATGAAAAATGAGAATCAACTATAGATAGAAATACATGCACACATATATGTTATGTATATCATATACAGTATACATAATATGTATATATGTATGTGTGTGTGCGTATATACATCTAGCAAAACTACTGTGAATAATAGAATCAACTGTGTATGTACATGTCAATTCTTATTATTCATATACACATATGTATGTATGTATATAAAGAAAACATAACTACCATTAATATGTATATATACATATATATGTATACATATATGTGTGTGAGAGAGGGAGAGAGAGATTTATTATAAATATTTTCCAAAAATCCTTTGATGGGCTGGGACAATTTCATACACATTCTTGACCCACTTTCTCACCAGTACCCTGCTTTACTCTTACTACTGAGTAAATAAATGTCTGCTGAATGAAAAGATGTTGATTATCTCACCTACCTAATCAGATGCTGATTATCAAGCACCTACTGCATCACCTTAGACCATGCTTTCTGACTCATCTGCACAGAAATCCTGCAGGAGCAATCGTAGCCACTCCCAATGAAAGGACAGCTGCTTATCCTGGGTGATCCTGGGTGTGCCCATTGTCAGGGGTGGGCTGATTGAGGCTATGTGATCCCTGGTCTCTACACCAAATTGTAGGTTTGGAGAGTAACTGCAGGAGGAAGAGATGAAGTAGAAGCATGGACTCTGGTGGTCTAAATACCTGAATTCAGTTCTTGGCTGCATACTCATTAGCTGTGAGCCTTTGGCTGGTCAATTAATATTTGTTCCATAAAATATTCCTCTTGCTATGAGAAGGTGCCCTAGACACACCCTTGACCAGCAGCCCTCTAAGATGTGTGCCAGTGGGGATGTCCCTGCGGTCACACACAGGATGGGGTTCTAGAGAATAACGTTTTGCTCAGTGGGGTTTTAGCAAGTGTGACATTGTCAAGATTTAAAATATGCCTGCCTGTTTAGATTTTCCCTCTTGTGCTTCTGAACCATATCACTATAGGAAGAACACGTCTAAAGAAGCTATGCTCCTCTGACTTGTGCCTCCCAAAAGGTATGTGGAACAGAGCTGATCTGACCAACACTCAGAACTTAAGCTCCAAGCAGAGCCATCTGTGAATACCTGAGTGAGAAATACCTGCTTATTATTAAATGTCACTGCATTTTACAGTGGACTTATGTAACATTAATATAATGATTATTGACTAATACAAGAGGGATAATAGAAATCTCAGAATGAGATTAAATTAGAAACAGAGGAATGAAAATCTTTGGAGAAATTACAACTGGGTATTAGTCAGGGTTTTTAGAGAAACAGAAACAATGGTGTACATATATATGAAGGAATTGGCTCATGTGATATTAGAGGCTGACAAGTCCCAATATCTGCCACTGGTGAGCTGGAGACCCAGGAGACCTGGTGGTGTAGTTTCAGCCTGAAGGCCAGCAGGTCCAAGACCCAGAAAGAGTCAATGTTTCAGCTCAAGTCTGAAGGGGAAAAATAATGATGTCTCAGTTCAAAGGCAGTCAGGCAGGAGGAGATTACTCTTATTCAGGAAATACTCTGTTTTTCTGTTCTATTCAGGCCTTCAAATGATTGCATGAGGCTCACCTACATTAGGGAGGGCAATCTGCTTTACTCACATTACTACATGGTCCAGTCAAGTTGACACATAAAATTAACCATTACAATGTGCAAGAATGTTCCCAAAGTAAAGAATAAGACAGAATATTGAAAAAAACTCATATAATACCAAACAGGATAGAAAAGAGAAGCCCTCAACTCAACATATATATTGAAACTGAGCACTTAAAGGACAAGGAAAAAAAATATATGTGCTCATAGAGAAAAATGGCAGGCCAAGTAAAAAGGGATAACAATTGGCTTTTGGGAGTTTGGGACTGACATAAACAAACTACTATATTTAAAACAGATAACCAACAAGGACCTACTGTATAGCACAGGGAACTCTGTTTGATATTCTGTAACAACCTAAATGGGAAAAGAATTTGAAAAAGAATAGATACATATATATGTATGACTGAGTCAGTCTGCTGTACACCTGAAACTAACACAACATTGTTAATCAACTATACTCCAGTATAAAAAAAATTAAAAAAAATAAATAAGGACCCTCTTTAAGAAAAAAAAAAGCAATAAAGCATATAGTCAAATTCAGCTGGACCAATCGCTAGCAACATATCATTGGGCAAGTTACTTAACTTCTCTGTGCCTCCATTTCCTTGTCTATAAAAAGGGCTAATAATGGTAATACCCACTTTTATGAGGGTCTTTATGAACAGTAAATGGATTAATATACATTGAGTACCTAGAATAAGATGAGGCACATTGGAAGTGATATGTAAGTGTTTACTACTATTATTTATATAAAAATTGTAAAATTAGCACCAGATGCTGGAAGACAATGACAGAATATTTTAAAGTGCTGTATGATGGGAATTTTGGATTTATATTTTATATTTCACTAAACTAAAAGTTAAAATTAATATAAAATGTATTCTTGGATGTTTAAGTTCTCACAATATTTACCTATAAAAAGCCCTTTATGAAAATATTCATGGAAGAAGAAATATGGCAGGAAAGGAATCAGAGAAATATGGGACCAAGAGGTGGGACTAATGGGACTCAATAAAAGTTGATGTTGTTTAAATAAATAGTAACCAAAAATACAAGGAAAGGAAAAGCATACTTGTGACAGTACAGAGCAAAATTTTTGATTAAATTGAATTGGTAGGGTACATGGCTAGGTAGGTATACACCACGAGAAATGAAATCAAATGTTCATGCAAAAATGTGCACAAGTGTTCACAGCAGCATTATTCTTAATAGCCAAAAACTAGAAACAACTCAAATGTCCACCAACCAACGAATGGATAAGTAAAATATGGTGTCCATATAACGGAATATTATTCAGTAATAAAAAGTAATGAAGTGCTGATAGTTTCCACAATGTGGATGAACCTTGAAAGCATTGTGCTAAGTGAAAGGAGCAAGTCACAAAAGACCACATATTTTATGATTCAGTTTATATGAAATGTTCAAAATAGGCAAATCTATAGCGTCAGAGAGTAGGTAAGTGGTGTCTAGGGCTCAGGGGTGGGAAGGCAGGGGAGGAACATGGGGAGTGACTACTGATGGGTGCAAGCCTTCTTTTTAGGTTAATGAACATATGCTAAAGTAGATCCTGGCACAACTGTGAATAGAAAAACTATCAAACTGTACACTTTAAATAGGTAAAGTGTATGATACATAAATTACATCTCAAAAAAGAAAAAAGAGAAAAGTTTGAGCAGATTTAAACAAAAATGCTTCAAGAATATCATAAAAATAATTCTAGGCAATAATCGTTTCAAAAAGGTCATCAAAATAAATAAAATATTAAATTCAGAGTGAATATAAAAGAATTTTACATTTTAAAGGTCAAAAATAAGACCCAAACTTTTATATATTAGATGAGAAGCTTATAAAAAGAATCCTTGAGAATGACTTTAATATACCTTTCTCAGCCTTTGACAGAATAGGAGATGAAAAGAAGAGAATGACAAAGAAGATTTAATTTTTAAACAACATGATAAAATTAATGAGATACGTATACAATTATATTGACATCAAACAGAAAACACACCTTTGTAAGCATTCATGTGATGTTTACAGAATTTAATTATATAGTAGAAATTGTAGAGGCCATAGTCTCTGCATTGCATTAAAGCTAGAAATTAATCACAAAGTGTAATCAAAACAATGTGAAAAAACCACTTGGAAATTAAACAACATTCTATTAAATAAGGACTGGTTCAAAGAAGAAATAAAAAGTGTAATTACATGCTATTTAGAAAATAGCAAAAATGAGAACAACGTTTATCAAAACCGATGGGAAAAGGTTACACTTTACCTAAAGTCAAATCCCTAAAAGCTTTCAATATTAAATAGAAAATAATGTAATTAGAATCACTAAGCATTCAATCTTAAAAAAGCTAACTTAAATAACACTAAAATCAACATCAAGAAAAGAGGAAATGATAATGTTAAAAGCAGATACTTGTGAATTACAAGTAAATAGAATTCTTAATTAAACTTTGGAAGTAATTCCTGGATTCTAATAATGAGAATGCGATTAACACGTGATGTCCAGAAAGACTTCTCAGAACAGCATATAAAATGCTGGATAAAATATGGGCCTTGAGTTTTTAAACACATGGTTCAGCTGGCTAGGAAGAAATAAAAATCTTAAAAGGCCAAAAATTTAAATAAATAAAAAATGTAGAGAGATAAGTGAGCCTTGTAGCACCATTTGCCCTCAACAATTTTGTCATCCCCTGGTGGCCTGGAGTGTGAGTTTTAAAGGATTCCACGTGTGATGGGGACTAGACATGTAATCAGAAGACAAAACCTAGAACACACAGATGGAAGACCCTTGCACAAATCCAAACCCCTCTAAGGGCAATGCCATCCTTGGTAAACTAAACACACACACACACACACACACACACACACACACCCTCAGAGATAGACAGACAATATGGATTCTGGTCGCTCTTGAACTTGACTCAGGCTTATGTGAAAAATAAGAAATAAAAACAAAAGCAAAAGGCAAGATTTCACCCAGGGAATCCTTAGCACCAAGTTTATACTCACATGAGTTTTAACTACCTTGATCATTGCCCTCAAAAATAAAAATATATATATAATGTAAAGTGTCCTGGAATAAGAACCCTCCCTAAGCCACTGACAGTAGCAAATGTATTTCTCTCTGGAGAAATGTACCTTAAATTCACACCTCAAAAATTCCCACAGATAATGTTTCACAAAACATCATCTTGTAATCATCAATCACAGGAGCTATGGGAAAAATTAAGCCACCATAATGTGAAGCAGCAGAAACAACTAATCATACTCACAATGACTGTAGATATGGGAATTAGCAGATAGACAATATATAACTGAATATATAATTTCTTTAAAACCAAAGGAATTAAAGTGATTTACAGTTCAATATAATCCCTTTTAAAATCCCAATAACTGGGGCTTCCCTGGTGGTGCAGCGGTTGAGAGTCCGCCTGACGATGCAGGGAACACGGGTTCGTGCCCCGGTCCGGGAAGATCCCACATGCCGCGGAGCGGCTGGGCCCGTGAGCCATGGCCGCTGAGCCTGCGCGTCCGGAGCCTGTGCTCCGCAACCGGAGAGGCCACAACAGAGAGAGGCCCGCGTACCGCAAAAAAAAAACCAAAAACCAATAACTTTTTTTTTTTGAAAAAATAGAAAAATTGTTCCTAAAATTCATATGGAGTCTTGAGAGACCCTGAATAGCCAAACAAAATCTTGAAAAGGAAGAATAAAGTTCGAGGACTTACACTTCCTGATTTCCTTACTGCAAAGCTACCAAATCCAGCAGTAAAATTAAAAGAATTATTCACAAAGACCAAATAAGACATCTAAGAAATGCAAAGGTCACTTATAAGGAGATCTATTAATGCAACATTTCATATGAATAAACTTAAGGAGAAGAGAGTGGTAACAACTCTAACAGAGGAGGAAAAAGCAGTCGGTAACTTTCAAAGCACATTCTATACACCTCCCAAATTTGTTTTTGGGGGGGAAATAGAAATGGAAGATTTTTTTTCACATATTAAGACTTTGAATCCGAAACTAACTACTAACATTATCTTTAACCGTGAAAAACTAACAAGAATTCCTGTTAAAACCATAGGCAAAAGCAAGCAAGCAAACAAGATGCTCGTTGCCATCATTATCATTTGCCATTGTTCTGAAAATTCTCAGCAATGCAATTAGCATGAAACACAGAGAAGAGATATGATTATCGAAAAGATGACAAAATTATCACTTTGTACAATGATGCAATTATATTCTTATAAAACTCCAGAGAATGAATTTTTAAAACATCTTTCAAGTTAGTTTTGTAAAATAGCTTCATTGAAGGTATTAAGATCTGTATTTTTCATAAATATCAATGATAATCCATGAGAGATTGACAAAAAAGACATTTTACCGTGGTAACCAAAACATAAAATTCTGAGGAAAAAAAAAAAAACTTCTTGAAGAATAGGTAGGGTCTATGGGATACACTCCAAAATTTGCTGAAAAATAACAATAAACATTTTTAATATACAGGCAAAAAATATTCATGTGTGAAAGATTTGTACATTAATTCTTCTGGGATTAATTTATGAGCTTAATGAAATCCTCATTACAATCCTAATGGAATTTGTTTGGAATTTAATTATTGGATGCTTAAGTTCTCCTGGGGGAAAAAGCAATAATAATACAAACAAAGCAGATTAATAAGAAAACTACTGAGAACTTTTTAAAAAGAGTGATTAGAGAGAATTTTCTTACGAAAAACAAATGAATCAAAACATACAACCATTAAAAGGTGTGATAAAAGCCAAAGGAGAAATATCATTAGAGCGAGGTGGTTAAAGAAACAGAACTGGTCCTTGGGGCTTCCCCGGTGGTCCGGTGGTTGAGACTCAGCGCTATTAATGCCCTGCCGTGGGCCCAGGTTTGATCCCTGGTAGGGGAACTGAGATCCTAATTGACTAGGGAAACCTCACACATCAATGAGGAAGTGAGAGATTATTCAGGATATTTTATTTTATTTTTGTTTTTTGTTTTTTCTATTCAGGATATTTTAATGGAAAGATTCACCATTGGGTTAGCCTCAACTAAACCACTACACAATTCTGTGCTGATAAAGAGTTGAAAGTTTAAACAAACCCAGAAATCAGAAATCCAGAGGGGAGTGCAGGGGAGTTTTCAACTGTCTTCAGTTAGTCAGAGCTTCTTTATCAAGCCCTGCTTCCTTCCTCACCCCTCACCCCACCCCCATCTAGCCCTTCATCAAGTCCCATGAAACTGAGCTCTATAGCCTGTCTCTAATGCCTCCCCATCTCTCCAAATCCTCTGCCACCTCACCTGCCCAGGCCACTGTCCCCTGGACCACTGCCATTGTCTCCAGGGGTCTTCTGGTTTTGTGTCCTTCCAATCCATCCCCCATCCAGTAACAAAAGTGACCTTCATCACCCGCAAATTTATTTGCATTATTGCCCTTCTTACTTCCCTTTCTGGCAATCTGTTGCACTTAAGATACATTCCAAAATCTGAAAACTCATGTTATCTGATCCCTCACTGCCTCTCCAATACCAAATTTGCTCATCTCCTCTCCCTCATTCTTCTTCTCCGGCTACATTGCATTCATCAGTTCCTCAAAAGAAGCTTGGGAAGAAAACAGAAACAGGTAATGGAAGAAATCGTTAAGAGAAAAGATTGATGGATTTGATTACATAAAATTTTAAACCCTCTTTACCTAAAAAGTCATCATTGAAAAAAATCATCATAAGTAAGAGGATGAGAGATGATGAACTGGAGAAGGATTTGCAATAAATAACTAGACCAGGACTCAGATACACTGCTATTTAACAAGGCTTTTCAAATTAGTGAGATAAGAACAAAAATTCCGTTTGGAACCTGGGTCAGGAATATGCCCAGGAAATTCACCAAATAAATGCTTAAGACAGATAAACATGTGAAAGATTTTCTTCCTTACTTAGTCAAATAAATGAAAGTTTGAACTATAAGATAGAATGTTTCACCTATTGCTTTTGTAAATATATCTTTTTCTTTTTAAAAAGGTTTCTATTGAGTTATAATTTATATACACTAAAGTATGCAAATGTTCAGCATACATAGTTTTTACATCCATGTAACCACACCCAGATCAAGATACAGAACATTTACAGCCCCGGAGAAGCTTTATGCCCCCATCTAGTTAATACCTCCCTCATAAAAAGTAACCATCATTCAGACTTCTGTTTCATTAGCTTAGTTTTACCTGTTCTTCAATTGGACAAAGACAGGATTCTACAAAATGTCCTTTTCTGTATCTGTTTTGTTTTGCTCATACATAGAAAACACCGCAGTGCTTCTCTTCATTCTCTTTTTGATGGACATTGGCGTTGTTCCAGCATGGATCTCGTATGAACAGATCGCTATGATATTCTTGTATACTTTTTTGTGGACATACAAATTCATTTCTCTTGGATATAAACCTTGGAGTTGGACAAGGATTGCCCGGGTCATATATTTGTCGTACGTTCAGCTTTGGTAGATAACGCCAGGCAGTTGTCCAAAGGTATTACACCAAGGATTGGTGCTTAGGCCTTCTGTAATGAAGTTTGGTGTTCTTTCCTAGAATGTGAAAGCAGAATGCTCTTTCCTTCTTTTCTACCTTCTTCCCCTCCTTCCTTCCATCTTTCTCTCCCTCCCACCCTCCCTTTCCCTCCTTTAATCTCCCCACTCAACCTGTCCCCATCCCCATCCTCTCTCTCCCCCTCCTACACCATTTCAGACCACTTACAGCTAGAGATGCTTCTGGCCTGGGCAAGCCTGTAAACTAGATTCCGTGCTCCTTGCGTCACCAACTGCTTTATTAGAGGCACACTTTGCGGTCCAGCAAAGTCTGCGGGAGACTAATGTGTCTCTGGGAGCTGTGCTTCTGCCCGTAATTACCTCCAACTTTCAGTTCACAGAAGGGCAAGAACATCTGCATCAAGAGTGATGAGAAAGCCCTTGCCCAGAGTTCTCTGCAACAAGAGTGTAAAGGAGGGAGCCAGCATGAATACACATTCAGCGGGCCATCCTTTACTTCCTCCGACAGTCCCTCAGTATCTCCTGTCCCCTGCCTCTCTTGCCCAAGGGAGAGGAGTTAATTTCTAACTCTGGAGTCAGTATTTATTATTTAAATGGGAGAAGAAGGAGAAAATGAGGCATGCATGGAGCATAGATTCTTAAAAGTAAAAATACTGAGGCATGTTGCAAAGTTACTCGGTTCCTAATAATTAAAGGACCAAAGTCGCCAAGTGATTCCTTTTTCCAATAGACAGAAGATGCAGCTCCTTCCTTACAATATCAGTCCTTTCATTTCCAATTCAATACCACCATGGTTAACTCTCTTCATTACCCACCCCGTGCCAGGCCGTGGGAATTCAGTAGTGAGAAAAATAGAAGTGGTTCCTATCATGGTAGTTCTACAGTCTAGTTATATAATAACAAGGCATTGCTCAATTATTTACTTAATAACTGTTTCATGTTGGGAAGAAATGTAGAGATCACGGAGGTGTAAAAGCAAATTCCAAGGGTCTTGAAGGAGGGTGAGAAGGTCAGGAAAGGCATCACCAAGGAAATGACAGTTGTGATCTACAGGATGGATGGGTGTTGGGGAGTTGGAGGTCCATGGACAAGGTAACCTGGAGTGAGAGGCTGCTGTGTTGGTGGGAGACAAAGAGCCAGAACTACAATCAGGCACCAGAAATTACCCACTTCCCTGGTCGTTCCCATTAAAATACCACAGGCATGTGAAGGGTTACTCTAGTTTCGTTTGTTGGAGAAGAAAGAAGAGAAACTCTGTCTGACAGTTACCATTTCTTGAGCACTTACGATGTCCCATGCATTAAAAGTATTTTCTCATTTAATCTTTACACTCATCTTTTGAACTTGGCCCTCTTATCATCCCCATTGTCCAGAAGCGGAAACTGAGACACAGAGCAGTTAAGCAAACTTCACTAGGTCGCTCTACTAGTAATTTCAGAGCCAAGTACACAAAGAATTCCTATGTTTTGTGCACGCAGCAGCAGCCACCCGCCCTCTTGGGCCTCCTCTCTAGTTGCACATCTACTGTTAGCACTAGGAGTTCCCACCCAGTCTTAGTGAGGCCAAGAGGCTTCCCAGGGGCCCCTTATTTCCTGAGGCCACAGTTGTTGGTCCTGACCTTGCCCAGCCAACCTTCTAAGATATGTCCACCCAAGGAACCCAGAGAAGCCCAGGAATGGCATGAGAAAGTCAGCAGAACAAACCTTGTACATTCAGCACGATGTCAACAGTGTAGCAAGCATGAATTTACTCCACAAATTTCAGGTGAAAAAATATTTCAAAATGTGTTCTTTTTCTGAACTGAATGGAATCTGTCTTCCAGGGCCATTAGTGGGTAGATCATTCCTCTTTCTAAGGTCACCTGAGGGCTCAGAGGGACAGAATCAGTACAAAAAAATGTTGTGGGTACCACTGTTCTTTTCTTCCCTCCAGGCTCATTCTTCCCAGCTCCCTCTACAGAGGCTTGGACCTCTCCTATTCACAGGAGTTCCAGCCCTAAAGCCCACCCTTGGGGGAGAAAATGTTCATTGCCCTGTTGGGGCAAGTAGAATTCAGCCCTCCATTTGCTACATGGCAGAAGAGAAATAATATATCAATCACTCGGTACCTTTCTAATGAGCTTAGGGGAGAATCAAGTTATCCTGTGTGTGTGTGTGTGTGTCCTGAATATTGGATCTTCAGTCTTTTGCTATCACTGGTTCCTGAGAGCTGACCAATACTGATATTTATTCCTTATATATCAGTATATCTTGAATTCTCTTTTTTGCTTAAACATTAAAGAAGCAAAAGTTATCGTGTGTGTGTGTGTGTGTGTGAGAGAGAGAGAGAGAGAGAGAGAGAGAGAGAGAGAGAGAGAGAGAGAGAGAGAGAGAGAGGAGAGGATAAAAATCTAACTAGTAGAAAATACTCCAAATAAGAATACCAGTTGTCTCAGCATATTGAGATTTGGGATGATTTTTCTTTCTTTCTTTATACTTTTCTCTATTTTCTAAGACTGACTTGTATTGCTATCATAATCAGAATGGAAACAATAGAAGTCCTCCCTCTCTTCCCCCTTCCTTCCTCCTTCCCTCCCTCCTTTCTTTTTTCTCTCTCTCTTTCTCTCTCTCTTTCTCTCTCTCTTTCTTTCTTTCTCTCTTTCTTTCTTCCTTTCTTTCTTTCTTTCTCTCTTTATTCAGCTCTGTATAAATCGCAGGGTGCCTTCACTGAATATGAACTCCTAGAATTCCACTGCATTTTAAGCTGCATTTTTTTTCCTTCTGCTTAGCTGCCATGAACAACCACTGTTATTGTCACCAGCTTTCCTCCTGCCTCACGGTCCAGAGAAATGGGAGCTCAGAAACCCAACCTCCTCCTCTCACAGCTACAAATTAGATCTAAGGTTGTGGGACTGTGACCCATGCCTGGAGTCCAGAATTGAGAGGGAATTTGTTGAGGCCTCCTGGGTCTCCATTAGGCTAGGAGGAGAGAGAGGGAGACAATTGGGACAAAGGGACCTAAGATGCTGCAGTGCTGGTTCTGCAATTTTGTGTGTTTTGACAAGAGTAATTTAGTTCTAATTACTGACAATAATTATTTCGCAGCCCACAGTGGGAAGCTGTCAGGCTTGTAGCTATGTGGATTCCAAGGACCTCTACTTGGGCAATGCCTCTGTTGTGAAGCAGTTTGGACCCTGTGGGCTCTCTAGTATGAAAGGCTGAGCCTAGAGATGAAGGGGGAGTGGGGAGGAGGAATTCCAGGAGGGAGAGAGCTGATGGAGACCAGGCTGATGGCCAGAGAATCCCCATCAGCACATCTGCCTGTGGAAAGAACACTGGCCTCAGGACCAGGAGGCCTAGCTCTGATGCTAACTTGCTGTGCAAATGCTGACCTCTTTAAGCCTCAGTTTTCTCATCTGTAAAATGATGGTGACATAAATGCCAACCTCACAGGCTTGTTGTCAAGATCGAATGGAAAGTTCTAGAAGAGAGGGCCTTTGTTGGGTTTTGGCCTCCCAGCACTCTTTCTACTCTTTTTTTGAGTTAACTACACTTCAACTTCCATCTGAGGAACCTCCCCCTCCCCCACCTTAGCTCACATGTCTCAGGGAGCTTTTCTCTTTCAGATCAAGTGACCCCAAGCCGATCAGTGCACGCAGCTCCAAGGCCCTCAGGTTCTCACATGAAGAATGTGTGTGTGCAGGTTGAGTGACAAAAGCCAAATGGAAATAGTACATGTACCCAAAGTGAGGTCAGTCAAGCAAACTGAACATGTCAAGTTTTCTTTCCTTTTCCTTTAAACCTACGATTCAAACTATATTCATTCAGTGTAGGAAAACTGATTAATTCATGCCCACAGAAGGTCTCTTTGTGGAATGTCTTTGGTTTTCAAAAAGCATGAGTACAAATTAATTATTACTTAACAGATGCATTCTTAGATATAGCCTTCTGAAACATTCAATCCCAGGGGGAAAATAGCTACAGGGATGCTTGGGTGTTAAAAATGATGAGATCCTAACAAATTTCCTTCTGTCTCTAGCAATCTATTAGCATCCTGTGGAAATTGTAAGCCTCCTGACAGGCAGAGGGGAGTATCTGAGGATCTGGGAATGTAGATCAACAAACCTGAAACCACACTGTATTGTCAGGTGAAGGACTGGCCAAAGAGGTGACACTCGCTGGGCTCTTTCCATGAGTTTTCTCAATGAGGTCTCACAAAAACCTGAGAGGTAGGAAGATTATTCATATTTTACAGATGGGAAAATTGAGGCTTGAAGAAGTGAAATAACTTCCACGAGGTCACCCATAAGAGAGCAGTGCAGTCAAGTTGGAAGGCAGGGCTTTAGAACTTTAAAGGGGTGTATGCCCAACATCAGGCCCAGCTCCCTCAAGCAGGCTCAGAAACAGGAGTTGAAGTTTCCTGACCCCTGGATTGTAGCTCAGTTGTTTTGTTGCTGGAGCCAATCGTTCTAGTGTTGGAACTTCTTAATTCCCCAAATTCTTAAGAGAGACAAAGGAAGCAGCTCCATGGGTGGGTTGGTTCTGCAGTGTCATTCCGGGGTGTTCTAGGAGCCCAGACTGCTGGCCACTCCTCCAACACTTCCAAAGATTTTGAGACATCCTACTCCTCTGCTGAAATACTTCCTGCTGAAAATATCTACTGTAGTCTCTGTTACCTGCAACTGATTCCTAATCGAGTCAACTCCCAACCTCTCTCACCATAGAAATTGCCTTTCTTACCCGGGAACAGGAGGAAAGGTAACAGCCAGAGTGTTTGAACACAAAGCAGAACTCATCCATAGGGCTTATCTTCATTTCTTTACCCAGGGGGTTCCATCTTCTTACCCTGGGACAGCTATGTCTGGAGTGAGTTTGGGGCCATTGAATCCACTTCTTTCTTTCCACTTTGCTGCAGAATTGCTGACAGAACACATTTGTTTAAGGAGCAGTGATGAACCTTCTTTCTTAGATGCCGTCTAAGTGTAAATCAGCATTTAGGAATGGTTTACAAAGGGTTTAGCAAAACTTTGTTCTAGCTATTCCTTCCACTGATATACCACATTAGGCTCTGGAATACGGCCTCAGAATTCACGTTGGGGGAAGCGTAAAAATTTCTGTGACCAGAGTACGAATGAGCATATTCTGGGAACTCAAAGGTACCTCCAGGACCACCTCCATCTTCCCCCTGCTGGAAGGCAGCATGGTTCTCTGGAGCCGCCAGGTCTAGTGTAAGCATTTCATATTTATACCAGTTTTCCATAATACTATGAGACCATGGACATGTATTTAACCATTTGCTGTTATTGTTGTATTGACTGGAAAATTAGGATTAAAATGGTACCTATGTACTCCGTAAAGGTGTTGTAAGAATTAAATGAAATAATGTGTACACTTTGCTTAGAACAGGTCCAAGCAAAATTAAATTCTGTATAAGCATTCACTATTATTATTGTTCACTTAATGTACGAGGTGGACAATATTTCTCCATGTTACGTTTGAGGAACCTGAAGCTCAGAGAAGTGAAATAACTTACCTAAAATTTCTGCTGACACTTCCTGTCTGTCAAACAAAATGTCGCCCTACTTCCTGGCCCAGCACAAAAGCTCTCTTCTCTGTGAAGCTCTTTCTGTTACATGCACACACACACACACACACACACACATACACCCTCCAGGTTAGAGGTACTGTTTCCTTTCAGTATATTTTGTATTTCTCATAAGACTTAACACATTTTAGCATATATAGTTTATAGGAACACTAATATCATCCCCTTTTATAAATTTCAAGACTCTACAAGACAGAGACCATATATTCTAGCATTTGAATTTGCCCCAGTGGCTAGCATTGTGCCTTCCACATAATTATAAGGATCACAACATGGGTATGTGGACTTTCAGTTTATATCAAGCTTTCATTCAACCCCATCATTGGGGTTGGGATTGGGTATTGATCTCCACATCTTACAACACAAAAAGAGAAGCTGGGATATGTGATGTCACACAGCCCATGAGAGGTAGAGTGGGGGTTTGAACCTTAGTCTGACATCAAAGCTCGTGGTTTTTCTCATGCGCTGCTATTATTTCAATAAGCAGCTTTGGTATGGAATGGGATGGGATGGAGTGGGATGGAGTGGGATGGAGTGGAAGAGGATGGATTGGAGACATGAAACATAGTGATGAGAGGGAAGACGAGCATCGTGTGTACAGGTAGAGCAGGACACATTGTCAGAGTCAGACAGTAGAAAAGAACAGTACAGCTTGACCACTGGACCATGTTTCCACAATAAGACCACTTGGCCCTTCCTTTTCTTCAAGGCTATTGTGAGAGTGAAGTGAGGAAAAAAAACCCTGAAAATGTTGAGGACAAAACAGTGCTCCCTGGAAACAAAAAGGATGGTTAATGGCATCCCATGTTATCCCAGTGACAACCAGGAGATGACAAGTCTTCTGGGCACCCTCCCAGTCAGAAAGTCTTCACCTGGCAATGCTGACATTGAAACTATTGAGGGCAAGCAGTTGTTTCCTCTCCTCTCACAAATGCAGTGTCTGTTTCTCTTCCTCTTCCCGGAGCTAAGATGCCAGAACAGCAGGTGAAGACTAGATCTACCAGGCTCAGGGCAGCTTAGAGGAGTCGAGTCCCTGAGACGAGTCTGGGTCACATTTCTAGCAGGTCAGCCAAAGACAGGAGCCCCTGTGGGGATGACCCTGGAAATCTGAGGGGGGACCATTCAGTAATCCAAGACCTTAGGTTTTGGTCAGCATCTGGGCACCCTGAGCTAAGGCAGCAAGGATCCACTTCACCAGAATAGGTTTCATGCTCAGAACTCCATTTTTTGATGTATTTTATACAGAAAAAAAAGATGTCTTTCTCTGTCTGACTTTTTTCACTTAGCATAATGTCCTCTAAGTCCATCCATGTTGCTACAAATGGCAAAAGTTTGTTCTTTTTTATGACTGAGTAGTATTCCATTATATATATATATATATATATATATATATATATATATATATATATATATATATAATCTCACACCTTCTTTATCCATTCTTCTCTTGATGGACACTTAGGTTGTTTCCATATCTTGGCAATTGTACATAGTGCTACTATAAATATTGGGGTAAGTGAAATAAGTCAGAGAAAGGCAAATACTGTGTGATATCACTTATACGTGGAATCTAAAAAATACAACAAACTAGTAAATACAACAAAAAAGAAGCAGACTTGCAGATATGGAGAACAGACTGGTGGTTACCAGTGTGGGTGGAGGCAAGATAGGGGAGGAGGAGTGGGAGGTCCAAACTACTGGGTGTAAGATAGGCTCAGAGATGTATTGCACAACGCAGGGAATACGCCAATATTTTGTAATAACTGTAAATGGAAAGTAACCTTTCAAAATCGTATAAAAATTTTAAAAAATTAAAGTTTAAAAATGATGGACACTCTTTCCACAGGCAACATGCTGCGCCTTGGACGGGAACTAGACTACAAGGAAGTTCTGAGCCACATCGACTCAGGTGGAGGCACAGGAGCCAGAGCAAGTCTAGGAACAAAACTTTTCTGATACTGAGTCCCAGGAACTCCCTGCTAGCTGTAGTCTAAGCATCAGCATTGACCAGGCTGCTCTTCCAGGTGGAGCGCAAGAGTTTCCATCTTCAGGATTTTCCATCTTCCAGGTCCTGTGTCTGCCCCATCCCCACAAAAAATAAAGATATCTGGTGCCAGTTGAATTCAAAGCAAGTCATGTCCTTGCTTTACTAAGTGATGGGATGTGTAATATGTTATGGGATGGAATCTTGGAATAACATCTTGGGCTACGGACCCCCTACATTCTTAGACATTTCCAGACTCTGAAGATCTATTTATATGAGAGTCCAAGGAGCACATGGCAGGGCCGTTGATTAAACACGTGGTGTGATCAGGGACCAAGGCCACACATTCATTTATTCTTTTTATTTTTCATTTATCAAACATGACAAATAAAAGATTGTCCCTGGCTTTAAGGAGCTTGCACAAGACAGACATGTAAATAAATGATTATGTCCTTTGAGCAAAGCACCATGCCGCCGGCAAGCATTTTACTGTGAGGGCTCAGGGGAAGAGCATCTTAATCAGATTCAGGGGATAGAGGGAAGGCTTCCAGGAAGAGAGGAGGCTTAGCTCGAATTTTGTAGGATAAGAACACGTTCATTGGATGATCAAGAGGGAGAAAAACATCTGTGGAAATATTTAGTTTACTCAACATGTATTTGCTGAGACTATATTACATGCCAAATCCTCTGCTAGTGTCTGGAAATATATGGTGAATGAAGTAGACATGGACCCTGGCTTCATGGAAATTGTACCTAAGTATTTACCATAGATACCATATAAACTCCCGCTTGGCATCCTTGATAGAAAAATAAATTGGAGAGAGATTTATTTTATAGAAAGTGGCAGCAAGGAATGGGTGAAAGTTAAAGAAAAGCTGGAATCAATGCTTCTATGGAGACAAGCAATGACTTTCAGTTTAGGAACTTGAACCAAAATCCTAGGGAACAGAATGGTGGGATAGGGTGGCAGGTTGATGCTACAGTAAGACTGAATCTGACGAAATAGCTATATCTCTGCATCTTTTGGTAGAAACCAAAGCTTTATAACCCACTGAGAGAAGGCAGTTTGGGTAAAACGGAAGGTGAGTCCCCAGGGATTCACTTGATGATTTTTGGAACAGAAGAAATTTGTTAAGCTGTTAAGGAGATGGAGGAGTATCTCACCTCAGTAGCCTTGAAGCAGAGAGGATGACCCTTCAGCTAAAGGGTCACTTAGTGGTCTGTATCAAGGGAGGGAGAGCTAGCAGGTGCCAGGGATAGAAGGAAATGCTAGGTGCAGCCATTGGTGTCGGTTATGAGGCACCCTCATGGACCCCTGCAGAGAAGATTAGAAGGATTTGGATGGGTGTGGTCCTAAGGACTCCACGATAGGGATTTAGCCAGGGTATTAATTTTGGCGTGGCCCCACAGAAGTCATGATACCCCAACTCGAAGGCCACCACCTCTTGTTCATTAAGACCTCCCCTCTTTGAGATCAGAACACCAGACCTCAGGCCAAGATCCCTTGAAAGACAGAATGGCCAAGGAGGTAAAGTGAGCCTGACTGACCAGTTTCATCATGGGCGGCAGCAACTCCCTTTCAAAATGGAGTAAAAGAAGTAGAAGCAAAACCAGTGGCCCATGTTGGGAATAGCGGGTACTTTGTCCCGGACTTTGATAGCTGCATGGATAAAAGACAAATGCCTCCTCCCACATCAAACATCCCTTTCCCCTCTGAACTTTCACACTCTCCCTCCCACTCCTTCTGCTTCAAAACATCCTACCTCTCCTTACTACCGGTGAACTTTCTTTATCTTACCTAACCTCACCACCACCTGCCCCATGGTGTTAGGTTGGGCTGAACCCCCCCAAACCCAGAACTGCTTGCTGTTCTCTGAAAGGCCTTTTCTAGGGGGTACAGGGCATGATTCTCTGGGGCAGGAGCCAGGATGTGAAAGTAGAGATCCAGGAGAGGTGTTTTTGTGCCTTACACTCCCGTGTCAGCTTATTACCTAGTATTTCCTGAAGGCAGCATTTACCTGGGAGGGAAAATGATGAAGAAAGGACCCAATGACAGGATGGGTGGGAGAAAGTGCATCACGGGTGCAGCATTCAGTCTCATTTTACAAGTGATGAGAAACTGGGGCTCAGAGAGGCTAAGTGACTCAGCAAATGTCACACAGCTCACAAGTGGCAGAACTAAGCTGTGAACCCCGGTCAAATTTGAATTCCAAGTTCAACTTAGAAATTACATTAAACCCACAATAACCACCCCAGTTAACATGTGTTGAGAGTTTATTATGTGTCACGCCCTGCTCTAAGCACATTTTAAATGAAATAACTCACCTAATTCTCACAGAAACCATGAAAAAGGTTAATATTCTCCAAGGTGAGCTCTCACACCCATTTTACAGATGAAAAAACTGGGGTCACCCAATTAGTGGGTGACAGCACCAGGATTTAAATCTAGACAGTCCAGCTCCAGAACTCATGTCTTAACTTCTACATCATAACGACTTTCTAATTTTTGCTTATGATCAACGATCGCTTCACTATGCCCTTGACAGAGAAATATACACAGGACAATGCCCAATTAATGGAAGGCAAAGTGATCCTTGATTTTATTAGCTGGGACTTGGGCTGAAAGTCCAATGCAGAGACCTCTGGCAAGATGGTCAGGGCAATGTACAGAACCCTTTCCCCTAAAATAAGCTTAAACACTTCTAACCCCAACAAAACCCAAGGCCTGTTCTATTTTAACACCAGCGCTGTATCTCAGGTCTTACCAGCATGAAGTAAGGTCAGATCCCATGGAATGGGTTAAGATCAAGAATCCTTAATCTGCATTCCAGATTGTAAGGAGGTAGAACTCAAAGCCTGCAGAGGGATTTAAATTTGGCCAGAGAAGACTCTGGACTCAGGTGAAGAAACATCATTGAAGAAGGTTGAAATCATTTGCTTGAGGATCTCAACCTAGAGTTGTTTCCATCATATCATGGGCCACTGCTTTAGGAACCTCACTCTCCAGGCTAAGCTAGAAGCCAGTGTCTTGGAACTTGTACGCCAGGCAGATACAAGAAGGGGCAAGACTTAATGTTGAGTGCCCCAAAATTTCAACTTTGACTCTCTGAAACCCCCTTTTTGCAATCAGGCTTGAGGTCAGAGTGGCCCCAGCTGTAGGGGACAGAGAACGAGAAGATACTAAAGACATCTTTGGCATATGGTGGTCCAGAAAATGTGCTTAACTTCCAATGGGGACATCTTGGAACCACCCTGGAGGTCAGGTAGGAAGTAGAGAAGTGAAGTTATTGGCCAAATCCCACTTGTGCTGATTTATTCCCTCCACTGTTGTCAGGAGTCTCAGAGGGAATGTTCCACCTTATTCTTCCACTTTAACCGTGTCACAGAATGTGAAACTATTTGAATGGAGTCTCTAAAACAATGGGCTTAGCTCCTGGCACTTAGATGCCCTTTTCTTCCTCTCAGTGCCCACGTGTAAAAACACAGGTTCAAGTTCTACCTTTTCCCTCCTGAGCTGTGTGACATTGGGCATGTTACTTAACCTCTCTGAGCCCTGGATTCCCATCTGTAAAACTGTGAAAGATGATAGTGATGGTACCTAATTCAGTGGATAATTATGAGGGTTAAATGAAAGAGGTGTAAAATGCCTAGCATCATGCTTGGCACATCGTAAGACCATAATAGATGTTGCTCATGCATTCATTTTTTTCTAGCTTTACTGAGGTATAATTGACAAACAAAACTTGCATGTATGTAAGGTGTACAACAGGATGTTTTGATATACATATACGCTGTGAATGATTAACACAGTCAAGTTAATTAACATATTCACCATTTCAAAAGTGGGAGAATGCCATTGAAACAAGTTCCAGTTGAAACCAACTCAGGGATTTTCACTACCCCCAGATCTGCCGTGTTAGCCAGTGAAGAAATTCCACATCCTTCCCCACCAGTGTCTTCCAAGCCATCAGTGCCCCCCTCAGGCTGCTGCCAAGTTCCACAGCAGTCACTGGGCCACATGGGATGGGCAGGTGCATGTGGCCCGAGGGAAGGACAGAGAGAGGGACTGGCAGAAGACTTCAGGAGACATGAAGTCAGAACCCAAGGTTCTGGGAACCGTGCATGCTACAAGGCTCCGTCTGTCCCAGCAAGTTCCGGGACTCTTCTTCCTAGAAAGTTTTTGAAAAGAAAGAAAAAGAGGAAGAGAGAGAAAGCATTATTTTACTGACTTTTTTTTTTTAAAATTAATTAATTGTTTATTTATTTTATTTTTGGCTACGTTGGGTCTTCGTTGCTGCGTGCGGGCTTTCTCTAGTTGTGGCGGGCGGGGGCTACTCTTCGTTGCGGTGCACGAGCTTCTCATTGCGGTGGGTTCTCTTGTTGCAGAGCACGGGCTGTAGGCACGCGGGCTCAGTAGTTGTGGCCCGCGGGCTCTAGAGCGCAGGCTCAGCAGTTGTGGCTCGCGGACTTAGTTGCTCTGTGGCATGTAGGATCTTCCCGGACCAGGGATCAAACCCGCGTCCCCTGCCTTGGCAGGCGGATGCTTAACCACTGTGCCACCGGGGAAGCCCGAGCCCTGACTTTTTAATCCAGCCTTCCAAAGAGAAAATGGTTTTGTGCTTCACAATTTCTTTGGAGTCAATGATCCTGAATGCATTCCTTGAAACAGGCGCTCATAAATCTGTATATGCACAAGTAAAAAAGCTAACAAAGCACTCCAATTCTGAGAAGCAGCAGTCCTTGACAATTAAAAGACCCAAGATGCATTCATCTCAAATTCTTCTCTTCTTGGACCCAAAGACCTTTCTTCTCATCCTCACTCATTCTCATAATAATTCAATGAAAGCAACACCCTGAGCATATTTTCTTGTCCAGTTCGAAGCAACCTTTGTATAGAATACAAAATAAATAAGAGAATGGGGCCCCTATTCTCAAAGAACTTAGCCCGGGGGCAAGGTACATTCAATTATTTGCCCCACCAGTCAGGTGCTAGAGCTATAACAGTGTCCCATATACAGTCTTTAACCATATGGAGGTTAAAATCCATAGAAAATAGGTAGTGGGCAAAGCCGAAGTTAAACTCAGGGGCTCGGATAAGTGGTGAGGACAGGGAAGAAGCTGAAAGGGTAACAGGACGAGGCTGATGCTGAACCCAAGTTCGGCCGCTCGCCACTCCAAAGGCCAATACTTGAGAGACAAGTGTTGGTGGCAAAGGAAAAGTTGCTTTATTCAGGAAGCCAGGAACCTGAGAAGATGGTAGACTCATGTCCTAAGACCATGTTCAAGTTGCCGGTTAGGAGACGAAGCTTTTCAAGGCAGGGTGAGGGAGGGGCTGCAGGGTGTGTGATCAGCTTGTGCTCAGTTCTCGGATTGGCTGGCAGCAGGGTGAAGTTTTAAGCATCACCAATCTTCTAGTTTCAACCCATCTGGGGTCTACGCGCTTGCGGTTAGCAGTTTTCATCTGGTGGAGGTCTGCTTCCTGTTAAAACAACTTAGGAATGTGTGTCAGACCTTTATCTGTGTCTTTCAGGGAACTGGGAGTTTGGTAACTCTGCTAAGTGGCTGGTTTGTAGTCTAAAGTGTCACCGGTTTCCCGGTCCAGCAAGTATTCTTTGTTTCTACATCTTCATATTTCCCAATCATTAACTCTTGAACCAACCTTTTGAGACTCAGGGGAGGACCTGGGAGACTAAAGCAAAAGGGACACAAGAGCTTGCATGCAGTTTCAACCCCCCCTTTTCTTTGATACCCCTCAACCTGGAGGGGAACTCGTGTTGGACAAGAAAGGGAATAACATTTTGTATAGAGAATGCAGAGGAGTGCCTGCTCTGTGCCAACACTATGAAGGATGCTTTGCATGTATTGTATCATTTAATTTGACAAGGAAGGGGTAGAGACTGTGCCACTTTGTGAGGAAATTGACTGCCTCCAGATCGTATAAAGAGCCTGATGGAAGAAGCCAGATTTGAAGCCAGGTCTCACTCTAAGTGCGTGTTCTTTCAGCAATCACCAAAGTGCTACAATTTAAGACGCTGGATCCAGGGAACGAAGAATTGATTGGCTCCCAAATAAGTGGTGCTAGTAAAGACAATTCCTCATTTGTTATTGAGGGTCACTGAAACGGGTGTGATTCACCGCAGATTATGTGCACTGTTATTTCCCTGCCTCAGGTGAAAGCCTCCTGCTTTGGAGAGTTTCTGTTTCCAACTTCCCTTTGAGTGAAATGAAAGATTCCACCATTTGTTCCTGGGAAGCATCAGTATTGATTTTGTAGGGCGGCCACAGCAAGTTACCACACACTTGTGGTGAAAAGTTTAAACAACAGAAATGTATTGCCTCCCAGTTCTGAAAGCCAGGAGTCCCTAGTTCCATCAAGGTATCAGCAAGGCCATGCACCCTCTGAAGTTTCTAGGGGTGAATCTTTCCTTGCTTCTTCCAACTTATGGTGGCTCTGGGTATGCCTCGGTTGTGGCAGCATAACTGCAATCTCTGCCTCTACCTTCACATGGCTTTCTTCCCTGTGTCTCTGTGTCCTCTCTTCTTTTTATAAAGAAACAAGTCATTGGATGTGGGACCTACCCTACATCCAGGATGATATCTTGATGTCCTTAATTAAATATATTTGCAGAGACCCTATTTCCAAATGAAGTCATATTCTGAGGTTCCGAATGGATAGTTTTGGGTGATACTATTCAACCCACTACTGAACCTCATATCCATTTCTTTGCTTTATAAAGATAACTAGATGTTAGTCAACTCAAAATAGTTCTGCTCTAAGCTTCATACTAGGACTTGAGGAAAAAGTGGAAAGGACGTGGTCTACACTAACCTGAAAAGTTTTTATGATTTGAGAGTTGTGGTAGTGACAGTATAGCATATGAGCTGGGAGATAATGCTTTTGGTATTAACCCCATTGTTAACCAACAGAGGGACCTTGGATAATTGATTTAACATCTCTAGGAGCTCCATTTCTCAGATAAGGAAATGGAGGCTTAGAGAGGTTTAGAAATAGTTAACCACCCACCAAAGATCGTTGTTATCTCTTCAGTAGTATAGGTTATTGCTTCAAAGTAATTGACCAGCCAAACATTACATTTCAAGTTCACCTTTCATCTAATTGGGCCCTTTGCAAAGATCTTGCCAATGGAATGTGTGTCACCTCCAGGCTGAGTTGGCTAAGTGGTTACACTTCTTCTCTCCTCTATTTCCCCGTATCCAGATTGAACGAAGAGGATTCTGAGGGCCTCTGAGAGGGTGGAGCCCCCAGATGGGCAGAACCCGAGATCCTGAATCACCATATGGAAGGCCACCCAATAACAAGGAGCACAAATGTCAAACTCTTAAGTGAACAAGAAATAAACATCTATTACATATCCCTTACATTTGGCACTTCATCTGTCATCGCATATAATATCACCCTAAATAATACCCTACCCAAAGTTATGAAATGAGTGGGCTGAGAAGCAGCTAAAATCTTCCTTTAAGCCCCATAATCTTCCCACCGTACTTTCCTGTTCCAAGATGTGAAAGGGAGCAGGATCTGGACTCAGGCCAGAATCTCCATCCTAGAATCAAGATGAGCATTTGGCTGGCATAGAGCTTATCCTAAATCTCTTAGGAAACTGAGTTTGATGGATGCAGTACAGAAAAGCAAGTGCTAAAGGGAGTCACAGAGTAAAACTGGAAATGTAGACTGAGTGAATCAGCAGGAAGGTTGCTGAGGGTGAGTTCAAGGCCAAAATTGGAGGGAAATCTCCACGTCAATGGGTGAGTCCTCAGTTTCTGCCAAAGGAGGTGTCTTTGAGATGCAGGGTAACCTCTTTCAGACCTGCCACTTCCTCATTTTCCATACAACCAACCCAACACAGAACAACTTCTCAAAGAGGTTTTATTGTTCTTTTAATAAACCGAAGTCTCTCTTCTCTCTCCTGCTCCCAAAATGTATGGGCCTACTGTTAAAAAATCCCTAACAACAAATTCAAACATCAGATATTAAAAGTCAACTGTTGAAGTTTAAAAAATAAAATAAAAAGAACACTTCCTTGTACAGCACAGTACTTTGAAAAGCCTTTATATTTCCCATTATTGAAGTGACGGTATTTTATTCAGCCCAACATAAGAAATTTGAAACCATTGTAGAACATCCAGAGGAAGTGTGCAGATGGAATTTTCTGTCTGAGATTAAAGGCATGTTTGAGCAAATGCTTAGCATTTTATTATACATAGGAGATCCCATCAGAGCTCAGGCTTGGCTAGGTGGTAGAAAGTCCTTTATTGCTGCATTGAATACCTTGTGTTATACTAAGTTTTGTACTTTCAGAACACTGGATTTGAAGCCTGACAGACTTGATTTCAGGAATTCATCGTAAGGTTTTGGTCTTTGGAAGCCAGAACAGTACTCAGATCCAGCCACCCTGGATCAGAGACACTGAAAAAGGAGAATCACAAATGGGAAAACTCAGTAAAATTTTATTATTAGTTGGGCTTGTGCCTAAAGCCCCATACAGAGATCTCTGGTAAATTTAACTGGAGAATGAAGAGGTTCACCTGAAGCCTGGGAGAAAAGGATCTACTCCAACCCCATGGGACCAAACCCTGCATTCACCAGGTGACAACATTCAAGTTTGAGAGAGAAAGAGAGAAGGATGGGAAGAGAGAAAAGAAAGAGAGAGAAGCTATTATCATCCTAGCGCTACCTTTGTATGAATAGTCACCTTACCCACTAGGATACCGAGCCTAATCAGATTTCTCAAATTTACCCCTCACATGAAGAAATCCTGCCTGAAGGGTGAAAGGAAAGCAAGGTGGCAGGGGGAAGGGAGACAAATCATTTGGATGCATCTCACATCCTAAAAACATAGCCTTCCTCAAACCCATCCCTCCCTCTTACTATCTGCGTGCCCTTGGGACAGTCATTGGGCCTTCTGCCTTGACATTCCTCAGATGATTGACAGGGGCAATAAAAGGAATGAAATACATAAAGTTTCTAAAGTAATGCCAGGACTCTGTAGAGGTGGTGCCATTCCCAGGTCAGGCCAAAATAGGGCCCTAGAGATTAGGTAGAAGGCTGAGCTGAAGATGGAGGTCAGGGGTCCTCAGGTGGCAAAGTAAGGAGGATGCAGGTCTGAGGGGGATTCAAAAGTAGGAGGACAAGCCAAGAACGAGAGCAAGTACTGAAATTCCTGGTTTGGAAGAAATAAGAGCCAGGCTTACCCTGGGGCTGGAGGACACATCACCATGAGATCCTCAGATAGATTAGGTATCCAAGGATATTTCTTTTTCCTCTGATTAAGAGGCTGGTTAGTTCCAGAGCCTGAGGCAAGCCAAGCCTGCTATGGGGGCTAAACGGCCTGTGCTCTAGGGGATTGGAGAAATATGGGGGCAGGGAGCCAGGCAGATTTATAAGGAATTCCAGGTGCCAACCTACAAAGGAAGTGGAGTGTGACAATCACAGGCCAAAGAAGTGCCAACACTTTTGACAACTGTCATTTGGTTTAATTGTTCTGAGGCAGCATTGCTCAGCACTAAATACACTTAGGAGGCTTGCAGAGAACTTGGATATTCTGGTGGCCACTGTGGCATGATGAACAACTGAAAAACTCTATCAAAGGTGGGGGGCAGGGGACGGAAGGAGACAGCTGTGAAGGGAACTGTGCTGCTCTATTGTTCTGGCAGAAAAATATCCAGGACTCAGAGCTCAGCAGTTCCTCTCTGGGCATGTGCAAAGGATTTTCCTTAACCAGAGCTATTAGGTGAAGATTATAGAAAGTAAACAGTAATTGCCTATATTTATTAAACATTTATAATTTTCAAAGCACTACATAAGTGCTTTCTAAGGATTATCTCATTTAACCCTCTAAATAACCCTATGGATTCAGAACAATTATATACCAATCGTTTAGATGAAGAAATTGAGGTTTATGTATGTTAAATAATTTACCCAAGAACACATAGCTGGTCAGCAGCCCATCAGGAACTCACACCAATGCCCATACCCCAAGCTACATTGCCATGTTGCCAGGGACCTAAGGACATGATGAAAGCACATATTTGGTGACATTTCCACTAGGATACATTTGGCTGCAAGTAATAGATTGTTTGAGAGTAGCTTAGAGCCCAGGAATAGTTACTATTTGCTTAATAAATTCAGTACCTCATCAATGTCAGGTCTCTGGCCAAAGTTTCTGAAGTTTTCTTGGCCTTTCCCTTGTGGTCAAAAGGTCCTGCTACAGCTACAAGTATTACATACCACCTAACAGCTACCACCCCATTTCTCTGCTTCCCTTTACAGGGAGGGTCCTCAAAATATTGGGCTGGCCAGAAAGTTCATTCAGGTAGTTAAGGAAAAACCCCTTTTTGGCCAACCCAATAATTTTTCCATGCCCTCTGTTTCTCCTTCACCTCCAGCTCTTCTCTCTGGAACCAAATCCAATCAGGCTATTTCTTTTTTCTACCAATCCCACTGAAACTGCCTCTTTGAAGGTCACCAATAATCTCCACATTGTCCAATCCAAGAGGCAATTCTCAGTCCTGATCTTACTTAACCCATTAGCAGCATTTGATACACATGACAACTCCCTCCTTTTTGAAACATGGTCTTGCTTTGCTTCCAGGTTATCACTCACTCTTGGTCCCTCTTTCTGGTCATTACATCTCAGTCCCTCTGCTGGCTTCTCCCCATCTTTTCCAACTTCCAAATGTTGGTATGCCTCAGGGCGCAGGAGTTAGACCTCATGGTCCTGTGCCTCATACACAATCCTTAGGTAACATAATCCATCAAGGCTTTAAAAACCATTCATAAACTCATCACTCAAAATTTAATGTCTCCAGACCTAACTTCCAGACCTAAATATAAAACTGACTTTTGAACATCTCCACTTAGGTGTCTTCAAAGTTTACATGCCCCAAACAGAACTTCTGATCTCATTCTCTCTCCCAAACTTCATTCTTCTTCAGTTTGACCCCTCCTCAGTAAATGACAGCTCTATTCCTCCAGTCACTCAAGTCTGAAGTATTGGAATTGTCTTTGTCTTTCACTTTTATTTATCACCCCACTTCCAATCCATCAGAAAATTGTGTTGGATCTATCTTTGAAATAAATCTATAATCAGACCACTTCTCATCACTTCTACTACCTGTCTGGTCCAAACCACCCTTATCTCTTATGTGAGCTATCACAACAGCCTCTGACTGTTCTCTTTGTCTCCACTTTTGGCCTATTACATTACATTCTCCAAAGAGCAGCCAGACTCATGTTTTAAACACACAAATCACTCCATAACTCTAAATGTTTTAACAGCCTTCTTAGTCACCCAGTCCCCTTCCAGAACCTAAAAAAGCCCATTCTCTGCCTTCACTACCTCTCTGATCTTAATTCCTATCACTCTCAACCTATCTCAGTGTAACTGTGGGCTCTGATCTACTAATAGGTTATATAATCAATTAAGATAGTCATGACCAGAATTTTTAATGAAATAAACAAGATAGAATAGACAACATCAGAGTGCATTGCACAGGATAAGGGTAAGTATTCCTTTGTGAAATTTTGAATTCAGTGTGTGTATGTGTGTGTGTGTGTGTGTGTGTGTGTGTAAGTGTGCATGTGTGTGTGCAAGTGAGTGAGTGCGTGTGTACTCTGCTCCAATAGAAAATTTATGTCTCTCTCTGGGTCATGGTCCAAAAGTTTGAGCCCTAGCTACCTCTGCTCCAATCATTCAGATTCCTTTTTAATTTCTCCAACATGCCAATCCTACCACTGCCTGAAGGACTTTGCCCTCTGCCTGGAATTCTCTTGCACCAGATATCTGCTTTCTCACTTCTTTTCAATCATTTCTCAAGGTTCACCTGATGAGAGAGGTCTTCTCTGGTCACATTATATAAAATAGCACACCTCCTCTATCTGCCCTAGCCTGCTTAAATTTTTTTTCATATTGCTTCTCACCACTTGACATACTATAGATTAATTTTTTCAACTAGTTCCTTGTCTGCCTTCCTCCAGTATAAGTTCCATCAGGGTAAGGATTTTTCTGTCGTGTTCATTAATATTTCCTGGCAAACAGTGGGGACTCAATAAATATTTTTCAAATGAATGAATTATACAACTCAAATAATATCTTTTCTAGATATGGGAATAAGGTATTCTCCCAGGATATTTGATCTCTCTCATTAAGAAGAGGTAGGAGAAGCCTCCTTTGAAAGGCTGGGTATACTCAAAATTGGGAAGGAAGAAGATAGACACCAGGATGGAATCATGAGCGAAAAGCTTACAGCTTCTTTAAATGAGTTCCTTACCCAGCAGACCAGTATTGGCCTCTGTGTCGGGGCATCAGATGGGAAGCCTTCTTACCTGCCATCCCCTGCTCCTGGCTCAGACTCAGGACAGGTCCCAGCTCCATTTTAAATAGCAGTGAGAGTTTAGTTGGTCCATCTCAGGGGATAACAACACATTCATATCCCCAAATGTTTAATGAACATTTCTGTGTGAGGCAGTGCTCTAAGTTCTGGGGATAAAGCTGTGAATAATATAGACAAAGTCCCTGTTCTGATGAAGCTGATGTGGTAATAAATTTTAGAATAATTAAACTAATAAGGTAGCTTCAGCTTGATGTAAGTGCTGTGAAGAAAATTAAATAGGGTAATGTGATAGAGTGACAGAAGGTGGAGGAACAGAACAATATTAAACAAGGCAGGTTAGGGAAAACTTTTCAGAAAAGGTACATTTGAGCAGAGATAGGAAAAATTATGTGGTAGGTTATATCACTGCTCTTCCAAATATAGGCAGACCTCGCTGTGCACAGGAGTGTGAGATCACAAAAAATGGCCATGCAAGTGGAACAAAGGAATCCTAACAACGGGAACAATTATGATTGTTCCATGGCCTTGAAAAATGTTTGCCAAAACATCACGCTTACTACCATTTATAAATCTATAGAGAAATGAGAAAATTAAAAAATGAATACAGTAGTTCTATTTTCCTTCCTAGGTATCCCGTCTCTGTGATAGGATTATATGTTTCTGCCTCATCCCAATTAGATTTGCTGAGGACAGTGGAATGTAACCTCAGAGCAAAGTTTTAAGAGCTAGCTCTTCGTTCATGTCTCTCTTTTCCATCCCAGTGGGGTCTGCTCCATAAGCTAACAAAGTAAGATGATGTAGAACAAAGGTACAGACAACCCCCAGTGCTCCTGTAAGTTTAATGAGAAACAAACCTTTATTGTTCTAAGCCAGTGGTTCTTAAACTTTGGTGTACACCGAAAGCAACCAGAGGGCTTGGTAAAACAAGAGAGATGGGACCCATCCCAAAGTTTTTCATTCAGGAGGTCTGGAGTAGAGACCAAGAATCTGCATTTCTACCAAGTTCCTAGGTGATATTGATGCTGACTGTCCAGGGACCACACTTTGAGAATCACTGTTCTAAGCCACTAAGATTTGGGGGCTCAGTTGTTATGTGGCATAACTTAGCCTACACTAACTGGTATAGAGCAGAACAAACGAGTTATGTACAGATAGAGAAAAAGAGCAATTCAAGTAGAAGTTACTTCAGGGCTTTGGAATTAAACAGTTTGGAATTAAAATCCTTACAACTACTTATCATATGTCAGGCATTGTACCAAGATTCATGAAAATGAGTGAGAGTTCCTGCTCTCAAGAAGTTTATATCCTTGGAATGTTTATCTAGACTTAAAAAAAAAAAAGACTCTACTTTCATTACCCAGCAAAGTAACGTTTATGATTCCTCTAGGTGACTTTACACTGAATCTAAATGGACCAATTTGAATATTTCTCCCAGAAATTTAAAATCTGATTATAGATATTCTAGTTAAGCCTGACTATACTTAAAGGTGATGTTAACTCAGGATTCTATTATGTGGCCAAAGACGGCTTGGCATGTGAAATGAGGAGTAAAAAAGGAAAGCCTTAGAAGAATATGAAATCATTGTTCAAAGAAAAGTAAACATGTGAGTTAAAGAGATTGTCCTGATGTCTTTCCTGATTCTGCTTCCAATTTTTTCCTGAGACTCAGCTACTTTCTTTCCCTTGGGTGACATGAGACATATATTTTTATAATGAAGTCCTCTGATCCCTCCTATCCATCTATCTATCTATCTATCTATATATATATATATTGCTTTAGCAATCTCCATTGGATATCTATAATTTACTCTCAAAGAATTAGAAGAATGGAGCTTTTAAACAAAGAAATACAATATACTGTGAGAAGTATAATGGCATTAGTCCATTGGATATACTCTGAATGGTTTTGATGAGTTTGATCATCCTAACAACTCTGGCAAACACATTATCCTTATGCTCTAAAACTGCAAGACAGATGTAATGATATGTTTCTTTGCCAGTATTTAAATATATAATAACTCATTAAATTCTCATCTGACCAGACACTGCTTTTAGACAGGATGCCATATAGGGGATTGTAGGAGGTGGGATGTTTGTTCTCAGAGCCAAGGAGGGAGTAGTCTTAGAAGGAAGAGACTTTATGTTAAGGGTTTACCTTTTCCACCCCAATCTCAACCCCAGGTACTGGAAGGGTCCCCTGCTTGGTCTTAGTAACCAACTTAGACATGCTCCTTGCACAAAAGAACTTGAATTCTTACCTTGATCATTGACGTGTGACATCATCTGCTGCTGGAAATGTTTGTTCTCATTTTCAAACTGAGGTCTGTTCAGGGCACACACTACCAATGGACTGATGAGACGTAACTGCATTTGCAGGTGCATTCATTTCTTCATCCATCCATCTATCTATCCAGCCACCCAGCCAGCCAGCCAGCCAATCGTCCATTCATTATTCATTAAAAATCTAATTCTCAATCACCTATCATGAGTCAGATCTCATGTTGTAGATATTCAGACACTGCAGATATAAACATGAATGCAATATTATTCCTACCTTCCAGAAGTTTAAAGTAGTCAAGACTACTTATGGTAGTCAAAGGCATAGACTTTGGAGTTTCTTCATCTTTAAAATGATGACTTGTTCATCATAACTTGTTTTAAATATTCATTGAGATAATGCATGTAAATAAAGCACTAAGAACAGCCTGGTATTCCGATAAGCATTTAAGTATTTGCATGGTGTGTGTGTGTGTGTGTGTGTGTGTGTGTGTGTGTGTGTGTATCTCCATACTTTTACTTTTAACCTATGTCCTTATATTTAAAGTGGTTTCTTGTAAATAACATAGTCTAGTGTTTATTCTTTATCCAATCTGAGCATCTTTGGAGTATTATACCATTTTGATTTAATGTAAGCATCAGTATGATTGTGTTTTAAACTACCATATTGCACATTTGTTTTCTTTTTATTCCATCTGTTCTTTGTTCCTTTTTCGCTATTTTCCTGCCTTCTTTTGAATTAATTCAGTATATTTTAGTATTTTGTTTTCTCTCTATGATTGGCTTCTTGACTATACTTCTTTCATTTATTTTCTTTGTGGTTGCTCTCAAGTTTACATTATACAACGTTAAGTAATCAGTCTACCTTCAAACAATATTATACCACTTCACGGATAGCATAAGAATTTTATAGCTGTGCACTTCCTTGTCCCCCTTCACATCCTTTGTGATATTTTTATCTTACAGTTCTTTTCCTACATGTGTTATAAACCACACAATATATTGCTAAAACTTTTGCTTTAAACAGTTAACTTCTAAAGTAATTAAAAATGAGAAAAAGGGAATTCCCTCGTGGTCCAGTTGTTAGGATTCAGCACTTTCACAGCTGTGGCCCCGGGTTCAGTCTCTGGTGGGGGAACTAAGATCTTGCAAGCTGGGTGGCACAGCCAAAAAAAAAAAAAAGAGAGAGAGAGAGAAAGTATCTTATATTTATTCCAACATTTGCCACTTCTGGTGGTGTTTATTACTTAAAGTAGATTGAAATTTCTATCTGATATCATTCTCTTTCTGCCGAAATAGCTTAACAATTCTCATAATGTATTTTGTTCTTAAATTGGCCCAGCTTTATTTTTCCGATTATTTTTGAAAAATATTTTCACTGAATAAACAATTTTTCTGGTTCAGTCAAATATGTCACTCCAATGTCTTCTTGCTTGTATAAATTTTGATGAGAAGTCTGCTGTGATGGTTACATTTGTTCCTCTGCATGCTATATGATTTTCTTTTGCTCTGGCTTTTCTTATTTTCCCATTATTACTAGTTTTTAGCAATTTAGTTACATTTGTGTAATTTTCCTTTTTAAATTTTTTGAAATTTTTATTGGAGTATAGTTGATTTACAATGTTGTGTTACTTTCTGCTATACACCAAAGTGAATCAGTTATACATATACATATATCCACTCTTTTTTAGATTCCTATCCCATATAGGTCATTACAGAGTATTGAGTAGAGTTCCCTGTGCTATACAGTAGGTCCTTATTAGTTATCTGTTTTATATATAGTAGTGTGTATACGTCAATCCCAATCTCCCAATTTATCTCTCCCCTCCTTTCCCCCCAGTAACCATAAGATTCTTTTCTACATCTGTGACTCTATTTCTGTTTTGTTAATTTTCTTAATGTTTGGTCTTCTTAGGAATCGTGAGCTCTTTGGTTCTGTGAGCATATAGTTTTCATCAAATATGGACTTTTTTTAGCCCTTATTTCTTTAAATACTCTTTCTGTTCCCCACTTCCTTCTGAAATTCTAAACACATATGTTAGATTGTTTGACATTCATGCACAGAACATGGCAGATTTTCTTGTAGCCTATTATGAAATATGTGAGTTCTCTAAGGTTGGGGATCCTGAGCAGTGATGCAAACACTCCTGGGCCCCTCTATGTTGCTCCTGTGGGATTTGGGAGGCCAGGAAAATCTGAAGCTCATGCTGCTTGCTGTGCTGTGAGCAATCAATGCCCTTTGGCTCTGACTCAGGAATTTCATGTCTTCTGCCAGCATCCAGGAAAATGTAGCAGTTCATCACAGTTCTTGACAGTTGACTCCATGTCATACCCTATACCACACAGTCTAGGCTAATTGTGACAATTCTGTCCCCTTTTATAGACATACTTAGGTGTGGACATGAGCTCTGATTGTAGCCAATGAGATATGAGAGGAAGCGAACCTCATGGTGCTTGTGGACAAAGCTACCTGTTTTCCAAGAGAAAGAGAAGGAGGAGGAGGAGGAGGAGAGGAAGGAGAAGAGGAAGGAGAAGAGGAAGAAAAAGAAGAAGAAGAAGAAGAGGAAGAAGGAGGAGGTGAGGGGGAGGGGAAGGAGGGGGAGAGGGAGAAGGAGGAGGTGAGGGAGAGGGAGAAGGAGGGAAGGAGGAGAAAGAGAGGGAGGAGATTTATTCTCTATGTTTCTCTGTTTCTGTAGGATGGTGATTTCTGAAACTAACAGAAACTAATTTAACCTGGTTAAAAAAAAAACAAGGAAGTTTATCTCAAGGAAGCAAAGTCTAAACATAGGAAGCTTCCAGGGCTAGTTGATCCAGTAACTCAACCATGTGGTCAATCAAGGACTCAGATTTTTTCCATGTTTCTGCTCTGCCATTTTCAGCGTTTTTTTACTAATCTTTAGACTGATATAACAAATGACTACTCATCCAAACACATTTAGAGGAAAAACAGGTAACAGCCTGTGCTGCTTCCACTTTCTTCTCCATTCTGCTCCACTGCCCTGCCTTCTTCCTCCTCCACCTCTTCCCCCTTCCCCTTCTCCCCCACTTCCCCTTCCCCTCACCGCCCCCACCCAAGAGGTAGCCAAGTCTGCACTAAAACCACGGAGGAGGGATGCTGTTTGAAGCACTGAGGAGGGCCATCCTGATGATGCTATGTTCACCAAGAAGGAGGCTGCTGTGGCTAAAGCTAGGATCATCCCAAAAGGATGCAGCTTTTTCTGGAGACACTGCCAAAAGCAGAAAAAGAGAAAGCAAATATAAGGCTTTTCCCCCTCTGACAGTATCTCCGTGTTGGCAAAACTGAACAAGAAGCCAGATGGCCGGGGAGTTCAGGAAATGTAATTTACACAGGCTCCCAGCCTCAGCACTACAGAAAGAGGTAAATGCATATTACCTCTACTGGAGAAAGGAAAATGGGCTGGAAGGAAAAAGATGATGAGGATGATGGTGGTGATGAATTTGATGCTGACAATAACGATGGTCACGGTGATGGTGATGATAACAGTTACAATAAAAATACTAACAGCAGCAGAAAAATTAGCATTTGTGGCCAGGCCCTGTTCTAAACACTTTGAATGTATTTGCTCAGGAGGGAGAAGGAAGGAAAAGAGGAGAAATCAGAGGAAAAGAACAAAGAAGAAGCAAGCCCACTGCTCTGAGATGTGGGTTTTCATCCCTGAGGACCTTCGTTTTGTCCTTGTTCTTGCTCACATCCCTCCTCTAAACACACAAAGGAGAAAAAAATTAGCATGTATTAGATAAGGAGCCAGGGGCTAGACATGGTGCTGAGGACTCTTCACCACGTTCTCATTCGCTGTTCACGGTAATCATGTGTTAAAAGGGAACCAGGACAAGACAGGTTAAATAACTTGCTCACTGCCAGCAAATAGCTCAGAGACAGTAATTTTTAATTCTTTCTGATTTTAGAGCTCGTGTTCCTTCAAATTAAGTGAAAAGAGTAAAAGCTGTTCTTATTCAGATATCCAAACCCGGTGCTCATACCTGTGTCCTCTCAGAACGTTGCTTCCATCCACGAGAAATCAAGGGATGCAGTGCTGTCTTTTAACTGGGAATCTGAGTGAGTCTGGAGCCTCTGGCCTGGGGCAACCCACTCTGGCCTAAAGAGGATTTGCTTTGAGAAAGGGATTTTGAAGTTAACAATGAAAGTAATCTTCTCCCCAGTAGAGTGAAAATAGCAGATCATGAAAATCTGTCAAGCATAGAATAGTTTAAAAGAAAGAAAAATTAAAAGCGCTATCACAACCCACCTCCACACCCCGACAAAAATGGGATATAATTCAAGACATAATGAATTATCTAAAGTAAATAGTCACAAACGACCAGTAAATCTTTTTTTCCAGCTTTATTGAGATATTATTGACGTATAACTTATGTTTAAGGTGTACAATGTGATAATTTGATATATGTATATATTCTGAAATTATCATAAAAATGTTAGTTAACACTTCCATCCCCTCACATAATTACCATCTTTTTGTGTGGGTTATGATAACAGTTAAAATCTAGGCTCTTAACAATTTTCAAGTATGTTATACAGCATTGTTAATTATAGTCACCATGCTGGATATTAGATCCCCAGAACTTATTCATCTTATAGCTAGAAGTGTGCACACTTTGACCAGCATCTCCCCATTTCCCCCACCCCCAGCCCATTGTAACCACCATTCTACTGTTCATTTCTATGAGTTAGGCTTTTTTAGATTCCACATATAAATTAGATCATACAGTATTTGTCCTTCTCTGTCTGACTTATTTCACTTAGCATTATGCCCTCAAGGTCCATCCATGTGGTCACAAAGGCAGGATTTCCTTCTTTTTTATAGATGAATAACATTCCACTATATATATATATATATACGTATGTATGTATATCACAACTTTTTTATCCATTCATCCATCAGGGGACACTTAGGTTGTTTCCATGTCTTGGTTATTATAAACAATGCTGCAGTGAACATGGGAATGCAGGTATCTCTGCAAGATAGTGATTTCATTTTGGATTCATACCCAAATGAGACTGCTGGATCATATGGTGGCTCTACTTTTAATTTTTGGAGGAATCTCCATGATGTTTTTCATGCTGGCTGTACCAATTTACATTCCCATCAACAGTGCACAAGGGTTCCTTTTCTCTATCTTTATCAGGATTTGTTATTTTAAGTCTTTTTGAGAATAGCCATCCTAACAGATATGAGGTGATATCTCATTGTGGTTTTGATTTGCATTTTCCGAATGATTAGTGATATTAAGCATCTTTTCATGTACCTGTTGGCCATCTGTATGTCTTCTCTGGAAAAATGTCTATTCAAGTTTTTTCCCCATTTTTAAATCAGATTTTTTGGGTTTTTTGCTATTGAGTTGTATTAGTTCCTAATATATTTGATAAGGGGTTAATATGCAGCAGACTTTTTTGCAAGGAGAAACAGCTTTCAAGGCTCCCTGTGTATGAGTGCCTCTGTTAGGAGGGTAGCTAGTCAAGTTCACGTTAGTATGAACGGATTTATTGTCCTTTCCCAAGAGACCTTTTTGATGATTGAAAAAAATAAAAACATCCAGGCCCTGGTGCTCAAGGCCGGAAGGAAAAGGGACCACTCCATTCATATTCTATCACTGTTGGTTTCTGCCACTGCAGGCATTACACTTTCTTTAGTGACATTGCACATTTATTATCTCATAGTCTCTGTGCATCAGGAGTTCCAGCATGGCTTATGGTTGGTTCCCTGCTCAGGGGTCACAAGGCTACATTCACGGTGTTAGCCAAAGCTGGGTTCTCATCTGAGGCTAGAGGTCCTCTTCCAAGATCATTCAGGCTGTTGGCAGCGTTCAGTTCATTGCAGTTGTAGGATTCCTAGTGGCTCGCTTCTTCAAAGCCAGACTCAGAGAGAGAGAAAGAGAGTCTAGAGTGAACTGGTCAGCAAAATGAGCCTTACATAACATAATCGAAGGAGGTCCTATCACCTCTGACATATCCATTGGTTAGAAGCAAGTGACAGCGCCCATCCACACTGAAAGGGAAGGACTCATACAAGGGTGTAAACACCCAGGGTTGAGTATCACAGGGTCCACCCTAGAGTCTGTCTGCCATAACTACTGGGGCTGTAGAACACAGTAATGACAAGATGCTGGTGAGAACCTCTGCTGCTTTCTTACTTCCTCTCTCCCTATCTTGTGCCTCTCACTCACTCTTTTCCTACCTTGCCCTCCCACCGACCTCGTAGACCATGCAGCTTCTGATCACATCTCACATCTGCCTAGAAACAACACAAGAAGTCTTTGCTGCTCAGGGCTCTCCTGACAGGTCCAGGAGCAGGAAAGAAGGCCTTCGAGTGCTCTGTGTGTGTCAGTGGATGCACGCCGAAGACCCCGGCACCAGGGCCTATTGTGGGAATGGAGAGGAAGGTATTAGCAGGTGATGAGAATAGGCAGGACTGTGTTTAAAACTTCTCCGCTATTTAATCTCTTATTGACCAGGAAACATCACAAGGAGGTGTCTGGGAGGAATTAACACTAATCCCTTTCCAACTCACTAGCGCTCTCCTCTGCCTGGACGCTCCACTGGGAATCTGTCAATCACAGAGGATCCTGGGTAATCAATTAAGATGTTCACACAGCACCTTCAGAAATGCATTAGCTCTGGTCCCACCAATACAATTCACATTAAGTAAATCACAATAAAAGTGAGATCTGGAGCATCACAAATGAATTACAAGAGGAAGATGCAAGTGGAGGAAGACAGGCACGGCATAGGTTTTCATTTAAATAGGAAAGGAGAGGAAATTTTAAAAAAAGAAAAACAAAGGGAAAGGAGAGAAGAAGAAGTAGAAAGGAACTAATTTTTCTCTTAAAACTTAATTCTGCTGCTATAAACTGAGCCAGACAAGACCCCTAGGAACATGCTTGGAGTACTTAGGCCTGCTAAAAGTGAGATTCACAGTAGTAAATATATAACAAGAGCCAGGTGGTCCAAGATCAGGGTCTTGTCGATTAGAAAAAAGTCTGGTCCTTGTGTCTTGGGTCCATATTGCCCAGCAAGCAGCCTGATACAGAGCAGATATTCTGGAAATGTTTGTTAAATGAAGCAGTCTACTGATATTTTCTATACCAATGTTTAATCACGTTATCCCCCTCCAAAGTTTTGGTCACCCTATTTTCATTCACCCGTCCATCAATTCATCCATTTATCAGATTTTTTTTTCTTTTTTTTTTTTCTTTTTTTTTTTTTTTTTGCGGTACGCGGGCCTC